>NW_028227263.1:128627897-129227897 GCF_978045245.1 Mus caroli | reverse complement strand
TCTCTCTCTCTCTCTCTCTCTCTCTCTCTCTCTCTCTCTCTCTCTCCCTCCCTGAAACAGGGTTTCTCTGGCTGTCCTGTAACTCACTTTGTAGACCAGGCTGGCCTGGAGCTCAGAAATCTGCCTGCCTCTGCCTTCCCAGTGCTGGCTGGGAGTAAAGGCGTGTGCCACCATGCCCTACCGAAAATTTCTTCAGTCCTGAAATCATATATGCAAACTTCACCCTCTGTCTAAATTATGTCCTACCTTTTCCTCTCTCACCAATATGCTAGACAATCTAACAGCAGCAACAATGGCTTGATCATTTTATATATACACAGATTATTCCTGCTTCCCATCAAACCTGTTCCTATCATGCTATCCTACTCAGCAGGTTTTATCATCTCAATGATCCAAACAGACTTCAAGTGTTCTGTCTACTTCATAGTATTTACTTATAGAAGTAAATGATTTTAAAGCAACTTTTAACCAATATCTTAAAGTAGTTTCTACTTATGTGTGTGTGTGGTCACATGAGTGCTGCAAATACACACAGTTATGAGCAGCATTTCAGGTGCCTTGATTTTCTCACCTTTTACAGTGGACCCAGTCCCTCCCAGCTGAGGGCATTGAAGGACTCTGTTTCACTCATCCATGGTGTTTGGTGATACATGAAGATCTGTATAATTTAAGCCCCTGTTCTATGTAGCACTGTGTCTTATGAACATATATTGTTTTTCACCACTCCATTCCAGAATGTCTTTAGTTTGAAACTTAGATATCAATCAACTGCTCACGCTGTGTTGTATCTTCCTTCACTCTAGAGGGCTAATATTTTTCATATAATTACATCTTGGTCTTTGTCTCTTTATTAATGATACTGTAACCTTCTCTTCCCATCTTAACTCCATTTACAATCTAGCAGGCCCCATCATTGCTTTATTTCCTAGCTGTGACACTGTTATATGTACCATGCATTTATGCTTTGAATATACACACAGAATATGCATCTAATATATTTGAAAAGAAAGTGATTCTGAAATTACTAAATGGTTCATTTTACAAAGAGTGCCAAACATATAGGATATACTCAGTGTGGGATTTTCAAATAAATTCATGAATACCTGAGAAAGGTATAGTCAGTGCTCCTATTTTGCTGATGAGGAAACATTAGTCTTTGAGATGTTATCATTATGACAGTGATTGGTGTGTATTTGAATCCAAAAAGAATGACAATAGAAGCCATTCTTTTCTTTATCACATACTTTCTTTCTGTATCATCACATAAGTTAATTTTAATTCACCAGAGGTCTATATTAAAGAAAATATAAAGAATTCATAAAAATGTAAATCCTTGATACAGCATATGAAAATAATATACTATAATTGATATGAATGTAAAATGTCATCTAATGAGATGGTATCTATTAATATCCATTGTGCTCTCAGGTTCTTTCTTTTCTTTATTAGAATACGTTTTCTTGTTTTTGACAGCATGCCTGGATCCTGATAAGCCAAACCAGATAGATACTAGACTACAAGCATCTCAACAAATTCAATATGGATTCCCAATGGAATAAATCAGTCCATCTGAGAAACCACATTTTTGGAGGTACACACATGGAGTTGTAAGTTCACCTATGTGCAAATTCTGTCCACCTTATTGTAATTTTATTTTCTTTCCTTATTTCTAAAAATCTCCCCAATCTTTTGTGTGTTAGATGGCAGGATAACCCTAACATGTGGTGGCTTAACTCTTATTGAAAAAGAACTTCCTTATAGTTCTGGAGGCTGCAGATCTCACATCAGAGTATTGTCCAAACCGTTGTAGGATTTTCTTTTTGGCCTGAAGATGGCAGGTTTCTTCCTCTGTCCTTGGGTCATCTTCCCTTTTTGACTCTGATTAATGTCTTCTGAAGATACCAGTGAAAATGATCAATGGCCCAACTACTGTGTCCATTAAACATATACTCTGAAGCAATGGGTACAGGGAATTTTGAGTGTTGCCAGAATATGTATCCTATACATGTCTTGATTGTGGCATTGTCTTTACAAAGTCTTGTCAACCAAACAGGGGCTAAATATCTCTCTAGTGTGCATTTCCTGCAGAGCCTAAATATTGAATTATAATGACTACAATTGCACGAGGAAAATCATTGCTTGGAGATTAAAACCAGATGCATCTCAACAACTTGAATGATTGAGTCTCTGGGATAAAGCTTACAAAGTAGCTCTGCAGAGGCAATAAAAGATAATTTCTTGTGTCTTGAGATGAGAACAATTAAAGGATATGGAAAAATAGGTCTAGTGAATTAGCATTATCTTTGATTTGCTCATAGTTTGATGATTCAAAACTGGCACCAATGTGATAGAGGAATTGAGAAGACAAATATTATCTTTATATACATTTTACTTTCAAAGTTATTTCCAGACATATCCAATTCATCATTGTCTATAATGAATTAGTGAAGCAAGTGGGTAATGTATTTGGTGTCCCCCATCAGTGACCTGGTTTTCAGAATTCCCTGGCTTAAAGGATATTGGTGTCACACTAGTATAAGAAAAAATAATCCCCCAAAATAAAAGCTGTCTTCAAATGCAAAAAAATCATATGCTACATATAATCACTTTGATAATTAAATTTCAAAAGATTAATGAGGTCTTATCAAGTATTTTGGCAGAACTATATTATAATTAGTGTGTATGTATGTATGTATGTATGTATGTATGTATGTATGTGTTCCTGTTATCATCTGTGCTGCATGACAAATAGTATTTCTATTCAGAAGAGATTAAATCCAAGTGTGGTCTCATCCTAAAAGAATCTTCCTGGAAAAGCAGAAACAACAGTTATCTTCATGGAATTTTGTCTTAAATTCCATTCCATCTGCTCTGATTTGTCTCTGCTAAAGCTTTTGCTTGTTAGTTTCCTTATTCCTTTGCTGTTAAAAGAGCTACTTCATTCCTTTAGCTATGTAATAACAGACTTTTATTTTCTTACAATGTTTTAACTCTGCCAAATTCTCATTCATTATAGGAAATCAAGAAACAGAACACTTTGCTTTGGTGAGACATTCATTTCTAGTGCAGAGAAATATGTCTCCACAGAGTCTGGAGTGCACGAGTCTGAGGGAAGCTGGCAAGAACAGTTTATTCTTCTACATGCCTTGATCTTTAGTGTATAGATTTCCATTTTCTTTTAGTGAGTGGTGACATATCTTTATGTTTAAATCTCAGTCAAAATTTCGTATTATTTGGATAGTATGAGTACTAGATTAAATACAATCTGGTAACTACTTAGACTTCCTTTTTTCTACAAAAACTCCTGATATCCCTATATTTTTAGTTTCCATTCTTACACTCCAAAGCAGTCGATGGAAGGTAAAGTCTGAAACATTTTAAGTATGGATAAAGGAAATTAAACTCATAATTTTTACTTCATTCATTTATACCCATGTTTTTATTTAGTGTTAAATATCTAATGACTGACACCTTCTTTCTTCTACTCTCAGTTCCATCTCACCTATCATTATCTAATTAGGTCTGGGTGAGGCACAAGATCTGATTCATTCTGGCAAAGTCAATCCAGAACTGTACAGCTATGAAACCACACACACAAACAATCTGTTCCCAGCATAGAAAGAGTTGGCACATAAATAAAGAGGATTGAAATTCCCCTTCCAGGAGAGATAATTCCAAAGAAGAGAGGGGTCATGAACCTATGTAATCTAAATAGGTTGGCAAATAACATCAGAATTTAACACTAGAAAATTTTTTTAGAACTATTGGACTTGGCGTCCACTGGACAGCAATCTTGACCTGGTCAACATCTTTTCCAGCTGTTAAGGTAATTTTTGTTGTCTTATGGTTATCATCTTAGATATATCTTTGGTCTAATGCATTACACTTTTTTATTTTATATTTTAGAGATGAGGAATATGATACAGGGAACTTGACAAAATGCCTCATAGAACACTGACCTCTTTCCCATTTTTTTCATTGAAGTTATTGGACATGACCACCTCCAATCCCAAGTTCATATCCCAGAATAAATCAGCTTTGCAGATTATTTGAAGCCCATATCTTCTCCATAAAACCATTACCTGTTGTGTCTGTGAGAAGCTATCGGTGATGAGCAGTGACTTTCAGTACATTACCAACTACTTAGAGCTTTATTGCCACAACAACCCCTTCACATGTTCTGACATATTCTGAAGCTAGATGATCTCTTTACCTTTTCTCATGAGCTTCAAGCCATTAGTAATCTGATCTTCCTTAACGAGACTAAAATTGGACATGTTGTTTTCTTTCATGGCTTGGAAAGAGCTGTACTTGAGGACGAGATCCAGCTCATCTGGCCCTAATTTTTTTCCTAGGAAGTCACAGATCTTCTTTATGGTTCCCTTTGTATCCTAAAAGAAGAACAAACTGAAATGAGGGCAATAAACACAGAGCACTGAGAGAAAAGTTTAAAAAATGGGATCTGTGTATGGGGATGATCAAAGTGTTGTGAAAGGGCATCATCAAATGAGAGAGCATGAATAGGAATTAGGCAATAAAAGAAATGGAACAAAGGGAGGAAGGAATCACACTCAACATTTATATATTGAGTGTGCTTGCAATGTGGCTCATCTATGGTGTCTAAAAGACAGAGGCTGGGGATTCTTTTTAGGGAGGAGAAAATGTAAGAGAGAGATTCTCATAGAACCAAGGTTAAATTTAAACTTGCTTTTTAGAGGATCATGACCTTGAATTTCAGACCTTCCTTGTCCCTCTCCATAGTGCTAAGGTCACACGTGTGTGCTGATGCACTCACTCATTATACTGAGTTTTTTTTTTTCTTAATACAGGGCCTCACTATGGAGTTTTTCTTGTGTGTTGGAAGTTGCTGTGGCGATTAGTATATGTCAAGCTCACACAGATCAGAAATCCATCTATCTGGCTTTTTCCTTCCAAGTTCTGGAACTGAAAGTATGTACAACCATAACTATCCTGCCCTGGGACATTTAAAGAAACTTATAGAAATGCTGCTAAACAATGATCAAGGCAAATGAAGACATGTGCACAAAATCCTCAGCAGATATTAATGTTAGAGCCAGATAATACTGTTTGCTTAGGCTAACTGAGAACAATCCAGATTTTATGACAGTTTCATGCAAATGTTCTCAATATTTATTACTTGAGGGTACTTCTGAGAGATTTTGTTTTGAGTAAGCATCTCAGGTGGTGGCTCAGGTGGTCATCACATTCCCAATTTTTCTGTCTCAGATCTTTAACCGTTGCAATGATGTCAGTGTACTACCACAATTAATTTAATCTTCTGATATAATCATTACAAGGTAAAATCTTTTTTTTTTTTACTTTTATTTTTCTTTTTTTTTGTTTTTTTGTTCTTTACAAGGTAAAATCTTAGAACAACAAAAATTGTGCTTTCAGTCCTAGCCCTCCCCCTGGGGACATGAGGTTTTATTGGTTTAAAACTTTTTTTTTTTTTTACATATTTATCAGAGTACTGCTTAATATTTCATACAAATGTAAACAATCATGATAATAACTGAAAAGAATGTGTTAATGGTCAGATAGAAGACTTATTGGAATATGCAGTAGTGTGTAGCAGACAGCTGGGTAGTGATCCTTTCTTGGGAAAACTGAACTTAATGATGATTAAGTAAAAGATTCTACATATGGGAAAAAGAGTATGATGAAACTTTTTTAATTATTTAAGTTTATTTATTTTGTACACTCTATATTTTTTCCCTTATATCCTGATCCACCCTATGACTGTTCCACATTGCATACATCCTCCCCACCATGGTATCTCTATGGGGGTGTCCTCCCAAACCCAGCTGACGTCTAATCTCCCTGTGTCCTTCTTTCTCCCAAGGGTTAGATGCATCATCTTTGAATGAACAGTGACCCAGAAATTTTCTATTGTATATGTGTTGAGGGCCTCATATCAGCTGGTGTATGCTGTCTGGTGGTCCACTGTTTGAAAGATCTCAGGGGTCCAGATTAATCGTGACTCTTTGTCCTCCTAAAGGATCACCCTTCTCCTTTCAACGTACTCTAATTCAAAAACAAGTGTTAGCTGCTTCTGTCCATTGGGTGGTTGCAAACATTTGCCTCTGATTCTTTCATCTGCTTGCTGGGTTTTTCAGAGGGCATTCATCATAGGTCCCTTTTTGTAAGCTATCCATAGACTCAGAAATAGTGTCAGACCTTCTGACCTCCCCTTGAACTGGACCCCACTTTGGGTCTTTTGCTGGACCTTCTTTTCCTCAGGTTCCTCTCCATTTCCAACCTTGTCATTCTTTCAGACAGGAAAAATTATGGGTTAAACTTATGACTGTGGGATGGGCCCACTCTCCTTCATTTGATGCCCTGTCTTCCTGCAGAAGGTGGAGGTAGGGTCTATAACATCCTGCTCCCAAATGCATGGAAATTCATCTAAGTTCTCTCCCTTTGAGTCCTGAGAGTCTTTAACTTCCCAGGTCTCTGGTGCATTCTGGAGGGTCCCCCCAACCTCCTATTTTCAGAGGATGCCTGTTTCCATTCTTTCTGCTGGACATCAGAGTTTCAGTCCTTTTCCTTCACCCAATACTGTATCAGGTTCACCTCTCCGTCCCAG
The DNA here is from genome assembly GCF_978045245.1 of Mus caroli. Taxonomy (NCBI): domain Eukaryota; kingdom Metazoa; phylum Chordata; class Mammalia; order Rodentia; family Muridae; genus Mus; species Mus caroli. Next base: position 129,221,290 of record NW_028227263.1, on the reverse strand, counting down.
TTCCCCCATACACGTTCCCTCCCAGGTTCCTCCCTTCTGCTTCCTCAGAGATAAACACTCCAAGGTCTAATTTAATTTTGAATAATTGCATCTTTCAGTTTTTGTCTGGTTGCACTTTTTCTTTTTATTAATAAATATTTTTCTCCATTCCTAGAGGGGAGCAGGTAGGTTGAGAGCAGATCTTTGGCTTTCTCTCTGCCTTTCTAGATCCCATGCCTAATTTTCATCTTTTTTATTGTTGTTGTTGTTGTAATAGGTTCTTGTACTTAACTGAGTGGTAACTGTAACGTCACCTTTTTCATGTCTTCATAGTATAGTACCAAGAAGTTGTCCCATTCTCACATGGACAGCCAGCCACGGACATGCTCAAACCATGATCCATATATGACTGTGTACAGGGAGAAGTAAAGTCTCAATTACAAAGTAATAACACAGTGTCTGCTTGACTTTCTTCATTTTCTGAAAGCAACAGCAGAAAGCTTCACTATGAAAAATCTAACTAGTCTGTATTTATAGCATTAAACATGATGTTTGAGGTTAACACAGATATAGAGAACTGATAAAATCAAGTTCATTATCAAACTCATTACCACACAGCTTTACCATTGATGCCAAGAGGAGATATTCTACTGTCAAGGTGCAAGGACAGAGGTGTGTGCTGGGGGAAATCTATCACAACAATACAGAAATCTAGAGGTGATTTCTGTAAGTTCCTGCCTACTGGTGAGTTGTATGAAGAAAACACAACGATTTGATAACAGAGATGGGAGAACAGTATTTTATATGGTGTTGGAAAGAAAGATTTCCATCAGTACAGCAACCTACATGGAAGAAATCTAATAGATGTATGAATCAAAGCTATATGACATCATTAATAATCATCTCAACAAAGTTAGTTAAGGGGATCAGGCTCCTTTGAGTGAGTGTGTGTGTGTGTGTGTGTGTGTGTGTGTGTGTAAGAGATGGAGAGAGAGAGGGAGAGAGAGATAGAGAATATGTTTGTGAGGTTTTAGAGTATATAAGAGAACTATATAAGGCACTGCCAAGTGGGGAAGACAAGAGACAGGAATTTCAACAGAATATCTCAACGCAGCATTCCTATGTCTACAATTCCCTTTGGGAGTATATAGGGGTATCCTTTCCATTTCTCAATTTTCAATTTTCAGTTTCTGATGTTCTACATAGTGCTCTTTTCCTGAGTTGAACTCACATGCTGCAATATAGATGTGCAAGGTCAGAGGTGTCCAGTAGTGCAATAATGACACAATTGTTATGGGGTTACTTAAATGATGTCTGATTGGATTTGAGGCTTGATCCTTGAGATGGAATTCATGCCTGGTACTATAATCCTGGTTATGAACCCATGGTTGATGATGTCATAGTTCCAAACTAGGATTCCGACTGTCAATTTACTAAATGGTCATATTGTCAAACTACAGTCTAAATATTTGTATTTATACCTGTGGATTTGTGCTGTTCTATATCTTTGTTAGAGATTAATTTTGCAACTATCTCTGGTTAATGTAGACTCAGAAGTGATCAAAATGTGCAGCATAATTGTGAGTGTTCAGTCATTGATATATCATTCCTTACCCAAGGCTCAGGAAATACCATGGAACAGGAAGTAGAAAGTAAAAGCTAGAGAATGTGGTGGAATGCTTTGAAATTTGGAATGCTCTGTAAATATTGTCCTTTGAACATAAATTAGCTGTTATGCAAATGTGCTCATATCACCAATGGTTGCCTAAAGAAAAACTGCATAACATAAAGCTGGTTAATATTCCAGGATGCATGGGAGAGGGTGTCCTGAATCTGTACTCCTCACTGAGGATCTATTTGCAGTTGATGACTGCTAGATGAGAAAGACTTCCACACCCTTTCCATATAGGACCACTGTTATGGTTCTAGTACCCACATGGACGGCCCCACATCCATGCACATATGAACATCACAAATTAGCATTAGGGGGTTGTATTGTTTAGAAAAAAATTAAGTTCCACTATGGACATATTATGTGATGTATAATGTGTTAGAATACATACTGGCAAACCTGGCAGAATATGATATAACATATTCATTTTTTTATCTTTGGAAGAATAGAAATATTATGTAAAAATCACAAAAAAATTGAAAACTAAATCAAGCACAAACAAAGGACATAGGAAAATCTAATGCTTGTCTAAATAAAATTCTAAAAGCAGATAATTCAGGATGAAGAAGCCAATATATGATGCCAATTCACTTTACTTTTGAAGGACACCAGTTCCAATATCTAAGACATATTTATTCCAAGAATGAGTTTTTAAATCTTCTTCAGAAACCACCTCATGATGAATTTTCATGATAGTTTAGTTCATCTCTTATCCACTATCAGAAAAGTGTATCCATGTAGTAAACAGAGATTAAGTCACAGACCCACAGCTCCTATTGGTGCAGACAATATGAGACTTTGGAGTGGTGAGCAGTAATTTGGATTCTATATTAAACCTTTTGCTCCAATGTTTAGGTATCATATTGGATGTGGATGTAACATATTATAGAGGCAGAGGTGGTGGATGACTTGACTAAAACAGTGTTTTATGAACACTTCATGGCAGTTGGACACATTAACTCACTAGTTATGACAGTATGTGCAAGACCTGTGTAAGCTCAAGAGAGACTGAGTTCCTGCATGGAGCAAGAGGTTGGTCATGATGTGCCAACTATGAGGAACTACTAGTGACTGATGGCTTCCTGAAGAGAGTCAGTTTATTTATGAGTGTTTATCTAACTACAGTGAATATTCATACACCCAAAAATGTATAGGCAGAATTAATTGCAATGGATTGTTTTAAAAAGCAACAGGACTGGAGAGATGGCTCAGGATTTTAGAACACTTGCTGCTCCCACATAAGATGTTGGTTCAGTTCCCAGTACCAACATGGTAACTCACTATCTTCTGTAACTTCAGTTCTAGAAGATAATTTATACCCCTGGCCATCGTGGGTAATGCTCTCATTATGGTTCACATACATACATGCAGATAAAAGACACCTAGACATAAAATAAAACTAAATCTTAAAAAGATAATATACAAAGTTGGATGCTTATGGGATTAGAAGCAGCAGTATAAGGGAGGAATCAGGAAAGGGAATGAATGTGATAAAAATACAATTTATGCGATTATCAAAGAGTCAAAAGATATATTTAAAAACTTTTATACAAAGAGCACAGAGATACTGAGTTAACTCAAAGAACATTAGTCTTGTAACCCTTGAGAAGGAAGATCAATGAAAAGAATACCTCATTTTACAGCTGTATACACGGAGATTCAGCGAATATAGTAAGCCCTAGAAAGTTGAAGTAAAAGAAATCATTTATACGATTTATTTTATTTTTTATTTCCATATATGCCTATGTTATGTTTGTGAGATTGCCTGTATGTATGTTTTTATTTGCAAAAGAGAGAAGAGGATTTCAGTTACTCTGAATATGGAGTTATAGAAAATCATCACCTACTCAGGGTGTGAGTGTGGGGAACCAGACTCTACTCCTCTAAAAAAGCAGAAAGTGCTATAGATCACTGAGCCTTTTGTCCAGCTCCTAATGGTATCATTTTTAAAAGAAAGACATGAGCAACTTTACTGAACAAAAAAGTAGAAATTAGCAAAAATTCAAAATTGTAAATGAAATGAATAGATTTTTAAAAGGGAATGAAGCAATTGTTTTATGGCTCAATGTATAAAATGTTTATCATATAAGCCTTATGATCACTTCTCATTTTCTGTAACCTGAGTAAATCAGAAGGAAATAAATGACTCCACAAAGTTGCCCACAGATCATCACTGATGTTCTGTGATATGTGTATCCACACAGACACTATGCACACATACATCCCAGATAATAATAAAGAAAATATCATTAAAGGAAAAAAGAAATAGGAAACTGGACACAATCTATAAATACCCGGAAGACAGTCCTAATTAGGAATCATGTCGATACAATTGGCATGTGTGTATGTATGTAAACATTGTCCTGATTATTAATTGAAGATATAGAAGGATAATGTATATTGTGAGCAGCATCATTCCTTACTTAGTGGGATCCTGAGAAGTATAGATGGAGGAAAAATCCAAATGAAGGCCAAAAGGCCATGACCTATATATTTATTCTCTTCTTGATCATGACTGTGTAAACAAAGAAAGTACATTGAAATCACTGAGAGATCTGTTAAGCCATATATCTCAGAAAAAGAGAGGATAGGTGTCCGCCTGACTCGGGAGGGCTTTGCCTGAGCATCAGTGGGAGATATCTTGGCTCCGGAACTCGCTAAAAGTAGTCTGCACAGGTGAGAGTGTGGACTACAGAAGCTAACAGTTTCTGGTATAGGCAGGAGCCACAGAGCTTCTGAGGCAGCCCCCTTTTCAGGCTCCAGACACCCAGGCACCTTCCCTGCCAGAGGATAGGTGTCCGCCCTGCCAGGGAGGGCTTTGCAGGAGCACCTGGGGGAGCCATCTTGGTTCCTGGATCCCTCTGAGACTAGTCTGTGCAGGTGAGAGTGTGGACTACAGAAGCTAACAGCTTCTGTGACAGGCTGAAGCAACACAGCTTCTGACACAGGTCCTGTTTTGGGCCTTCATCCTCGGCCAGGAGACAGGTCCAAACACCAGATATCTGTGCACCTTCCTTGTAAGAGGAGAGCTTGCCTGCAGACCATTGAAACTCAGACAAGAGCTAGTCTCCCAGGTCTGCTGATAGAGGCTAAAAATCATGAGGGGAATAATCTCTAACCCGAGACAACTATAACAACTAACTCCAGAGATTACCAGATGGCGAAAGGTAAACGTAAGAATCTTACTAACAGAAACCAAGATCACTCACCATCATTAGAACCCAGCACTCCCACCTTGCCCAGTCCAGAGCACCCAAACACATCTGAAAAGCTAGACCCAGATTTAAAAACAAATCTTATAAAATTTTTAAGCATTTTAAGTTTATTATAAAAAAAACTTCAACCAGAGAAATGGATACAGAAAACGTGGTACATTTTCAGAATGGAGTGCTATGCAGCTATTAAAGCAATGAGTTTATGAAGTTCTTAGATAAATGGATTGATATGGAGGTTGTCATACCAAGTGAGGTAACCCAATCTCAAAGGAACACACATGATATGCACTCACTGATAAGTGGATAATACCCATAAGTTTAGAATCCTTCTTAGAAGGGGAACAACATAACCATGGAAAGAGTTGTAGAGGCAAAGTTCAGAGCAGAGCCTGAAGGAATGACAATCTAGAGACTGCCTCACTTGCAGATCCATCCTATGAACAACCATCAAACCCAGACACTGTGGTAGATGCCAACAAGAGCTTGCTGTCAGGAGCCTGATATAGCTGTCTCCTGAGGGACTTATCTAGTTCCTGGCAAATACAGAAGTGGATGCTCACAATCATCCATTGGATGGAGCCGAATGTCCCTAATGAAGGAACTAGAGAAAGTACCCAGGGAGCTTAAGGGGTTTGAAGCCCCATAAGAGGATCATCAATATGAACTAACCAGTACCCCCAAAAACTCCTTGGAACTAAACCCCCTATCAAAGAAAACACATGGTAGAACTTGAGGCTCTAGATATATATGTAACAGAGGATACCCTAATTAGTCATCAATGGGAGGAGAGGCAGGCCCTTGTTCCTGTGAAGGGTCTATGCCCCAGTATAGGGGAATGCCAAGACCTGGAATAGGAGTGAGTTGGTTGGGGAGTAGTGGAGGTTGAAGGGGATAGGGAAGCTACAGAGGGGAAACTATGAAAGGGAATAACATTTTGAAATGTAAATAAAGAAAATATCTAATAAAAAAAGAATTGACATACAAGAATAATTGAACCTTCACATGAAATATTACAATTTCAACATCACCTCAATTCACTATCCAACACCAAAACCAAAACTGTATTAGTAGACTTAGAACGAAAACAATAATTAGCTATGCATTCTCTTTCAACACTTTTGCAAATTACCTGCAACAAATTCTTTCTCATCACTTTATATTTATGCTTTCTTTTATTTTCCCAAGGCTTCATAAATATTCTTTCTTTTGAAAATATCATTCTGACTGGAGTAAGATAAGCTCACAAAGTAGTTTTTATTTGCATTTCCAGGATGGCTAATAATGTTGAATGGTTTAAAAATTGGAGATGAGGAATTTGTTTTTCTTGTTTTGGTTGCACTATTAGGTTCCATGATACAGATTTTGCTCCAGTTTTTTTTTTCTTGATTTTGAATTTTTAAAAATCTTTTAGACTCTAGACAACCACAGACCGTGAACATGTAGATTGGAAAAGTTTTCATCCATTCTGTAGCCTGCATCTTTACATGAAAAATGAGTTACATTGGTTTATAGAAGCCTTTTCTTTGAGCAAGGTCCTACTTGTCCATTATTTGCCTTGTTGTCTGAGTGGGATGAATCCTATTTAGCAAGTCCTTACCTGAAACGATATACGACTTTTTCCTTTAGCAGTTTCATAGATTTGAGTCTTCTGTTGAGGTTCTTGATCCACTTGATATTGGTGTGTGTCTGTCAGGCTGTGTCTGTCCTTCTGTGTCTGTCGGTCTGTCTATGTGTGTCACTGTTTATATGTTTGAGGGATGAGGGATTATATGCCCCAGTACAGGGGAATGCCAGGGCCAGGAAGCAGGAGTGGGTGGGTTGGGGAGCAGGGAGGGGGGAGGGTATAAGGGACTTTTAGAGTAAAGTAGGAAAGGGGATAGCATTTGAAATGTAAATGAAGAAAATATCTAATAAAAATAAAAATAAAAAAGAAGATATAGACTCACTCTTCTACATATAGCAATCTAGTTACCAATTTACTGAAGAAATTGTCTTTCTTAAATGTATATTTTTTTAATTTTGCCAAACAAAAAGAACCATCAGTTGTGTTAACATATTGTCTTGTTTTTCTACTCCATTAATCTCTATGTCTGTTTTTGTAACAGTCGAATGCTCTCTTTAATATCTCTGTAGTATAACTGGAAATAAGGTACTGTTTTTGAAGATCAATTTGATTATCAGAATGATTTTTTTATTTGCTTTCATATGAATTTATTACTGATTTTGTTTTTTATTTGGAAATTTCATACATGTATAAATTACATTCTAATATTGATAGCATTCACCTTCTCTAAACTCCCTCTGTCTTTATTAACCTCTATTCCCTATAGTTCTCTTTTAAAACACTCATATCTCTTTATTCATGACTCATTAGTATAACCATGAATAGGATTTTCTGTGAAACTGTAGAGTTGAACTACCCATTGAAACCTATTAAGGATCTCAATTGGTATAAAACTGAAGACAGTGGCTTCCTATGACCCAGAATCCTTCAGTATCTGGCACTTCAGCAGGGATTAGTGATGTTCCATGAGTCTCCTCCCCAACCTATGATTAATTATTGATGAATGCCAGTCTTGTACAGACCCATTGCAAGCAGCTTCAAATGATTTTACTTGCTGCATTTAGTCTGCCATGTTCACAAGCCAGTATTTTATAGCACTTCTCTCTTTATCTTCAGCTCCTACATTCATTCCACCATCTCTTCTGCAATAATATCTAAGCATGAGAAGTGGATGTGCAATATACCATGTAAGAATGAACATCTTACCATTCTGCACGAATTCATTTTTTTTTTAATTCTGTGGATAATGACATTGAAATTTTGATTGGGATTGTGTTGGATCAGTACATTGTTTTGGAGCGATGGCAATTTTTTGTAACATTAACTCTCCTAGTTTTAGAACAGGAGATTTTCTATTTTCTACCTTTTAGTGTCTGCTTCACCCTGTTGAAAATTTCACTGTAGAGGATATATCACCTCTTTCTTGTATTAATTTCTTTTCTACTGCTGTGATAAAACACAATGAACAGGGCACGTTATAGAAGGAATGTTTTGTTTGGGGTTTATGGATCTAGAGAGACAAAGGTATATCATCATTACTATGGCTGGAAGTATGACACCATCCAAGTAGACAGAGTATTCAAGCAGCAATTTAGATCTCACAAGTGAATCCATAAGCAGGAGGGAGAGAGATCACTCAAAAAGGTGCCAGTTTTGAAACTTTAAATCTCACTCCAGTGACATATTTCCTCAAGCAAGTTCACAGTTCATAATACTCACAAAATATTCACCACTTCGGGATCACATATTCAAATGCCTGAAATTTATAGGGGACATCTCTTTCAAGCAAGCAAACGGTGATATATTTATTCTGGGATATTTTCTTTTGTCTTCCTTTTTATTAGATATTTTCTTTACTTACATTTCAAAAGTCATCCCCTTTCCTGGTATCATCCCCATCCCCAGAAATCCCCTTATACCATCCCCTCTCACCCTGCTTCTATAAAGGTGTTCTCCCACACACCGACCGCTGCCACCCCACAGTGACTTTGAACACTGGGGCATTGAGTCTTCACAGAGCAAAGGGTTTCTCCTCCCATTAATGCCCAACAAGGACATCCTCTACTACATATGTGGCTGGAGCTATGAGTCCCTCCATGTGTACACTTTGGTTGATGGTTTAGGCCCTGGGAACTCTGGGGTCTGGTTGGTAGATATTGATGTTCTTCCTGTGGGATTTTAAATCCCTTTAGCTACTTCAGTCTTTGATCTAATTCCTCCATTGGGAACCCAGTGTTCTGTCCAAGCATCTGCCTCTGTATTTGTCAGGCATTGGCAGAGCCTCTCAGGAAACAGATATATCAGGCTCAAGTCTAAGTGGATCAAAGAACTCCACATAAAACCAGAGACACTGAAATTTATAGAGGAAGTGGTGAAGAGCCTCGAAGATATGGGCACAGGGAAGAGATTTCTGAACAGAACACCAATGGTTTGTCAAGAATAGAGAAATAGGACCTCATAAAATGCACAGGACACTGTAAATAAGACAAAAAGCAACCAACAGAGCAGGAAAAGATCTTTACCAATCCTAAAGCTGAAAGGGGGGATAATATCCAATAAATATAAAGAATACAAGAAGTTGAACACCAGAAAACTAAGCAACCCTATTAAAAGATGGGAGCTAAATCAGTTTGGCAGTTCCTCAGAAAATTCGACTTAGCAATACCTGAAGATCCTGCAATACCACTCCTGAGCATATATCAAGAAGATGCTCCAACATGTAGTAAGGACACAGGCTCCACTATGTTCATAGCAGCATTATTTATAATAGCCAGAAGCTGAAGAGACCCTTAATGTCCCTCAACAGAGGAATGGATACAGAAAGTGTGGTACAGTCACAGAATGGAGTACTACGAAGCTATTAAAAACAATTGACTTCATGAAATTCCTAGACAAATGGATAGATCTGTAGGATATCATCTTGAGGTAAACCAATCACAAAAGAACACACATGATATGCACTCACTGAGAAGAGAATATTAGCTCAGAATTTCATAATCCTTTTCTGAAGGGGATCCAAATACCCATGGAAGGAGTTACAGAGACAAAGTTCAGAGTAGAGCCTGAAGGAAAGACCATCCAGAGACTGTTCAACTCGGGGATCCATCACATTAACAACCACCAAACCCAGACACGAGGCAGATACCAACAAGAGCTGGCTGACAGGAGCCTGATATAGCTGTCTCCTGTGAGGCTCTGCTAGAGTCTGGCAAATTCAGAAGTGGATGCTCACAGCCATCCATTGGATGGAGCACAAAGTCTGCAATGAAAGAGCTAGAGAATGTATCCAAGGAGCTGAAGGGGCCTGCAGCCTCATAGAAGCAACATCAATATGAACTAACCACTACCCCCCAGAGCTCCTTGGAACGAAACCCCCAATCAACGAAAACACATGGTGGAACTTGTGGCTCTAGATGTATATATAGCACAGGATGGCCTATTCAGTCATCAATGGGAGGAGAGGACCTTGGTCCTGTGGAGGCTCTATGCCCCAGCATAGGGGAATTCCAGGACTAGGAATGAAAGTTGGTAGGATATTGTGCAGGCAGGGTGAGGGGATAGGGGATTTTCAGTGGGGAAACTAGGAAAGGGGATAACATTGGAAATTTAAATAAAGAAAACTTATCATAAAAAATTTAAAAAATAATACATCACTACTAGGTTTTCTTAATGAACATAAATAGAAAAAGTCTTTTTGTTTGTTTTGTTTTTAGTAGAGTTTACAATCTTTGCTCTTACTGAGGTGCAAACCCACAATAAGAAAAATTTTTGGACATTGGAGGTCTTTGTAATAAGGCTGTACTTCAATATTCCTCACATAACCAAAGGTTATACCTCCATATTAGCCAAGCTAAGAGTTGAAAATTCAGTTGTGCCAAGGAACGAATTGTAGGCATGATTTTTCGATACAGATTTCCTGCTATGGTCAAAGTTATTTGACTTGACTGATTGTCTTCATTCTCAGCCCACAAGGATCAGGTTACACTCATTTAAGAAATGGTGTGATATTAAGATGGTTTATCGATGAAATCAAACATGAACAGTTTCAATGTAGAATGGTTCTGCTTGGAGGGTGGCACAGATATTAGGTGTGGTTATGATTCTGTTTCCTTTGCTTTGATGATTTTAAAAAGCATACATCTCAGATTAAGAATAACTTATACAGTTCTTTTCTTAAAAATAGATACAATAAATATATGTATCCAAGCAAAGCATTTAGTCTCAATCTTTGCTGTTCTCTTATAAGCCATCTTTCAAATTAGTTGTCTATATTTCTTTTGGCCACATAAATAATTTTGAAATATGTAACCTGTTCTGAAAATCATAGTATAGAAAAAACCAACAAATAAACAACCCTAGTAAGAGAGAGGTTGAGGTAGGAGAAGCCCAGGGAAAGATACGGAAGTGTACAAACACGAATAAAGTTTATATGGATTGCATAATTTTGGACCTATTTTTCCAAATACCAAACTAGAGAGACTACTGGATTGCATCTTACTAATTCCTAATTTTTTTATATTTTTGAATTTCAATAGATTAGGATATGTTAGTAATACTAATTTTCAAATTAAAAGATACCAGGGAAAAGTGATTGTTACTTCGTGTTGTTTTTGTTGTTAGAGGTGGAATTATGTTTGTGTAGGTTTGTTAAAAGATTACTTTCTTGCTTCTTTTAGGGTGTAGTTTCACTCCTTGTACTGGTGTTTTCTGTTATTATTTGTAGGGCTTGATTTGTGGAAAGATACTGTTTAATTTTGATTTTGTCATGGAATATCTTGTTTTCTCTGTCTATGGCATTTGTGTTTTCTTATGGTCTGTATGACATCTGTCCAGGATTTTCTAGCTTTCATAGTCTTTGGTGAGAAGTGTGGTGTAATTCTGATAGGCCTGCTTTATATGTTTCTTGACCTTTTTTCATTAATGCTTTTAAAATTCCTTGTTTAGTACATTTGCTGTTTTGATTATTATGTGATGTAAGGGAGATATTTCTTTTCTGGTCCAGTCTATTTCGAGTTCTGTAGGTTTTTTGTATGTTCTTGTGCATCTCTTCCTTTACTTTAGGGAAGTATATATTTGCTGTATGTTATCATAAAAAATAGATGAGAGCTAATAATGAAATGATTAACCAAAGTGTTTCAGGCCAATGGAACTAGAAAAAGCAAATATTGCTGATGTAATCTTACAAAATCATAGTTGACTTGAATCAATTCTGGTGAGAAATGATAAACATCGTTTTGTATTGATTAAAGGAATAATGCATGGAAAGGACAGGGCAGTTGTAATCACAGGTACACCTAGTTCTACACAGAACATACTACTAGATATACAGTAACAAACAGTAGTCTTACTCTGAATGGTTAACACATCATCTTATTAAAAAATAAACAATATTAAATGATGTCCCGGATAAAGCAGGCTTAACAAACATCTATAGAACACTAAATCTAAACAGTGTAGAATACACATTGTTCTCAGAAGCCTATGGAGCTATCACTCAAATATATATATAAAGAAATTATTGACCAATATAAATTAAAATAATTTCTTATATTCTACTTAGCAACAATAAAATGGTTACAAATAAATAAAAAGAGAATCTCCAGAATGCAAACTAACTCACGGAGATTTAACAACTCACAAGTGAATGATGAAGAAGTCAAGAACAAAAGGACTCATATAATCAAATGAAGATGGAAACAAAACAGCATTTAACCTATGGAATAAAATGAAAACAGCCCTAACAGGGACATTTAAAGCTCAAAGTTCCTTCATTAAGAAATCAAGGTGATTTCTAATACAATAGTTAATGTTCAACATGGAAATTTGGAAAAAGAACAAAGCAAACAGCGAACTTAGTAGCTGGAAAGATATCAGTGACCTCAGTGTAGAAATTAAAGAAGGGAACAGCAGGAACAAGAAACACAATATAGGGAGTTGATGAAACAGTTATATTTTTCAAAATATAACGAATATTGATCAAATCTTATCTAAACTCACCAAAAGAATAGCAAATGCCAAAATGCCAAAAGCAATACAGTAAAACACAAAAGAGGAGTCATTATCACAGCACAAATGAAATTAAGAAAAATTTTAGAGTTTACCTTAAAAATCATATACCACTAAGCTTGAAAACATAAAAGATATGGATGAATATATGTATATATATATATATATATATATATATATATATATATATATATATATATGTGTGTGTGTGTGTGTGTGTGTGTGTGTGTGTGTGTGTATGATAAATGTTGCATTTGAAACAATTAATGAGGTACATATGTGAGGAGGCTCAGCAGTTCAAAGCATCCCCTGTTTTCTATAAGACAAGGATTCAGTTTCTAGTAAACCTGGAAGTTCACAATGCCCTATTAAAATATAGACACTAGTTTTCCTCATAAGACTGCTTTCATTGTGTCCCATAAGGTTAGGTATGTTGTAGCTTCATTTTATTATTCTCTAAAAGGCCTTTAATTTCATTCTTTATTTCTTCCTTAACCATGTTATCATTGAATACAGTGTTGTTCAGCTTCAACCTTTATGTGGGTTTTCTATTATTTATGTTGTTATTGAAGTTCAAACTTAGTCTATGGTGATAGGATGTATGGGATTACTTCAATTTTTTTTTATCTGCTGATCAGCCATCTTTATAATAGCCAGAAGCTGGAAAGAACCCAGATATCCCTCAGCAGAAGAATAGATATAGAAAATGTGGTAAATTTACAGAATGGAGTACTATGCAGCTATTAAAGACAATGAAGTTGATCTTGTATCCCAGGTCCCTCAGAGACCAGTCTGCATAGGAGAGCCTGCAGACTGCAAAAGCAACATAGCTTCTGGGACAGGCCCCTTTTCGGGCCTTCATATTCAGCCAGGAAGCAGATCTGAGCTCCAGACATCAGTGCTCATTCCATGTCAGAGGAGAGTACTCTGACCACTGAGACTCAGGAGAGAGCTGGCCTCCCGGGAGTGCTAACAGAAGCAAACAGAATCACAGGAGGAACAAGCTACAATCAAAAACAGCTATAACAACTAACACCAGAAATTACCAGACGGCTAAAGGCAAACATAAGATTCTTACTAATAGACGGCAAGACTGCTCACCATCCTCAGAACCTAGCATCCACACCTCCGCAAGTCCTGGATAACACAAAATATCTGAAAAGCAAGATTCAGGTTTAAAATCGTATCTCATGATGCTGGTAGATGATTTTAAGAAGGAAATTAATATCTCACTTAAAGAAATATAGGAGAACATGGCTAAAGAGGCAGAATGCCTTGAAGAAGAAACACAAAAATCCCTTAAGAATTACACAAAAACACTGCTAAATGAGTAGAAGCCTTTAAAGAAGAAACACAAAAATCCCTTCCAGAATTTCAGGAAAACACAACCAAACAGGTGATGGAACTAAACAAACCCATCAAAGATCAAAAGAAGGGAAGTAAAAACAATAAAGAAAACCCAAAGGGAGACAACTCTGGAGATAGAAACCCTAGGAAAGAAACCGGGAGTCATAGATGTGAGCATCAGCAACAGAAGACAAGAGATGGAAGAGAGAATCTCAGATGCAGAAGACTCCATAGAGAACGTGGACACAACAATCAAAGAAAATGCAAAATGCAAAAAGATCCTAACCCAAAACATCCAGGAAATCCAGGACACAATGATAAGACCAAACCTATGGATAATAGAAGTAGATGAGAATGAAGATTTTCAACTTAAAGGGCCAGCAAATATCTTCAACAAAATTATAGAAGAAAACGTCCTTAACCTAAAGAAAGAGATGACCATTAACACACTAGAAACCTACAGAACACTGAATAGACTAGACAATAAAAGGAATTCTTCCCAACACATAATAATCAGAATATCAAATGCACTAACAAAGATAGAATATTAAAAGCAGTAAGGGGAAAAGTTCAAGTAACATATAAAGGCAGACCTATTAGAATCACACCAGACTTCTCAGCAGAGACTAATAAAGCCAGAAGATCCTGGAAAGATATTATACAGACCGTAACAGAACACAAATGCCAGCCCAGGCTACTATACCCAACAAAACTCTCAATAACATAGATGGAGAAACCAAAGTATTCCATGACAAAACCAAACTCACACAATATTTTTCCATGAATCCAGGCCTTCAAAGGACCCAACATTTTGCAGCTTAGAGAAAACCCACCTCAGGGAAAAAGGCAGATACTATGTCAGAGGGAGAGGCTGGGAAAATTTTTCCCAGCAAATGGTCCGAAGAAACAAGTTGGAGTAGCTATTCTAATATCGAATAAAATCGACTTCCAAACCAAAGTTATCAAAAAAGACAAGGAGGGGCACTTCATACACATCAAAGTTAAATTCTACCAAGATTAACTCTCAATCCTGAATATCTATGCTACAAATGCAAGGGCAGACATTCATTAAAGAAACTTTAGTAAAGCTCAAAGGACACATTGCATCTCAAACACTAACTGTGGGAGACTTCACACCACTCTCATCAATGGATAGATCCTGGAAACAGAAACAAATCAGAGACACATGGAAACTAACAGAAAATCTGAAAAAAAAATATATATAACATTTTATCATAAAACAAAAAGATATACCCTCTTCTCAGCACCTCATGGTACCTCCTCCAAAATTGACCATATAATCAGGGACAAAACAGGGCTCAACAGATACAAAAATATTGAAATTATCCCATGCACCCTATCACATAAAAATGGACTAAGGCTAATCTTCAAAAACAGCATAAATAATGGAAATCCAATACTCATGTGGAAACTGAACAACACTCTACTCATTGATACCTTGGTCAAGGATGAAATCAAGAAAGAAAGACTTTTTAGAGTTTAATGAAATTGAAGCCACAACTTTTCCATCCTTATGGGACACAATGAAGGCAGTCCTAAGAGAAAAATTCATAGGCCTGAGTGACTCCAAAAAGAAACTATAGAGAGCATACAGTTGCAGCATGGCAGCACACCTAGGAGCTCTAGAAGGAAAGGAAGGAAATTCACCCAAGAGGAGTAGATAGCAGGAAATAATCAAATTATGGCTGAAATCAACCAAGTGGAAACAAAAGGAAGTATTCAAAGAATCAACGAAACCAGGAGCAGGTACTTTGAGAAAATCAACAAAATAGATAAACTCTTAGCCAGACTCACTAGAGGGCACAGGGACAGTATCCTGATTAAGAAAATCAGAAATAAAAACGGAGACATAACAACAGAACCTGAGAAAATCTAAAACATCATCAGATCCTACTACAAAAGGCTATACTCAACAAAACTGTAAAACCTGGATGAAATGGACAATTTCCTAGATATATACCAGGTACCAAAGTTAAATCAGGTTCAGATTAATGACCTAAAAAGTCACATTTCCCCTAAAGAAATAGAAGCAGTCATCAATAGTCTCCCAACCAAAAAAAAAAGCCCAGGAACAGATGGGTTTAATGCAGAGTTCTATCAGACCTTCAAAGAAGACTTAATTTCAGTGCTTCTCAAACTATTCAACAAAATAGACACAGAAGGTAGTCTATCCAATTCACTATACGAAGCCACAATTGCTCTGATACCTAAACCACATAAAGACCCAACAAAGAAAAAGGACTTCAGACCAATTTCCCTTATGAATATCAATGCAAAAATACTCAATAAAATCCTCCCAAACCGATTCCAAGAACATATCAAAACGATCATCCATCATGATCATGGAGGCTTCATCCCAGGGATACAGGGATGGTTCAATATTCAGAAATCCGTCAATGTGATCCACTATATAAACAAACTCAAAGACAAAAACCACATGATCATTTTGTTTAATGCTGAGAAAGTATTTGAAAAATCCAACACCCATTCATGATAAAAGTCATGGAAAGATCAGGAATTCAAGGCCCATAACTAAACATAATAAAAGAAATATACAGCAAAGCAGTAGCCAACATCAAACAAAATGGAAAGAAGCTGGAAGCAATCCCACTAAAATTAGGGACTAGACAAGGCTGTCCACTCTATCCCTACCTGTTCAATATAGTACTTGAAGTACTAGCCAGAGCAATTTACAACAAAAGGAGATAAGGGGGATACAAATTGGAAAAGAAGAAGTCAAAATACCATTATTTACAGATGATATGGTAGTATATATAAGTGGCCCTAAAAGTTTCACCAGAGAATTCCTAAACCTGATAAACAGCTTCAGTGCAGTAGCTGTATATAAAATTAACTCTCTACACAAAGGGTAAACAGGATGAGAAAGAAATTAGGGAGAAAACACCCTTCAAAATAGTAACAAATAATATAAAATATATTGGTGTGACCCTAACTAAGGAAGTGAAAGATCTATATGATAAGAACTTCAAGTCTCTGAAGAAATAAATTGAAGAAGATCTCAGAAGATGGAAAGATCTCCCATGCTCATGGATTGGCAGTATTGATATAGTAAAAATGGCTATTATGCTGAAAGCAATCTACAGATTCAATGCAATCCGCATCAAAATTCCAACTCAATTCTTCACTGAGTTAGAAAGGGCAATTTGCAAATTCATCTAGAATAGTAAAAAACCTAGGATAGCAAAAACTATTCTCAACAATAAAAGAACCTCTGGTGGAATCAGCATGCCTGACTTCAAGCTGTACTACAGATCAATAATGATAAAAAAGTACATGGTACTGGTACAGCAACAGACAGGTAGATCAATGGAATAGAATTGAAGACCCAGAAATGAACCCACACACCTATGGTCACTTGATCTCTGACAAGGGAGCTAAAACCATCCAGTGGAAAAAAGACAGCATTTTCAACAAATGGTGCTGGCACAACGGGCAGTTTTCATGTAGAAGAATGCGAACTGATACATTCTTATCTACTTGTATAAAACTCCAGTCTAAGCGGATCAAAGAACTCCACATAAAACCAGAGACACTGAAATTTATAGAGGAGAAAGTGGGGAAAGCCTTGAAGATATGGGCACAAGTGAAAAATTCCTGAACAGAACAGCAATGGCCTGTGCATTAAGTTCAAAAATTAACTAATGGGACCTCATAAAATTGCAAAGCTTCTGTAAGGCAAAAGACATTGTCAATAAGACAAAAAAGCCACCAACAGATTGGGAAAGTTTTTTTTTTACCAATCCTAAATCTGATAGAGGACTAATATCCAATTTGTACAAAGAGATTGAAAAGCTGGACTCCAAAAAATCAAACAACCCCATTAAAAATGGGGTACAGAGCTAAAATTAAGAATTCTCAACTGAGTAATACCAAAAGGTTGAGAAATAATTGAAAAAATGTTCAACATTCTTAATCCTAAGTCAAATGCGAATTAAAACAACCCTGAGATTACACCTTACACCAGTCAGAATGGCTAAGATCAAAAATCCATGTGGCAGTAGATGCTTTCCAGGATGTGGAGAAAGAGGATTACTCCTCCATCACTTGGTGGGATTGCAAGCTTTTACACCATTCTGGATATCAGTCTGATGATGCCTATGAAAATTGGACATAATATTTCCAGAAGATCCAGCAATACCTCTCTTAGGCATATACCAAGATGTTCCAAGTGGTAATAAGGACACATGCTCTACTATGTTCATCGCAGCCTTACTTATATTAGCCAGAAGCTGGAAAGAACCCATTTGTCCCTCAACAGAGGAATGGATACAGAAAATGTGGTACATTTACACATGGAGTACACTTCAGCAATTAAAAACAATGAATTTATGAAATACTTAGGCAAATGGATGTAAATGGACAATATCATCCTTAGTGAGGTAACCCAATCAAAAAAGAACTCACTTGATTTGCACTCACTGATCAGTGGATTTTAGCCCAGAATCTCAGAATACTGAAGATACAATTTTCAAAACACAAGAAAACCAAGAAGAAGGAAGACCAAAGCGTGGATACTTCATTCATCCTTAGAATAGGGAACAAAACACCCATGGAAGGAGTTACAGAGACAAAGTTTGGAGGTGAGACCAAAGGATGGACTGTACAGAGACTGCCCCATGCAGGGATCCATTCCATAATCAACCACCAAACATAGACACTTTTGCATATCCCAGCAAGATTTTGCTGAAAGGACCCTGATCTAGCTGTCTCTTGTGATGTCAGTGCCTGGCAAATACAGAAGTGGATGCTCACATTCATATATTGGATGGAACACAGGGCTCCCAATGGAGGAGACAGAGAAAGTACCCAAGTAGCTGAAGGAGTCTGCAACCCTATAGGTGGAACAACAATATGAACTAACCAGTACCCACAGAGCTCAAGTCTCTAGGTGCATATGTAGCAGAAGATTGTCTAGTTAGCCATCATTGGGAAGGGAGGCCCCTTGGTCTTATAAAGTTTATATGTCCCAGTACAGGGGAACGTCAGGGCCAAGAAGTGGGAGTGACTGGGTAGGTGAGCAGTGCAGGGGGGAGGGTATAGGGGACTTTCAGGATAGTATTTGGAATGTAATTGAAGAAAATATATAATAAATATTGAAAAAATACAATACATTTATGAAATTCCTAGACAAATGGATGGATCTGGAGGATATCATCTTGAGTGAGTTAACCCAATCACAAAAGAACACACATGATATGAACTCACTGATAAGTGGACATTAGCCCAGAGTCTCATAATTCTTTTTAGAATGAGGAACAAAATACCCATATAAGGAGTTACATAGACAAATTTCGGAGTGGAGGCTGAAGGAATGACCATCCAGAGACTGCCCTACTTGGGGATCCATTCCATAAACCACCACCAAAACCAGACACTATGGAAGATGCCAACAAGAGCTTGCGGAGAGGAGCCTGATATAGCTGTCTCCTGAGGGGTCTTCCAGTTCCTGGCAAAATCAGAAGTGGATGCTCACAGTCATCCATCTATTGGACTGAGCACAAGTTCCACAATGAAGGAGATAGAGAAAGTCCTCAGGGGGCTGTAAGGGTCTGAAGCCCCATAGGAGGAACATTAATATGCACTAACCAATACCCCCAGCATTCCTCCAAACTATACCAACAATCAAAGAAAACAGATGGTGGAATTTGTGGCTTAACCTGTATATGTAGCAGAGGATGGCCTAGTTGATCATCAATGGGAGGAGAGGCCCTTGGTCCTGTGAAGGCTCTATGCCCCAGTATAGAGAAATGCCAGGACCTGGAATGGGATTCTGTGGGTTGGGGTACAGGGAGATCATGGTGGGTATATGTGATTTTCAGAGGGGAAATTAGAAAAGGGGATGACATTTGAAATGTACATAAAGAAAATATATCATAAGAGATGTAAAAAATAAGAAAGGGGTAGTTGGAAAAAGAATTAAAATCAGCTAGAATGGAGAAAAGGCAAGAATGGTAAGTGGGCTGTCACTGAGATCAAAATCCCTGTATACATGTATGGAAACATCAAAAATAAAACACTTTATTATATGTGATTAATATATTTCAATAAGAATATAAATCAAAACAGCGTAACAAGAATCCACCACCCCACCTCTGAAAATATTTTAGAGACAAATAGGAGATTAGGATTTACAATATATAGAAAGATGTCTTTTAAGAAAATGCTGGATGATCACGCTAATTTATAAGATGTATAAGAAGCCATTACAAAAAGACTAAGAAAATAGACAAATGAGAAGCATAGTAGGAAATAAGCAGCATTTCTCATTTTTCTGTTCTGTGATAAACCACCATGATAAAAGGCAATTTAAGGAAAAGAGAGCTTGTTTGTGTCAGGTAGAACGATAGGAAGTGAAATCTGGGATTTCATTTTCTCAACTGCATGCAGGAATCAAATGGAGTGTACTGGAATTGGTTTGAGTGTTTACTGTCTCAAAGCCCGCCTTGAATGGAATACTTTCTCCAACCAGGCTGTGCCTCATAAACATTCTGAAAAGGTGCCACCAATTGGGAACCAAGTGTTGAAATTTGGGGGCCTATGTGGGCCACTTCTTAATCAAATGATGACCGATGTCAATATCAAGATTAGGTCTGTAAAGACTAGATACTCCAAATGATGCTTAAATATTATGACATGGGGCAATCTGTGACTGTATCCTGCACTGTAGTGGCATGTGAGAACAGAAAGACTTCACAATCAGTGTTCAAATGATGATGACTCCTGGGCCCATAGACTTGTTGAATGTATAGAGATAAAATGGAACCTACAGAATATTAAAGGTCTAGAGATGCAGGCAAGTTAGGTATCATATATGAAATTGTGGGTTTGAGCCCCAGCACCAATTAAATAGAATATACAGTAGGTGTTTTTAGTCTTAGATCTTGAGAGGTAGCAGAAGAAGGAACCACACTTCAATATAGAAAATTCAAGGCCAACCTAAGCTATCTCTCACTTTGTCTTTAAAAAAAAAATTCTCTGAGCCCTGGAACTGGGGAGATTCCAGAGTCTCTATGGTGGTGACTCTATGTGAAACTCTTAACAGTAAGTGACATGGAGCCTGAAATGCCACCTCCTGTAGGCAGGTAGGATTCCCAGTGGAGGGATAAGAATAGCAACACATTCAGAAAACCTTTGACCCCAAATGTGTTCTAAACAGAAGATGTCCAGAAACAAAGATGGAGCAGAGATGGAAAAAATGGGCAATTATTGACTAGCCAAAATTTAGACACACACCATGGGCAAGAAACAATCCATGACACTATTACTCTGATATGCATGCCTACAAGAGCCCAGAATAAGTGAGGTTCCACCCAGCAGCTGAGTAAAAGAGATTGTATACATCCACCGCCAAACATTAGTTAGAGCTGTGGAAGTCTTTTGGAAAAGTTGGGGAAAGGATTGAGGGACCCAAAGGTGTTAAGAACCCCAGATTAAGACCTGAAGAGTCAACCAACCTGGACATTTTAACACTCTCAGAAACCGAACCACCAAACAAAAAGCGATCAAGAGCTAGACCTTGGGGCCCTGCACATATGTAGCAGATTTGCAACTTGGTCTTCGAGCAGGTCTCCCAACAACTGGAGCTGGGGCTCTCCATGAACATGTTTCCTGTCTGTGGATCCTATTCCTCTATCTGGGCTGCCTTGTCTTGTCTCAGTGGGAGAAGACACACTAAGTCCTGGGGAGAATTGATGTGTCATGGTAGGGAGGTACGCTAGGGACACCTATCCCTTTCTAGAAGACAAGAGGATGGGGATAGGAGCTGCAAGTAGAGATCATTAAGAGGAGAGGGGTGCTGAATATTGTGATGTTAATTAATTAATAGTATATGTAATATGAATAAATAAATCATTAATTAATAAGTTAATTAATGAAATAAATGTCTCTGAGTTTCTCCCACCTCCTATATTTTACAGATTACTCACCATTTCCTTTGAGGAACCATTCAAAATAAGTTCCGAGTGACCCTGGATTCTTCACAAGGTTTGTGTTACCATAGAAAAAGTAACCAGACACAAGAATATCTCTGGGATTTCTGATGAGATAGATTGCCTTGAATGGATAAAGATGTAAATGAAGGTCAACAGTTATTCCTCACATTTTAACTCTCTTAAGTTCCATGAAATTTTCTAATATCTAATGGTTTTAAAAACATTTGTTATTTTCATGTGGGCAAAACATATACACAAGTGAAAAAATCTATAGTCATAATTCCCCTTTTCTAATTTTATATGATTTGTAAAAATGGAACAACAAAATGACTAGTTCATTAACAGTGTAAAAAAAACCGGGCTGATTAGACAGTTCTAGATTACAATAACAATTGGTTATCTAATACCAAATGGCAAGCCTGTAAAATATACATACAAGTAATGCTGTAGTGATTGAGAAAGATGTACTGAAGGATTTAGGGATATACAGATTCATTTAGGAATATATTGATTATTTATTTAAATATGAATATATACTGTATACTTTAGAAACATGTAAATATATGTCTATATAGGAATACATAAACATAGAAATATATTTAGGAATATATATGTATATGTATATGTATATGATTTTGTATAGGTATAGGTATAGGTATAGGTATAGGTATATGTATAGGTATATGTATATGTATATGTATATGTATGGTTATGTGTATGTGTATGTGTATATGTATATTTATGTAACACGAATTAATGAAAAAATAAACCATAAATTTGAAAGAGAGAAAAAAGTGATATATTAATGTTTTTGGAGGGAGAAAATGGTAGGGGAAAATGATGTATATAATTCTAATTTATTATAAAAATTTCAAAACATAAACGAAAAGAAAAAAATTAAAAGAAATCATTATTTTTTAAAAAAATATTTATATTATATATAGGAGTACACTGTCGCTGTATTCAAACATACCAAAAGGCATTGGATCCCATTACATATGGTCATGAGTCACCATGTTGTTGCTGAGAATTGATGTCAGTACCTCTGGAAAAGCAGTTACTGCTCTTAATCCTGGAGCCACAACTCCAGCCCCCAAAGTAATCATTTTTAAAAAAAGGCACTTCATATTTTGTACCAATACTTCTAGATCTCATCTTTTTAACTTCAAAAATATTGATTTATTCATGTCTGAGTGCACACATTCATTTTTGTACATTATTTGTGGACAGAAATCCAAAACCACCTAAAAGGTGGTTGGATGCCCTGTTACTAGAGTTGCAGACAGTTGTGAGACACCATGTGTGTGTTGGGAACTGAACCGAGGTCCTTTGCAAGAGAAGCCAGAACTCTTAACAGCTGAGCCATCTCTCTAAGTCCTCTTAGAAATTTTAAATATTTTATTGGATATTTTTATATACATTTCAAATCTTATCACTTTTTTCAGCTTCCCACCTCTTCCCTGGAAACCCCCAATCCAATCTCCTTCCCCCTGCTTCAATGAAAGTGTTTTCTGACCAAACCATCCACTCCTACTTCCCAAGGATATCAAAAATTATTCTCAACAATAAAAGAACTACTGAGTGAATCACCATACCCGATCTCTTGCTGTATTATAGAGCAATACTGATAAAAAAAATTGTATGCTATTGGTACAATGAAATGCAGGTAGATTAATGAAATAGAGTTGAGAATCCAAAATTGAACCCACACTCCTATGTTCAGTTGATATTTTGCATTTTCAACAAATGATGCCTGTTTAATTGGCTGTCCACATGTAGAACACTGGAAATCAACCCATTCTTATCTCCTTTTACACAGCTCAACTCCAAGTGTATCACGAACTTCCACATAAAATCAGACACACTGAAACTTTTAGAAGATAAAGAGAGGAAGAACCTTAAATATATGGACACAAAAGAAAAATTCCTGAACAGAACAGAAATGGTTTATGCTCTAAGATCAAGAATTGACAAATGTGACCTAATAAAATTGCAAAGTTTCTGTAAGTCAATGAACCCTGTCATTAGGACAAATGGAAAAGAGGAACACTCCTCCATTGCAGGTGGGATTGCAAGCTGGTATAACCACTCTGAAAATCAGTCTGGTAGTTTCTAAGGAAATTGTACAAAGTATTATCTGAGGACCCTCTCCCAAGCTTATACCCAAAAGATGCTACAACATATAACAAGGACATATGCTCCTCTATGTTCATAGCAGCCATATTTATAAGAGACAGAAATTGGAAATAAATCAGATGTCCTTCAACAGAGGAAAGGATACAGAAAATTTGGTACATTTACAAGATAGCATACTACTCATCAACAAAAACCTTTGAAATGCAATGACCTTTGAAATTCATAGGAAAATTAATAGAAATAGAAAATATCATCTTGAGTGATGTAACCCAATCACAAAAGTATCTAAATAATATGCATTACCTGATAAGTGGATATTAGCCTAGTAGCTCAGAATAACCAAAATATAATTCACAGACCACATGAAGCTCTAGAAGAAGGACGACCAAAGTGTTGATACTTCCATGCTTCTTAGAAGGGGGGACAAAAAACTCATGGGAGGAAACATGGAGACAAAGTTTGGAGCAGAGACTGAAGGAAAGACAATACAGATACTGCTCCATCTGAGGATCCATCCCATATTCAGTAAACAAACCAAGACATTATTGTCAATGCCGAGAAGTGCATGCTGTCAGGAGCTGTCTTCTGAGAGGCTCTGCCAGAAATATAGAATTTATCTCTTTAAGCTTCAGTTTCCCCTGTCAAAATTTTCCAAATCCAGATAAGACACACACATATATAAGAGTCGCCACAAATTCATTGTGCAATTTTAATGAGAGATTATTCTAAGTTTGTCTTTGTAGTTGCAGCATAAACTATTTATAGCTTTAATGGATGGAGGGATTTACAGAAAACTTTCTTACTAACTAGTACCTGTGATAGGTCAGTATGTGGATATCTCTGATTCCTTCTACTGATCCTCTTTCCATTTCATGGGAGATTCCTGTGGCTACTGATATTAATAGACAGCTAGACACATGATGACACTTTATATATAACTGATCTTTGAACATTGATACCTGGTCATTTTGTTTCCCCTATAAGCAATTGTGTCTTAGGTGTTTCACCCACAGGGCTTAGAGTATATGTTATAAGTAAGATTGGCTCTTTGATGACAATGATATAGTAATTATATCTGTACATTAGAGTTTGAACTCTGTTTGGCCTATATATAGTTCATGAATATTTCAGTGTGATATTTCACTTTATTTCTTAAAGCTGCCCAGGATCACTGTGTGCTGGTCCACATCCTTGTACTCTATCTAATATAGTCTGAGGTGGGGAAATATCAGCATCACCTAGTGCATGAGAATCCCATCTTCACATTTCAGAAAGTCCTTCAGGACTTGTCAGGTAAAATAAGTTCAGAGTGTTTAGTCAAAGAAAATTTCAACCACTGGACACTGACCTTGGCCTTGGAACTGAAGAAAGACTTGGGGAAGAGATGGATGGGAAGATGGGAGGATATGAATCGTGGTCCTTCCTTATTGATTAATGCAGGGTATCCTGTATCAGTCTCTAGCCAGGGTGAGCGGTCCCAAATGGGCACAGTTTGGATCCACTTTGGATCTCCCTTGGTCTGAATCAAGCAGACAATCTCAATCAGCCAGTTTGTTCCTGAATGAAAAGGAAAAGTGACTGTCACTCATGTCAACATTACTTGTGAAAAAGCTTCAAGTAGAATATATGCTCATACAATTTACAGTGCTGCCTAATTTCAAGCACACAGACTTGTGTTCACAATGTCCATGTGACATAGGTGCAAAGTATATTCACTCATCATATTCTAGACTTAATTTTGCAAAACAGAGTCCCTATACTCAATAAACAGCAACCTGGCAATGGAATATCTCCTCCAGCTCTGGGCCAACATCATTCTACATTCTGGTGGGATGAATTTGTATCTCAAATATTTCAAAATGTTTTAATCATAGCACATGCCCGCTGAGACTACCTCCTTTAATTTAATTCACTGTCATTGAGATGCCCCCAGGCTGCAATATATGACTGAGTACTTCTTCTTTTTAAAGTGAATCAATTCCCTTGTGCATATTTATCACACACCCTTGATTTGTGTTTATGTGCTCATTTGTCAGTGGATGTTTC
Organism: Mus caroli; assembly: GCF_978045245.1. Lineage (NCBI taxonomy): Eukaryota > Metazoa > Chordata > Mammalia > Rodentia > Muridae > Mus > Mus caroli. The sequence continues at coordinate 129,195,352 of NW_028227263.1, read as the reverse complement.
TCTAGCTTCCTTCTCTGAGATATTGTCTGGTACTTTTTTCCTGTATTCCCACTGCCTATGGAATTTCTGTGTCATTTTTCTTTCAATGTCAAAAACCTAATACTTACTCAATGTTCAGTGCTTCTTCCAAACAGCAATCATCCATACCCCCAAACTACCATGATGTTGCTTTATGCTTTCTTGAGTTTTCAGATTCTTTCTACGTCCTGCACAAGGTCCATAGTAAATTTACTTAAAACTGTCCTCTTCTCCAAATATCCTCACATACATGCCTTTATCTCTTAATGTTATTTCTTGTATTTAATCTCACCGCTCTCACTCTTATATCTATACCCCAGAGAAATGGACCAATGGCATATTCTGCCTCAGGGAGCACGCACTATCATTGTCCTGGTGCCATAGCTGATCTCCTCGGCCCACATAGGTCAGACAGAGTGGAACACACACAAATCTCCATGCCCACAAGTCATTTTACACATTAATATATAGAACACTCTACTCATCATACAAAATGAATTAGGATCAAAGTACTAACCTCCCTTATACACTTCAGAATTAGTCTTACTGATGATCCTTACCTGACTTGGGGTAAGTCAATATCAACAAGTCTTCTTCTTTCACCACAAACTTATTATGGATATCTTCCAAAATTTCTCTTTGATATGCTAGGGCAGGAAAAGGTATCCCTTCAAACCAATTATAGTCTGACATCATGAATAGCTCCTTGTAGGTGCTGTTAGGATTACAGCCCAGCACACCTACTCAGCTTATAGCAAATGCTGAGAGGTAAGATTTATAGTGCAGGTAAAAAATCATTAACATTCTCTTGTTTGCTGTGAAATATTTACTTATAGGAAGAAATAAATATTGCAACCTACAGTCAAAGGTTACTATATTGAGCAATTTTAAAGTTGTACAAATAACATTCTGCAATTTGTGAGACCAAGTTCATGACCTCAAATCAGAGACTCAGTAAGATGCAATAGGACATAGAAATGTAAGTTAATTTAAAATGCCTAGTAATACAATTTAGCTTTCAGAATGATTTTGAATGTACAGAAAAATGACAAGAGATCATACAAAACCATTCTATGGAATTTCTTTTTTTTTTTTAAATAGTGGTTGCTTTTGAGAAACTCATAGTACATTAACTGCCCTTCTTCTTCCCCTCAAAGCCTTCCCTCCTTTTCCCATAATTTTGATCTCTTCTTTAACATTTGCTGCTATTTATATAAACACACATGTATAGTCAACCTACTCAGTCCATGCATTTGAGCTTATATGTGATGCATCTTGAGGTGTGCAGTTAAGATTAGAAAAATCAATGTGAGATTTCATCTTCAGACACATCCTATTCTCCATATCTTAGCAACAGCTGATATGAGGTATTTCTTATATAGTAAAATCATATAGAATTTCCCCTGGCCTCTTTAGTATACCTACTAATGCCATTATGCTGGTTTGTTTGGGTAACTATACTGTTAAAAGTTCATGTGTCTATTTTCCTGTTGTGTCTAAGAGAGACATATTGTATCAACAGGAACCTTGGCCTTTGGGGGAACTCTGTATCCTCTTCTGTGACCTTTTCTGTGAGCCTCTCAGGTTGTAGGGATTTATTTCAGATATATCAGTTGGGGTTGTGTACCTTTATGTTATTATCTACATTTTGGTCCATTGTGGATCCTTGCCAGAGTCACCACATGTTGCAAAAAGAAGTATCTTTGACAATGGGTGAGAACTTCATTAACCTGTGGGTATAAGGTCAAGTACTTAGAAAACAGCTGGAAATTACACTGGTTTAGGGAACTGTTGGTAATGAGACTGATGGGGTTTTGCTTTTTCCATTCCCACCTGGTTTTATGTTTGTAATACCAGACATGGCTCCCCTCTATTTGAGTAGGCTTAAGGACTAATTATATAGCCTTTGATCAGCCCAAAATAAAAGTGCCACTTTTTGGCTTCTTTGGATGCCTTGCCAGTCAAGTCATTCTTATGGCTCACAGGCTTCATGCCTGCATAGTTTGAGTGATTGTTCCTCTCCCTGGCATAGTGAGCAAGGTCTTACTTTATGAAACCACTTCATTGGCAAGAGATTTCCGGACTATTTTAGATCAGTTCCTCCAAACTGTCTGAAGTGCATCTCCAAGATCTGGGAGGCAACCAAGGGCATCAAGAACTTATGTTTTTTGGGGGGGAATTCTCAGATTCTACTAACTACTTTAGAGAATATTTCTCATGCATGATATTAGGGTTTTGATATATAGTCCATAGTTCTTGTGGAGAACATTGTCATTCCAAATGGCAAAATATCTTTAAACTACATATTTATGTTTCACATATATATTTATCATATGTGATTTTAGATAAATCCTGGATAATATGATTTTCTATGTTTTTTTAAACATCCATGGAATTATTTAGCCTTTTATCACTTCAATTACTGTGCATTAGACCTGTGTCCTGTTTCCAAAATACACTCCATCCTATTTTCCCCATTTTTCCCTTTGTAACACCTGTGTGCTATTCCAGTGTCTAGAATTTTTCTCTCAAGTGATCCCTTTTAACTTTCCTGGTTACTGTGGTTACTCCAAGTTATAAGCACACAGTTACAGATTCAAAGGCAGAACACACAAATCTCTTATAGATCCACCTGTTTGCCTAAAAATTTCATGATGTCATTTATCTCCACATCTAAGTAGATTTTCTTTGTACATATGAACCACACTTTCATTAGTCATTTATTAGTTGAAGGATATTTAAGTTGTTTTTGTTTTCTAGTTATTATGACTAGGAAAGTAATAAACATGGCTAAGAAACAATTTGTGGAGTAATATATCAAGTCCTTTCACATATGTCAAGGAATATTGTATCTGTGCCATATGATACACTTTTCATTTTCACAGTGACTTCATCATATTGAAATGCAGTTAAGTTCGTGAGGGTCGCCGTTTCCCAAACTATTACAATCATTTATCTCACCTGCATTTTTTGTAAGTTTTTTGTTTGGTCATATTATTTCTGACTAGAGTAGATTAAATCTCAAAATAGTTTAATTTTTATTACCTTGCTTGCTAAAGTTTTTGACCAATTAAGAAGGTATATTTTAGTTCTTATATATATATTATTATTTCTTCTCTTGTGAAAAAATAAAACTGGCCAGAGGTAAAGGTCAGTATTTTTCATAATTTTTATTAGATATTTTCTTCATTTATATTTCAAATGCTATCCCTAAAGTCCCCTATACAATCCCCTCACCCTGCTTCTCTACCCACTCACTCCCACTTCTTAGCCCTGATATTATCCTGTACTAGGGCATATAAAGTTTGCAAGATCAATGGCTGTCTCTTCCCAATGATGCCCGACTAGGCCATCTTCTGCTATATTTGCAACAAAAGACATGAGCTCTGGGGGTACTGGTTAGTTCATATTGTTGTTCCAACTATAGGGTTGCAGAACCCCTCAGCTCCTTGGGAACTTCCTCTAGCTCCTCCATTGGGGGCCCTGTGTTCAATCCAATAGATGACTGTGAGCATCCACTGCTGTATTTGTCAGGCACTGGCATAGCCTCACAAGAGACACCTATATTAGGGTCCATTCAGCAAAATCTTGCTGGCATATGTAATAGTGTCTGTGTTTGGTGTCCCATTATAGGATGGATCCCTGCATGAGGGGAAGTCTCAGGATGGTCCATCCTTTGGTCTCAGCTACCATCTTTGTCTCTGTAACTCCTTCCATGGGTATTTTGTTCCCTATTTTAAAGCGGAATGGCATAACTACACGTCGGTCTTCCTTCTTCTATATTTTCTTGTGTTTTGCAAAATGTATCTTGGGTATTCTAAGTTTCTGGGCTAATATCCACATATCAGTGCATCCATATCATGTTAGTTCTTTTGTGATTTGGTTACCACACTAAGATGATATCCTCCATATCCATCCATTTGCCTACGAGTTTCATAAATTTATTGTTTTTAATATCTGAGTAGTACTCCATTGTGTAAATGTACAACATTTTCTGTATCCATTCCTCTGTTGAGGGACAAATGGGTTCTTTCCAGCTTCTGGCTAATATAAGTAAGACTGCTATGAACATAGTGGAGCATGTGTCCTTATTACCAGTTGGAACATCTGGATATATGTCCAAGAGAGTTATTGCTGGATCCTCCATTAGTACTATGTCCAATTTTCTGAGGAACTGCCAGACTAATTTCCAGAGTGGTTGTACATGCTTACAATCCCACCAAATATAGAGGAGTGTTCCTCTTTCTCCACATTCTGGCCAGCATCTACTGTCACCTGAATTTTTTATCTTAGCTATTCTGACTGGTGTGAGGTGGAATCTCAGGGTTGTTTTGATTTGCATTTCCTTGATGATTAAGGATGTTGAACATTTTTTTCAAGTGCTTCTCAGCCATTCGATATTCCTCACTTGAGAATTTTTTCTTCATCACTGTGTCCCATTTTTTAATGGGGTTATATGATTTTTCTGGAGTCCATCTTCTTGAGTTCTTTATATACATTGAATATTAGTACCCTATCTCATTTATGATTGGTAAAGATATTTTCCCAATCTCTTGGTTGCCTTTTTGTCTTATTGACAGTGTCTTTTGTCTTACAGAATCTTTACAATTATATTTGTCAATTCTCGATCTTACAGCACATGTCTTTGCTGTTCTGTTCAGGAATATTTTCCCTGTGCCGGTAACTTTTAGGCTTTTCCTTACTTTCCCCTCTATAAGATTCAGTGTCTCTCATTTTGTATGAGAGTTCCTTGATCCCCTTAATTTTTTGCTATCCAAAGTTTTTTGTGATTGTAGATGAATTTAATAAAAGCCCTTTCTAATTCTGTGAATAATTGAGTTGGAATTTTGACAGAGATTAAATTGAATCTGTAGATTGTTTTTGGCAAGATAGCCATTTTGACAATATGAATCCTGCCAATCCATGAGCATGAGAGATCTTTCCATCTTCTGAGATCTTCAATATCTTTGTTTAGAGACTTGAAGTTCTTATCATACCAATCTTTCACTTCCTTACTTGGAGTCATACCAAGGTATTTTATATTATTTATGACTATTCCAAAGGGGATTGTCTCCCTAATTTCATTCTCACCTTGTTTATCTTTTGTCTAGGGAAAGGCCACTGATTTGTTTGAGTTAATTTTTTTTTATCCAGCTAATGCACTGAAGTTGTTTATCAGATATAGGAACTCTCTGGTGGAATTTTAAGGGTAATTTATATATACTATAATATCATCTGCAAATAGTGATATTATGACTTCCTCCTTTCCAATTTGAATCCCCTTGATCTCCTTTTGTTGTTGAATTGTTCTGGCTAGGACTTCAAGTACTATGTTGAATAGGTAGGGAGAGAGTGGGCAGCCTTGTCTAGTCCCTACTTTTAGTGGGATTGCTTCCAGCTTCTCTGCATTATTTTGATCTTGGCTACTGGTTTACTGTATATTGCTTTTATTATGTTTAGTTATGGGCCTTGAATTACTGATGATTTCCTGATTTCCATGAATGTGTGCTGGATTTTGTCAAATACTTTCTCAGCATCTAAAGAGATGATCATGTGATTTTTGTCTTTGAGTTTGTTTGTATAGTGAATATATATATGTTGATGGGTTTTCATATATTAAGCAATCCCTTCATTCCTGGGATGATGCTTGCTTGATCATGAAGGATGATCGTTTTTATGTGTTCTTGGATTTGGTTTGTGCAAATTTTATTGAGTATTTTTGCATCAATATTACTAAGGGAAATTGGTCTGAAGTTCTCTTTCTTTGTTGGGTCTTCTTGTGGTTTAGGTATCAGAGTAATTGTGGCTTCATATAATGAATTGGGTAGAGTATCTTCTGTTTCTATTTTGTGGAATAGTTTCAGGAGTAATGGAATTACGTCTCCTTTGAAGGTGTTATACAACAGTGAACTTAACCCATCTGTTCCTGGCCTTTTTTGGTTGGGAGATTATTAATGACTGCTTATATTTCTTTAGGGAATATGGGACTTGTATAAATTGTTTAATCTGATCGTGATTTAACTTTGGTACCTGGTATCTGTCTAGGAAATTGTCTATTCCATCCAGGTTTTCCAGTTTTGTTTAGTATAGATTTTTGTAGTAGGGTCTGATGATGCTTTGCATTTCCTCAGGTTGTGCTGTTATATCATCTTCTCTTTCATTTCTGAATTTGTTAATTAGGCTACTGCCCCTGTGCTCTCTAATTAGTCTGGCTAAGGGTTTATCTATTTTGTTGATTTTCTTAAAGAACCAGCTCCTAGTTTGGTTTATTTTTTTGTATAGTTCTTTTTGTTTCCACTTCGTTGATTTCGATGATGAGTTTGGTTACTTCCTGCAGTCTATTCTCCTTTTGTGAATTTGCTTCCTTTTGTTCTAAAGCTTTTAGGTGTGCTGTCAAGGTGTTAGTGTATGCTCTCTCTAGTTTATTTTTGGTGGCACTCAGACATATGATTTTCCTCTTAGGACGTCTTAAATTATGTCCTGTAAGTTTGGGTATGTTCTGGCTTCATTTTCATTAAACTCTAATGATCAAAATCTCAGGTGACAGCAGATTCTGATGAGGATGTGGAGAAAGAGGAACACTTCTCCATTGTTGGTGGGATTGCAAGCTGGTACAACTACTCTTGAAATCAGTCTGGCGGTTCCTCAGAAATTTGGACATAGTACAAACAGAAAATACATCAATACCTCTTCTGGGTATATACCCAGGAGATGTTCCAATTTATAATAAGGAAACATGTTCCACTATGTTAATAGCAGCTTTATTTATAATAGCCAGAAGCTGGAAAGAACCCAGATGTCCTTCAACAGGAGAATAGATACAGAAAATGTGGTACATTTACAAAATGGAGTAATCCTCGGCTATTGAGAACATTGAATTTATGAAATTCTAATCAAATGGACGTGTCTGGAGGATATCAACCTGAGTGAAGTAACCCAATCACAAAAGAAAACACATGATATGCACTCACTGATAAGCGGATATTACCCCAGAAACTTAGAATACCCAAGATATAATTCGCAAAACAGATGAAACTCTAGAAGAAGGAAGACCAAAGTGTAGATACTTCCTTCCTTCTTAGATTGGGCAACAAAATACTCAGGGAAGGAGTTACACAGACAAAGTTCAGAGCTGAGATACAAGTAAGGACCATCCAGAGACTGTCTCACAAGGGGACCCATCCCATAAACAACCATCAAACTCAGATGCTATTGAGTGTGTCAGAAAGATTTTGCTGACAGGACCCTGATATATGTGTCTCTTGTGAAGCTATGCCAGTCCCTGGCAAGGACAGCAGTGGATGCTCACAGTCATCTATTGGATGGAACACATGGACCCTAATGAAGGAGCTAGAAAAAGTACCCAAGGAGCTAAAGGGGTATTCTACCCTACAGGAGGAAAAACATTGTGAACTAACAAGTACCCCCTTGAGCCGGGTCTCTAGTTGCTTATGTAGCAAAGAATGGCCTAATATGCCATCAGTGGGAGGAGAGGTCCTTGGTCTTGCGAAGATCATATGCCCCAGTACATGGGAATGCCAGGGCCAGGAAGTTGGATTGGGTGGGTTGAGGATCACATCAGGGGGACTCTATAGTAGACTTTCAGGATACCAATTGGAATGTAAATGAAGAAAATATCTAAATAAATAACTTCCCAAAAGACTAATTTCTTTCTTTATTTCTTCGTTGACCAAGTTATCCTTGAGTAGAGTGTTGTTCTGCTTCTATGTGAATATTGTCTTTCTATTATTACGTTTTTATTGAAGGTCAGCCTTAGTCCATAGTGGTTTGATAGGATGCATGGGATAATTTCAATATTTTGTATCTTTTGAGGCCTGTTTTGTGACCAATTATATTGTCAGTTTTTGGAGAACGTACCATGAGATGCTGAGAAGAAGGTATATTCTTTTGTTTTAGGATAAAATGTTCTGTAGATATCTGTTAAACCCATTTGTTTCATAACTTCTGTTAGTTTCAATGTGTTTCTGATTAGTTTCTCTTTCCATGTTCTGTCCATTAATGAGAGTCGGGTGTTGATGTCTCCCACAATTATTCTGTGAGGTGCAATATGTGCTTTGATCTTTATTATAGTTTCCTTAATGAATGTGTCTGCACTTGCATTTGGCGCATAGATATTCAGAATTGAGGGTTCATCTTGGAAGATTTTACCTTTGATGAGTATTAAGTGCCCTCCTTATCTTTTTTAATAACTTTGAGTTGGAAGTCAATTTTATACGATATTAGAGTGGGTACTCCAGCTTGTTTCTTCAGACCATTTGCTTGGAAATTGTATTCAATCCTTTCACTCTGAGGTAATGTCTGCCTTTATGCCTGAGGTGGGGCTCCTCTATGCAACAAAAAGTTGGGTCTTGTTTACATGACCAGTCTTTTAGTCGATGTCTTTTATCGGGGGAATTGAGTCCATTGATATTGAGATATTAAAGAAAAGTCTTTATTGCTTCCTGTTATGTTTGTTGTTAGATTTGGAATTCTGTTCTTGAAGCTATCATCTTTTAGGTTTGTTGAAGAATTACTTTCTTGCTTTTTCTAAGGCATAATATCCCTCCTTGTGTTAGCGTTATTGCTTTATTATCCTTTGAAGGGCTGGATTCGTGGAAAGATATTGTGTGAATTTGGTTTTCTCATGGAATACTTTGGTTTCTCCATCCTTGGTAACTGAGAGTTTTTTGGGGTATAGTAGCCAGGGCTGGCATTTGTGTTCTCTTAGGGTCTATATAACCTCTGTCCAGGATCTTCTGGCTTTCATAGTTTCTGGCTAGAAGTCTGGTCTAATTCTAATAGGTCTGCCTTTATATGTTACTTGACCTTTTCCCCTTACTGCATTTAATATTCTATCTTTGTTTAGTGCATTTAATGTTCTGATTATTATGTGTTGGAAGGAATTTCTTTTATGGTCTAGTCTATTTGGAGTTCTGTAGAATTCTTTTATGTTCATGGGCTTCTCTTTCTTTAGGTTAAGGAAGTTTTCTTTTATAATTTTGTTGAAGATAATTCCCAGCCCTTTAAGTTGAAAATCTTTATTCTTATTTATACCTATTATCTGTAGGTTTGGTCTTCTCACTGTGTCCTGGATTTCCTGGATGTTTTGAGTTAGGATATTTATGCATTTTGCATTTTCTTTGTTTGTTGTGTCTATATTTTCAGTGGAATCTTCTGCAACTGACATTCTCTCTTCGATCTCTTTCATTCTGTTGCTGATGCTTGCATCTATGGTTCCTGACTTCTTTACTAGGATTTTATTTCAGAGTTTTCTCCCTTTGAGTCATTTTATTGCTATGTTGATTTAGTAGAATCTATTTACCATAAGGGTCTTGGCTTCATTACCATTGTCTGGTGTGGGTTCCATCTCAGGACATTGTATTTAAATTCAATCAAATAGTTGTTGGTCATTCCCATAACACTTATGCCATTATTGCACCAATATATCTTGAAGATAAGTCACTGTTGCAGGTCACAGGGTTCATCATTATTTAATATATATGATCTCTTTCCTTCTCCTATAGTGTGTACAGTACCTTCTAGCACTATTAATGAGAACCAATAAAGATGAAGCATCTGGGCATTCTCTTTTGCCCTGGCCAGAATGATGATCTGGCTGAACCAGCAACGACCTCGCTATGCCTGCCATATTCAATTTTCAGAGTCTATTGACTGTAATCTTATATTTATGGGTGCTTATATTTATGGGTGCTTATATTCGATCTCTGGCACACAGCATCCTGGACAGAAGTAAAACTGGACTATTGGTAATATTTTGGAAGTGTGCCCGAATTGGTGAATGCAAGAGTCCTTATGTGGCCATATGGTTCATAGTGATCACCTTCAGCATCCTCTTCATATAGTATCTTTGGAAACTATCAGAGTGTGAATGCCATCAGATTGTAAACAAGGAATTGCCTCCAGAAAATAATGAAAAAAATGGTTAAGCCTTGGAACTGAACTTGGAATGAGGTAAATTTTGAGACTTGTCTCTGAACTTGAAATGAGATAAATTTTGAGATGCTGTTCTCTATTTTTGTGCTATTGAACCAATGAGCTGTATGAATAATTAAGATGTAACAGTTTAATACACAGGAATGTGATTTTAGCCATCAACCTCATGTCTCTCACTCCAGTATTCTACGCTACAAATGTCATTCTGTTGTGTTAGTACTGCTTTTCCCAAGGTTCTCCAGGCATGAAGCAGAAGCCCAGCAGCAAATTCCACAGGCACCTGTGACTAAGCCTTCAAAATACTATCTTCACATAATGATAACTTGTAGCAATTGGTCTATTTTTCTTGAAAGAAAATTGTTCTATTTTTGTTGTTATTGTTCTTATGGATTGCATTCATATTTAAAACCTTTTGATTGTTATCCAGAGTATCTCTATTCTTGGCAAATTCTGTAGTTTATTGCAGGTGTTTAAAGTATTTTAAGCAAAATTCTGATATACTTTAATTAGCACAAGAGTTGGGCTTCTAGTCACAAAGATACAACAGCCACCCTGTGATAAAAAAATACCTTATAATGAAAAACAGCAAGTAGAGTGGTGAGTGAGCAAGCATTGTGCATTCTTTTTGCTCTATATTGTTGTCTTCCAAATAGAACATTCATTGTAGGTACCCAAATGTGGTATTTGTGGTGTTTTTAATGCAGCATTTTAAATCTAGTTTGTATTCTGTCAAAAAAAAAAAAAAAAGCTGAAGCATCTGGTTGGACACCAGCTCAATTTCTACATGTTCAATGAGAGAAATTACCTCATGTCATCAGTAATAGGACCTTACCATCATGTTATGGATGTAAGCAATAAATAGCATTGACAGTAGCCTGAAATGTTTAGGGGGTCATATTAGACATATTTATTCAACAACTCACAAGATGTTACCAATCCTTGCTACTGGAGATTTTACTTGGTAGTGTATAATTTCCACTTGGGGCATTGTCTGCCCCATATATCATAACATTACTTAAGTAATTTTTATTTACATTAAGGAAGCTTCTAATATATAAAGTTTCCATATACCTTTTCAAAATGTCTTCAATACTAATTTAAGGAAACAACAGTCCTCAATATCTAAGGTATTATTTTTTTGTGTGGATAAAAATTAGACTAGGCCCATTATTTTCATATTCCACCAGATATCATTTTGGAGAAAATAATGGGCATTAACACTACAGAAAAAATCAGATGAAAATATAGCATCATTTTGATTTCCTTTCTAACAATTTTGTCTCTTCTGAAGTACCAGGTCTGATTATGATAGGAGAAAAAAAAGAGATTAGACTATTGGAAACCTGTATGTCATAGAATTCAAGGCATAATCATATCTTGCTGGACAAGATTTTTCATTTTACAAACAGACCCTGAAAGAAGAGAGGAATGATATGGCTCAGTGGTTAAAAGCAATTGTTCTTCTAGAGGCTCCAGGTTCCATTCTTTTCTCCCATATGCCACTTACAACAATTTGTAACTATAGTTCTAGGGAATTCTATGATCTATTCTGGTTTCTATAGGCACCAAGTATGTATGACGTACACAATTATTTATGCCAACACTCACACACATGAAAGTAAAGTAAATTTAAAGTGCATTATTTCTTTTAAGGAATGCAATTTAAAAATTGTGTCTGTAGATTTCCTTTGCTAATTTTATCATTTTCATAATATTGATTCTGCCAATCTGTGAGTGGTATGTGCAGGTGCCTTCCCATCTTTAATTTTTTATTACATATTTTCTTTATTTAAATTTCAAGTGTTTTCCCTTTCCTGATTTTCCCTTCAGAACCCCCCATCCCATTCCTCCTCCCCTTGACTCTATGAGTGTGTTCCCCTACCCAAATACTCACGACTTCCTACCCTGGCATTCACCTACACTGGGGCATCAAACACCCTCAGGTCCAAGGGCATTTCCTCCCACTGATGACAACGAGACCATGATCTACCACATATGTAGGAAGAGGCATGCATGTGTACACTTTGGTTTGTAGTCCAGTCACTGGGAGCTCCAGAGTCTGGCCAATTGACCCTGTTGTTCCCTCTATGAGTCTGCAAACCCGATCAGCTCCATCAGTCCCTTCTCCAACTCCACCATTGTGGACCCAATGCTCAGTCCAGTGGTTGACAGCAAGCATTTGCCTCTGTATTTACCAGGCTCTGGCAGAACCTCTCAGGAGACAACCATATCAGGCTTCTGTCAGCAAGCACTTCACAGCATCCACAATAGTGTAGTGTATGGTGAATGTATATGGGATAGTTAATATCCACTTACCAGTAAGTATATATGGTGTATGTTCTTTTGAGACTCAATTACCTCACTCAGGATGGTATTTTCAAGTTCCATGCAAATGCCATCCATTTCCATCCTTCATTTCATGAAGTCACTGTTTTTAATGGCTGGTTAGTATTCCATTGTGTAAATGTTCCTCATTTTCTGTATCCATTCTTCTGTTGAGGGGCATCTGGTTGTTTCCAGCTTCTGACTATTATAAATATGGCTGCTATGAACATAGTGGAACATGTGTCCTTATTACATGTTGAAGCATCTTCTGGGTATACATGCAGAAGTGGTATAGCTAGGTTCTCAAGGAGTACTATGCCTAATTTTCTGAGGAGAACCACCAGACTGATTTTCAGAGTGGTTGTACCAGCTGACAATTCCTACAGCAGATCTACATGTTTTCCTCTTAGCACTGTTTTCATTTTTTTCCCAAAACTTTGGGTATGCTGTGTCTTTATTTTCATAAAATTCAGAAAAGTATTTCATTTCTTTCTTTCTTTTTCCTTGAACAATTATCAATGAGCAGGGTATTGTTCAGCTTCCACATGTATGTGGGTTTTCTGTTGTTTTAGTTGGTATTGAAGACTGGCCTTAGTCCACGGTGATCTATTAGAATAACTAGGATTGTTTTAATCTTCTTGTATCTGATGAGGCCTGTTTTGTGACCAATTCTATGGTTAATTTTGTAGAAGGTACCATGGGGTGCTAAGAAGAAGGTACATTAAATCGTTTTAGAATGATCTGTTCTATAGATTTGGATATGTCAAATCCATTTTGTCCATAAATTCTGTTAGTTTCAATGTGTCTTTTTTTAGTTTATGTTTCCATGATCTGTCCATTGATGATGGTTCAGTATTTAAGTCTCTACTATTGTTTTGTGAGGTCCAATATGTGCTTTGAGCTTTAATATATATATATATATATATATATATATATATATATATATATATATACATACATACATACATATATATATATATACGTATATATATATATATATATATATATTTTAATATCTGGATACCCTTGTATTTGGAGCATAGATTTTTCAGAATTGAGAGTTGAGCTTGGTAGATTTTTCCTTTAAACAGTATGAAGTGTCCTTCCTTATCCTTTTTGGTAAATTTGGTTGAAATTTGATTTTCTTCAATATTAGAATAGAATAGAATATTAGAATGGCCACTTCAATTTGTTTCTTAGGACCATTTGCTTGGAAACTGGTTTTCCAGCCTTTTCTCTGATGTAGTGAAGGTCTTTGTCACTAAGGTGCATTTTCTGTATGCAGCAAAGGGCTGGGTCTTATCTTTTGTAGGGCTGGATTTGTGGAAAGATGCTGCGGACCCTCAGGGTCCCTTTCTCTGCGTGGAACGGGTCTCTGGGGCAGGTGGACAAGGCGTCAGGAGGTGACAGACAGAACAACATGCAAGACTGTATAGAATCTGATTGTATTGTGTCAGGTCAAGCATCAAACTTTTTATACCAAAGAAATAACAAGAAAACAGGCAAAATACAATCCACCAAGTTACAATGACGCAATACAAAAGGAATATATGCATCAAAAGAAGGTGGGGACCAGGCTGCTGCTGCAAAAGAAGGGAACTAGGTGTAAACTAGTCTATTGTTAAACCCACCACCTGGAGTTCTGCACTAGCAGACCTTTTCATGAATACTGCAATACCCCAACACCCCATTTCCTGTGTCTACAGAAGAATTTACCAACTTGCTTCTAATGTGAAACTTGCAATACCTAGCTGTAGAGAAGATCTCTGTCTCAGTGGGATTCCCTAGCTCTAATATGGCATTCCCTTGTTTGGGTGAGATTTGCTACTGTCCTTGGTAGACCAGCTCTGAGCTACTGGCTCCATCTTTTGTAATGCTTAATTAGTTACTGAATAGGTAAACTTCCTTACTGCATTCCTATGAGATTTCAAGCTTGCAGGCTTCTGGGACCTTGAAACAATGGGGAGACTTAACTATAACAGAATTTAATCTTAAAAGGCATTTATAATAAAATATTAAAAGAGAGCTCATAGATCCATACACCAGACTAACTCGGGAATAGAGATGAGTATATGGGTAAACGAGAACGCCAAAACTCCAGGAGGTGAGCTTCCTTGAAACTCTTTTCCTCACTGAGTGCTTACAGATGTTTTTCAGCCTGTCAAGGTGACAAGACCAGAGGGCATGGCAGAAAGATATTGTGTAAATTTGGATTTGCCATGGGATATCTTAGTTTCTCCATTTATGGTAATTGCGAATTTTGCTGGGTATAGTCGTTATGCTGGCATTTGTGTATTCTTAGGGTCTGTATGACATCTGCCCAGGATCTTCTAGCTTTTATAGTCTCTGGTGAGATGTCTGGTTTCATTCTGATAGGTTTGCCTTTATATATTACCTACTTTTTTCTCTTATGGCATTTAATATTCTTTGTTTGTTTTCTGCATTTGGTGTTTTGACTGTTATATGACAAGAGAAATTTACTTTCTGGTCCAATCTATTTGGAGTTCTGTAGGTTTCATATATTTTCTTGGACATCTATTTCTTTAGGTTAGGGAAGTTTTCTTCTATAATTTTGTTGAAGATATTTGCTGGCCCTTTAAGTTGGGAATCTTTGCTCTCTTCTATACCTATTACCTTTAGGTTTCTTCTTGTCAATGTGTCGTGGATTTCCTGAAGGTTTGGGTTTAGGAGCTTTTGGCATTCTGTATTTTCTTTGACTGTTGGGTCAATGTTTTCTATGTCATCTTCTGCACCTGGGATTCTCTCTTTTATCTACATTCTGTTGGTGATGCTTACATCTATGACTCCTGATCTCTTTCCTAGGTTTTCTTTCTCCAGAGATGTCTCCCTTTGTGATTCCTTTATTGTTTCTCTTTCCATTTTTAGATCACGGATGGTTTTTGTAAGTTACTTCACCTGTTTGATTGTGTTTCCCTATAATTCTTTAAGGGGTTTTTGTGTTTCCTGTTTAAGTGCTTCTACCTGTTTACCTGTGTACTCCTGTAATTTCTTTAAGGGAGTTATTTAAGTCTTTCTTAAAGTTCTCTAAAAATCATCATGAGATGTGATTTTTATCAATCAGGTTATTGGTTTTCCAGTATGTTGGGATATCCAGGGCTTGCCATGGTGGGAGAACTGAATTCTGGTGATGCCAAATAGCCCTGTTTTCTGTTGCTTATGTACTTTCCTTTGCTTCTCACCATCTGGTTATCTCTGGTGCCAGCTGGTCTTACTATCTCTGACTGTGGCTTTTCCCTCCTTCAAGCCTGTGTGTCAGTATTCCTGGAAGAACAGTTCTCTCTGGGAAGACTTTGTATATGGAGTGCTGTGGTACAGGCTCAGCTCTGGGCTCAGACAGAAAATGGATGGATCCTGTCCCTTGCAGTTACTTGGTTTCTGTGTCCCGATGGATCATGGTGGGTCCCTCTTGGACCAGTAATTTGAGCAGAAATGGTGGTCTTACCAATGTTCACAGGTTTTGGCATTCCTGGGAGTTCAGCTCTCTTCCAGCCACTTTTGGGTATGGAGTCCTTTTGCACAGGATCAACTCCAGGGGCTATCTTACACAAGGAGCTTCTGACACAGATGTAATCAACAAGGAACCAGTCCATGTTTTCCCATTTTTTAGGTTATTTTTAAAAAAAATAATGGTGTCTTCTAAAGTAGAGAAACAAGGAGGGAAGCCAACTGGGGATATTTGAATCTCACTTAGAAGGGGGAACAAAATAGTCATGGAGGCAGATGGAGTGAAGGAACTTTGTAACTTTGTAAAGAGAGGGTTGCGGGGGAGGATGTGGGTTTCAGGATTAGGTGTGAGGAGGGACAGGAGAGATGTCCAGATGGCTATGAGAATGAATGGAAAACAGCAACTGACGGGGGAGGTTGGAGGATCTGGAAGACATGCTAGAAATCTGGGGTGGAGGAGACATTCAAACTGTGACTCACAGCATTGGAGATATGCAATATGAAGTGATCACCAGTAGAGGGTAGGTACAGTAATCCACTTACAATACTTTTGACCTAAAATTTATACTGTCTAGAAGAACTGTAGTCAGGGAGGTTGGAGGAGATTCTGAGGAAATAGCCAACCAATAACCAGCCCAACTAAAGACCCATCCTATGGTTAAGGAACAATCCCTTATGCTATTAATGATATTCTGTTATGCTTGCAGACAGGAGTCTAGCATGACTGTCCCTTGAGAGGCACCATCCAGCAGCTAATTCAGATAGATGCAGAGACCCACATCCCAACAGAGGATGGAGATTGGGACCTATTCTATAAGTATTTAGGGAAGGATTGAGGGGCCCAAAAGGGGACAGGAACAATGCAGGAAGACCAACAGAGTCAACTAACCTGAACCCTTGGGGCTCTCAAAGCTGAAACACCAACTAAGAACACAAGCTGGACCTAGCCCCTACCCCACTCCACCATATATATGTAGCAGTTGGACAAATTGTTCTTCAAATGGGTACCAAACAACTGGAGCCAGGGCTATCCTGAAAGTTGTTTCCATTCTCTAGGATATGTTATTTTAGCTGGGCTGTGATGTCTGGTCTCAGTAAGAGAGAAAGTGCCTATCTCTGCAGAAATTTGTTTTGCCAGTGTTGGGGGGTATATCAGTGGGGGTCTACATATCTTAGAAGAGAATGGGAGTAGTAGAGATAAGGGTTGTAGGAGAGTATGATTGGAATGAGGACAGGAATCAGGATATAAAATGAATAAATAAAACTTTATTTTTATCATAAATTTTTATTGTAAAATTCTTTCACTCCATTTTTCAGAATTATTTCCAATATATTCTAAACTATTATAAATTATATTTTTTCTAAACATGTCCATTGTTGACATTTAGGAATACTACTAATTTTTGCATATTAATTTTGTTTAATCCAACAACGCAGATAGGCAAGCAGATTACAACATTTTGCTGTCTACAAGGAACACACCTCCAGAATAAAGACATACAATACCTCAGAGTAAAAGGATGGATAAATTCTGCCAAGCAAATAGTCCCCCAAAAAAGTTGGAGTTGCCGTTGTCATATCCAATAAAATAACCTTTCAACCAAAAGTTATCAAGTGAGATAGGGAAGGAACCTTCATATATATTAAAAGAAAAATCCACTAAGATACAGTCTCAATTCTGAACACCTATGCCCAAATACAAGGGCAACCTCATTAATAAAAGAAACTTACTAAAGCTCTGAACACACATTGAATCCCATACAATAATATTGGGAGATTTCGCCGCCCCACCCTCACTAATGTAGAGGTCATTGACACAGAAACTAAACAGAGACACAGTGAAACTAAGATAGGTTATGAAACAAATGGATTGAATAGATATATACAGAATATTTCACCCTAAATCAAAAGAATATACCTTCTTCTCAGGACCTCACTGTGCCTTCTCCAAAATGAACATATAATCTGTAACAGAACAAACCTCAAATAGTACAAGACGATTGAAATGATCCCATGTACTTTATCAGATCACCTTGGACTGAGGCTAGACTTCCATAACAACCAAAAAACAGAAAACTTATATACCAATGGAAACTTAACAGCTCTCTTCCTAGTGAGAAATTGGTCATGGAAGAAATAAAGAAAGTAATTAGATGCCCAGTCCTTTTTGCTGGGGCAGATTCTCGGCTGGTCTGCTTCAGTGAATACACCATATTCTGATCTATTCTATAAAACTTGATGCACTCTGAGCAGTTGAGGATTACTGCACTCAGAGTAATTGAGGATCAGCTGTACTCAGAGAAGTTGTACAACAGATTGAATATTTCACTGAAGACACAAGAGTTTGAAGGGCTCCCAGGAGTTCTCTACCCCTGTGAAGAGCTCCTAAGTTGGAGGCCCACAGAAGGTAGTCTGCTACAACCAAGGATGCAGGAGACCTGAAGTAATCCATGGACAAAACAGGCAGACTCCAGACAGTAACCCAGACCAACAAACACCAGGGATAAGCAGATGGCAAAAGGCAAGTGCAAGACAATCAACAACAGAAGCCAATATCCGAGGACATCATCAGAACACAGTTCCCTCACAACAGCAAGCCCTGAATACAACAGACCTGAAAAATCAGAAAGATGACACAAAATCATATCTCATGAAGATAATAGAGTCTTTAAGAAGGATACAATAACTCACTGAAATAAACACAGGAAAACACAGATAAACAGGCATAGGAATTGAATAAAGTCATCCAGAACCTAAAAGTGGAAGTAGAAATAATAAAGAAAACACAAATGGAGGCAAACCTGGGAATGGGAAACCTAGGAAAGATGTCAGGAATTACAGATGTAAGTATCAACAACAGAATCCAAGAGATAGAAGAAAAAATAGCTGACAGGACCCTGCTATAGCTATCTCTTGAGAGGCTATGCCAGTTCCTGGCAAATACAGAAGTGGATGCTCACAGTCATCTATTTTATGGAACACAGGGCCCCCAATGAAGGAGCTAGCGAAAGTAACCAAGGAGCTATAGGGGTCTGCAAACCTATAAGAGGATCAACAATATGAACTAACCATTACCCCTCAGAACTGTGTTTCTAGTTGCATATATAGCAGAGGATGGCCTAGTCATCCATCAATAGGAGGAGAGGCCCCAGGTCTTATGAAGATCATATGCCCTAGTATAGGGGACTTCCAGGGCAAGGAAGCAGATTGGGTGTGTTTGGGAGCAAGGCATGGGGAGGTTATAGGGGACTTTTGGGATAAGCTCTCAAGAGATACAGCTCTCAAGAGATATAGCTATCTCTTGAGAGGCTATGCCAGTTCCTGGCAAATACAGAAGTGGATGCTCACAGTCATCTATTTTATGGATGACTGTGAATGTAAATGTAAATGAAGATGAAGCAATGAAATGTAAATGAAGAAAATATCTAATAAAAATAAATTAAAATTAAAAAGAAAAAGAAGAGAAAATCTCAGGTGTAGAAGATAAAATAGAAGAGATTGATACAACAGTCAAAGAAAATTTAAAACATTAAAAAACTCCTACCCCAAACCATCCAAGAAATTCAAGACACGTTGACAAAAACAAACAAACAAACGTAGGAATAATCAGAATAGAAGACAATCAAAGGTTCCCAGATCGTTGGACCTTAAAAAGTTTTCAACAAAATTATAGAAGAAAACTTCCCCAACCTAAAGAAAAAGTTGGCCATAAAGGTACAGGACCCCCATAGAACATCAAATAAATGGGACCAGAAAAGAAAATCCTCATGTCACATAATAATCAAAACACTAAAAGGACAGAACAAAGAAACAATATTAGAAGATTTAAGGTGAAAGGGCCAAATAACATTCAAAGTTATCAGAATTAAGCAAGACTTCTGAATAGAGACTTTCAAAGCCAGAAGAACCTGGTCAGAGGTCATGCAGAATCTAAGGCAACACAAATGTAAGGCCAGTCTACTAGACCCAGAAAAACACTGAATCAACACATATGAAGAAACCAAAATATTCAGGGCAAAACCATACTATATACCAGGCCAGCCCCTATTATAGAAATTATAGAAAGCTCACATACGTATAGAAACTGAACAACTGTACTCAATGATAACTTGGTTAGGGAAGAATAAAGAAAGAAATTAAAGACTTTCTGGAATTCCATGAAAATGTTGATACATCATACCCAAACTTATGGGACACAATGGAAGCAGTGATAAGAGGAAAGTTCGTTGTATTATTTGCCCTGCTAAAGAAATTGGAGAGATCTTTTTCTTTTTTTTTAATTTTTAATATTTTTATTACATATTTTCCTCAATTACATTTCCAATGCTATCCCAAAAGTCCCCCATAGCGCCCCCCAATTCCCTACCCATCCATTCCCATTCTTTTGGCCCTGGCATTCCCCTATATTGGGGCATATAAAGTTTGCAAGTCCAATGGGCCTCTCTTTCCATTGATGGCCGACTAGGCCATCTTTCGATACATATGCAGCTAGAGACAAGAGCTCCGGGGTTCTGGTTAGTACATCATGTTGTTCCAACAATAGGGTTGCAGATCCCTTTAGCTCCTTGGGTTCTTTCTCTAGCTTCTCCATTGGGAGCCCTGTGATACATCCAATAGCTGACTGTGAACATCCACTCCTGTGTTTGCTAGGCCCCTGTATCGTCTCACAAGAGACAGCTATATTTGGGTCCTTTCAGCAAAATCTTGCTTGTGTATGCAATGGTGTCCGTGTTTAGAAGCTGATTATGGGATGGATCCCTGGATATGGCAGTCTCTAAATGGTCCATCCTTTCATCACAGCTACGAACTTTGTCTCTGTAACTCCTTCCCTGGGTGTTTTGTTCCCAATTCTAAGAAGGGGCACAGTGTCCACACTTTGGTCTTCATTCTTCTTGAGTTTCATGCGTTTAGCAAATTGTATCTTATATCTTGGGTATCCTAAGTTTTGGGCTAATATCCACTTATCAGTGAATACATATTGTGTGAGTTCTTTTGTGATTGTGTTACTTCACTCAAGATGATGCCCTCCAGGTCCATCCATTTGGCTAGGAATTTCATAAATTCATTCTTTTTAATAGCTGAGTAGTACTCCATTGTGTAAATATACCATAATTTCTGTATCCATTCCTCTGTTGAGGGACATCTGGGTTCTTTAGAGCTTCTGGCTATTATAAATAGGGCTGCTATGAACATAGTGGAGCATATGTCTTTTTTACCGGTTGGGACATCTTCTGGATATATGCCCAGGAGAGGTATTGCTGGATCCTCCGGTAGTACTATGTCCAATTTTCTGAGGATCCGCCAGACTGATTTCCAGAGTGGTTGTACAAGCTTGCAATCCCACCAACAATGGAGGAGTGTTCCTCTTTCTCCACATCCTTGCCAGCATCTGCTGTCACCTGAATTTTTGATCTTAGCCATTCTGACTGGTGTGAGGTGGAATTTCAGGGTTGTTTTTATTTGCATTTCCCTGATGATTAAGGATGTTGAACATTTTTTCAGGTGCTTCTCTGCCATTCGGTATTCCTCAGGTGAGAATTCTTTGTTCAGTTCTGAGCCCCATTTTTTAATGGGGTTATTTGACTTTCTGGAGTCCACCTTCTTGAGTTCTTTATATATATTGGCTATTGGTCCCTTATCTGATTTAGGATAGGTGAAGATCCTATCCCAATCTGTTGGTGGTTTTTTTGTCTTATTGATGGTGTCTTTAGCCTTGCAGAAGCTTTGCAGTTTCATGAGGTCCCACTTGTCAATTCTCGATCTTACAGCACAAGCCATTACTGTTCTATTCAGGAATTTTTCCTGTGTGCCCATATCTTCAAGGCTTTTCCCCACTTTCTCCTCTATAAGTTTCAGTGTCTCTGGTTTTATGTGTAGTTCCTTGATCCACTTAGACTTGACCTTAGTACAAGGAGATAGGAATGGATCGATTCGCATTCTTCTACATGTTAACAACCATTGTGCCAACACCATTTGTTGAAAATGCTGTCTTTCTTCCACTGGATGTTTTTAGCTCCCTTGTCGAAGATCAAGTGACCGTAGGTGTGTGGGTTCATTTCTGGGTCTTCAATTCTATTCCATTGGTCTATTTGTCTGTCACTATACCAGTACCACGCAGTTTTTATCACAATTGCTCTGTAGTAAAGCTTTAGGTCTGGCATGGTGATTCCACCAGAGGTTCTTTTATCCTTGAGAAGAGTTTTTGCTATCCTAGGTTTTTTGTTATTCCAGATGAATTTGCAGATTGCACTTTCTAATTCGTTGAAGAATTGAGTTGGAATTTTGATGGGGATTGCATTGAATCTGTAGATTGCTTTTGGCAAGATAGCAATTTTTACAATGTTGATCCTGCCAATCCATGAGCATGGGAGATCTTTCCATCTTCTGAGATCTTCTATAATTTCTTTCTTCAGAGACTTGAAGTTTTTATTATACATATCTTTCACTTCCTTAGTTAGAGTCATGCCAAGATATTTTATATTATTTGTGACTATTGAGAAAGGTGTTGTTTCCCTAATTTCTTTCTCAGCCTGTTTATTCTTTGTGTAGAGAAAGGCCATTGATTTGTTTGAGTTAATATTATATATCCAGCTACTTCACCGAAGCTGTTTATCAGGCTTAGGAGTTCTCTGGTGGAATTTTTAGGGTCACTTATATATACTATCATATCATCTGCAAAAAGTGATATTTTGACTTCATCTTTTCCAATTTGTATCCCTTTGATCTCCTTTGGTTGTCGAATTGCTCTGGCTAGGACTTCAAGTACAATGTTGAATAGGTATGGAGAAAGTGGACAGCCTTGTCTAGTCCCTGATTTTAGAGGGATTGCTTCAAGCTTCTCGCCATTTACTTTGATGTTGGCTACTGGTTTGCTGTAGATTGCTTTTATCATGTTTAGGTATGGGCCTTGAATTCCTGATCTTTCCAAGACTTTTATCATGAATGGGTGTTGGATCTTGTCAAATGCTTTTTCTGCATCTAACGAGATGACCATGTGGTTTTTGTCTTTGAGTTTGTTTATATACTGGATTACGTTGATGGATTTCCGTATATTGAACCATCCCTGCATCCCTGGGATGAAACCTACTTGGTCAGGATGGATGATTGTTTTGATGTGTTCTTGGATTCAGTTAGCAAGAACTTTATTGAGGATTTTTGCATCAATATTCATAAGGGATATTGGACTGAAGTTTTCTATCTTTGTTGGGTCTTTTTGTGGTTTAGGTATCAGAGTAACTGTGGCTTCATAGAATGAGTTGGGTAGAGTACCTTCTGTTTCTATTTTGTGGAATAGTTTGTGAAGAACTGGGATTAGATCTTCTTTGAAGGTCTGATAGAACTCTGCACTAAACCCATCTGGTCCTGGGCTTTTTTTAGTTGGGAGACTATTAATGACTGCTTCTATTTCTTTGGGGGATATAGGGCTGTTTAGATCATTA
Source organism: Mus caroli (assembly GCF_978045245.1). Taxonomy (NCBI): domain Eukaryota; kingdom Metazoa; phylum Chordata; class Mammalia; order Rodentia; family Muridae; genus Mus; species Mus caroli. Next base: position 129,172,151 of record NW_028227263.1, on the reverse strand, counting down.
ACCTGATCTTGATTCAACTTTGGTACCTGGTATCTGTCTAGGAACTTCTCCATTTCATCCAGGTTCTCCAGTTTTGTTGAGTATAGCCTTTGGTAGAAGGATCTGAGGGTGTTTTGGATGTCTTCAGGATCTGTTGTTATGTCTCCTTTTACATTTCTGATTTTGTTAATTAGGATGCTTTCCCTGTGCCCTCTAGTGAGTCTGGCTAAGGGTTTATCTATCTTATTGATTTTCTCAAAGAACCAGCTCCTTGATTGGTTGGTTCTTTGAATAGTTTTTCTTGTGTCCACTTGGTTGATTTCACCCCTGAGTTTGATTATTTCCTGCTGTCTACTCCTCTTGGGTGAATTTGCTTCCTTTTGTTCTAGTGCTTTTAGGTATGTTGTCAAGCTGCTAATGTGTGCTCTCTCTAGTTCCCTTTTGGAGGCACTCAGAGCTATGAGTTTTCCTCTTAGAAATGCTTTCATTGCGTCCCATAAGTTTGGGTATGTTGTGGCTTCATTTTCATTGAACTCTAAAAAGTCCTTAATTTCTTTCTTTATTCCTTCCTTGACCAAGGTATCATTGAGAAGAGTGTTGTTCAGTTTCCACGTGAAGGTTGGCTTTCTATTATTTATTTTGTTATTGAAGATCAGCCTTAGTCCATGGTGATCTGATAGGATGCATGGGACAATTTCAATATTTTTGTATCTGTTGAGGCCTGTTTTGTGACCAATTATGTGGTCAGTTTTTGAGAAGGTATCATGAGGTGCTGAGAAGAAGGTATATCCTTTTGTTTTAGGATAGAATGTTCTGTAGATATCTGCCAGATCCATTTGATTCATAACTTCTGTTAGTTTCACTGTGTCCCTGTTTAGTTTCTGTTTCCATGATCTGTCCATTGGTGAAAGTGGTGTGTTGAAGTCTCCCACTATTATTGTATGAGGTGCAATGTGTGCTTTGAGATTTACTAAAGTTTCTTTAATGAATGTGGCTGCCTTTGTATTTGGAGCATAGATATTAAGGATTGATAGTTCTTCTTGGAGGATTTTAACTTTGATGAGTATGAAGTGCCCCTCCCTGTCTTTTTTAATGACTTTGGGTTGGAAGTCAATCTTATCAGATATTAGAATGGCTACTCCAGCTTGTTTCTTCATACCATTTGCTTGGAAAATTGTTTTCCAGCCTTTCATTCTGAGGTAGTGTCTATCTTTTTCTCTGAGATGAGTTTCCTGTAAGCAGCAAAATGTTGGGTCTTGTTTGTGTAGCCAGTTTGTTAGTCTATGTCTTTTTATCGGGGAGTTGAGTCCATTGATATTAAGAGATATTAAGTAAAAGTAATTGTTGTTTCCTGTTATTTTTGTTGTTAAAGTTGGCATTCTGTTCTTGTGGCTGTCTTCGTTTAGGTTTGTTGAGGGATTACCTTCTTGTTGTTTCTAGGGCGTGGTTCCCGTCCTTGTATTGGTTTTTTTCTGTTATTATCCTTTGAAGGGCTGGATTCGTGGAGAGATAATGTGTGAATTTGGTTTTGTCGTGGAATACTTTGGTTTCTCCATCTATGTTAATTGAGAGTTTGGCTGGGTATAGTAGCCTGGGCTGGAATTTGTGTTCTTTTAGTGTCTGTATAACATCCGTCCAGGATCTTCTGGCTCTCATAGTCTCTGGTGAAAAATCTGGTGTAATTCTGATAGGCTTGCCTTTATATGTTACTTGGCCTTTTTCTCTTACTGCTTGTAGTATTCTATCTTTATTTAGAGCATTTGTTGTTCTGATTATTATGTGTCGGGAGGTATTTCTTTTCTGGTCCAGTCTATTTGGAGTTCTGTAGGCTTCTTGTATGTTCATGGGCATCTCTTTCTTTAGATTTGGGAAGTTTTCTTCTATAATTTTGTTGAAGATGTTTGCTGGTCCTTTGAGTTGAAAATCTTCATTCTCATCCACTCCTATTATCCGTAGGTTTGGTCTTCTCATTGTGTCCTGTACTTCTTGGATGTTTTGAGTTAGGATCTTTTTGCATTTTACATTTTCCTTGATTGTTGTGCCGATGTTCTCTATGGAATCTTCTGCACCTGAGATTCTCTCTTCCATCTCTTGTATTCTGTTGCTGATGCTGGTATCTATGGTTCCAGATTTCTTTCCTAGGGTTTCTATCTCCAGTGTTGCCTCATTTTGGGTTTTCTTTATTGTGTCTACTTCCCTTTTTAGGTCTAGTATGGTTTTGTTCATTTCCATCATCTGTTTGGATGTGTTTTCCTGATTTCATTAAGGACTTCCACCTGTTTGATTATGTTATCCTGTTTTTCTTTAAGGATTTGTAACTCTTTAGCAGTGTTCTCCTGCAATTCTTTAAGGGATTTTTGTGCTTTCTCTTTAATGTCTTCTACCTGTTTAGCAGTGTTCTCCTGTATTTCTTTAAGTGTGTTATTAAAGTCCTTCTTGAAGTCCTCTACCATCATCAGGAGATATGCTTTTAGATCCGTGTCTAGCTTTTCCGGTGTGTTGGGGTGCCCTGGACTGGGCGAAGTGGGAGTGCTGGGTTCTGATGATGGTGAGTGGTCTTGGTTTCTGTTAGTAAGATTATTACGTTTACCTTTCACCATCTGGTAATCTCTGGGGTTAGTTGTTGTCGATGTCACTATTTAAAGATTGGAGCAGAAGCTGTGTTCCACTCACCAGCAGTCTCAAAATCCTGTGGCGGGGGTCGTGGGTAGCTGGCGGGTGTCATCCGACCCTGCGCTCTAGCTACCCTGGTGCTGGTCCGGCTGGATGAGGCCTGTGGCCCTACTCAGGCCGGTTTCTGCTTCCCTAACTAATGCAGTCTCAGGTCCCGCGCTTAATTGGATTGGAGCAGAAGCTGTGTTCCACTCACCAGAAGTCTTAAGATCCTGTGGCGGGTGTTGTGGGTAGCTGGCGAGTGTCAGCCGACCCTGCGCTCTAGCTACCCCGGTGCTTTTCTGACCGGAAGAGGCTTGTGGCCCTACTGAGGCCGGATTTCTGCCTCCCCAACCAAAGCAGTCTCAGGTCCCGCGTGATTGGACTGGAGCAGAAGCTGTGTTCCACTCACCAGCAGTCTCAAAATCCCGTGGCGGGGGATCGTGTGTAGCTGGCAGGTGTCAGCCAACCCTGCGCTCTAGCTACCCCGGTGCTGGTCCGGCCGGATCTGGAGAGATCTTAAGCTAACAATTTAACTGATCACCTGTGAGCTTTAGAATAAAAAGAAGCGTACTCACTTGAGTCACATAGAAGGCAGAAAACAGTCAAAATCAGGGACAAAATCAACCAAACACAAACAAAGAAAACAATACAAAGAATCAACACAACCAGAAGAAAAAACAAACAAACAAACAAACATCAGATCCTACTCTAAATGCCTATACTCAACAAAACCGAAAAATCTAAAAGAAATGGAAGTTTTTATGGACAGATACCACATACCAAAGTTTAATTAACATAGGTAAACTATTTAAATAGGCCCATATCACACAACGATATAAAAGAAGTAATTAAAAATCTCCCAACCAAAAGAAGTACAGGGCCTGATGGATTTAGTGCAGAGTTCTACCAGACCTTCAAAGAAGTCTTGATACCAATTTTCCTCAAATTATTCCATAAAATAAAAAGAGAACGAACACTACCTAATTTCTTCTATGAAGCCATAATTACTCTAATACCTAAACAACACAAGGACCCAACCAAAAAATAAAAACTCAGACCAATCTTTCTTATGAATATCTATGCAAAAATACTTAGTAAAATTCTTGCAAACTAATTGCAAGAACACACCAAAACCACCATTCACCATGAGTGAATTCATCACAACCATCAAGACAAATTCATCCTAGTGATGCAAGGTTAGTTTAATATATGAAAATCCATTAATGTAATCCACTATATAAACAAACTCAAATTAGAAAATCACATGGTCATCTCCTTAGAAGCTGAAAAAGCATTTGACAGATTACAACATCACTTCATTGCCACACCCACTCCAGTAAAAACTGAGTTGCAGGCCCAAAAGTTTGGATAAAATCCTGAGGCAAAAAGTTTTAGGGAAACATAGTCTTCTGAAGCCTTGGCATCCCATAGCATGAATGCTCCAAACTTGTCCTTGCATTAGACAATGAATCAATCTGTGTTTTGTATTATTGTTTTATTAGAGGTACCTCCAAACAATGTCTTGTCAAATACCTAAGCAAAATTCACCTTTGCTTCCTGGCCTTCACCAATGTCCTAGGCAGTCCTTGAACTGACCCTGGTCTTAGAATTCTGTAAGAATGTTACCTATTCAGTAACATTCAGAATTACCACTAGTATAATAAAAGAGATAGTGAAAGAAATCAAACATTACTATCTACTACATAGAATTAGAAATTTCTGGGCAACCTTAACAAAGTGAGTTTAGATTTATATCATAATTATGTATGGCACACTACATTGCTTAATAAAAGAAAGTCCCCAAAAATGTCACTTACAATAACAGCCACATCAATTCCATTTACAGGAATTTACAATGGTTTAGGAAGAAGATCTGGCTGTGGTTTAAGGAGGTAATGCATTATTCATGAGAAGGTTAGCTAGAGTGGAACTCCCTGAACTTGGGCATGAAAGCCCTTAGTCCAGAGTGTAAAGATCTCATACCTGTCTTCTAAAAATGTAGTTGACCTTAGATAGAACAGACTTTGTCTCAGTTGTTTTATTGCCTAGTTCCTACTAGTCTTTATGTATGTAGTCCTCTGTTTTGGATAAGAGTCATTAATCATCAGAAAACCTCAATGTACCTTGACTGATGTGTCACCTAAATTCCTTATTTTCTTCTGTAGTAAAAATGTAATGCTCGCTTTGAGAAATTATATTCAGGGACAGCACTCTCTGTGTCTGTCTGTCTGTCATCCTCTCCAACTCCTTGCTTGCCAGATTACCGAAATCCTGGTTTCTCGTGGATTGAGGGACTGACTGAGTCTAGTCAATGGCAGCTGGCAACTTGAACAGGGACTTTGAACAGGTAAGACTCTCTCTCACTCTCTCTGTCTGTCTTCCTATTTTCTACCTTCTCTCTTTCCCCTGCATTTCTAAAATGAATCTCTTAAACCATAGACAGTCTCTGCTCCATCAAGATTCCACTGCACACTCTGTTCAGTGTTGGGAACCTCTTCCCCTATTCCTTCTCTCCTGCAACCCTGGGGTGTTAGCAAGGTTGCTCCAATGAGGTCCCTGGTCCGGGGCTGTCCCTTTTTTAAACCCACTGCGTGGGTCAGGCATGCTCACACAGGGACCTGTGGAAAAGTGTCCAGCAGCTCTGCCTGCATCTGCCTGCCCTGTGCACAGGAGCACCTTCCCTTCCCCTGGGCCCCCACAGGGCCCCCCTTTATTTTGTTCCATAGTGCTTACAATGGCTTAAAATTGTTCCTTTTTTTATATACTGCTAATTCTCAAATTTGCAATTGATGTGCTTATATAACTCAAGTTAAGAAAAAAAATACTATTCCTTTAAAGGATTGTCTTTGGACATTTAAGAACTCATCCTAATTTTCCTGGTCAAGACTTCAACTACCTTCCAAATAGCCACAAATAATATAAAATATCTTGGGGTAACTCTCACCAAACAAGTGAAAGTCCTATAAAACAATAACTTCAAGTCTCTCAAGAAAGAAATTAAAGAAGATCTCAGAAATGGAGAGATCTCCCATGCTCTCAGATTGGCAGAGTTCACATCATAAAAATGGCCACCCTATCAAAGGCAATCTATAGATTCAATGCAATTACCATCAGAATCCCAATACAATTCTTCAAAGTCATGGAAAGCACAATTCTCATATTCATTCGGTGAGGCAAAAAACCCAAAATAGTGAAAACAATTTTTAACAATAAAAGAACAGCTGGGGAAATGAACATCCCTGACCTCATGCTTTACTATAGAGCTATAGTGATAAAAAGTGTATGGTATTGGTACAGAGACAGACATATTGATCAATGAAACAGAACTGGAGACATGGGAATCAAACCACACATTTAGGAATCCTTGATCTTTGTTAAGGATGCTAAAAATATACAATGCAAAAAGAAAGCACCTTCAATAAATAGTGTTGGTCTAACTGACTGTCTTTATGTAAAAGAATGAAAATAGACCCATTATTTGTCACCTTGTACAAAGGACAAGTCCAAGTGGATCAAGGACTTTAACATAAAATTCGATACACAGAATCTAATAGAAGAGGAAGTAGGAAAGAACCTTGAACTCATTGGCACAGTGGAGAATTTTATATATAGAACTTCAAAGGTTCATTCTGTGAGATCAATAACTGATAAATGGAAATAACTCATGAAAGTGGATAGCTTCTTTCTGTAACACAAAGGACATAGTCAATAAGACAAATTGTCATTGTACAGATTGGGAAAAATATCTTCACTAACGCCCCATCTAATAGAGGGCTAATATCCAAAATATATAAGGAATTCAAGAATTTAGTCAGCAAAAAAACCAAACAGCCCAATCAAAAAATTGGGTATAGAACGAAACTGAGAATTCACAAATGAGGAATCCCGAATGTCTGAGAAGCAACTAAAGAAATGTTCAAATTCCCAAGTCATCAGAGAAATGCAAATCAAAACGACCCTGAGATTTCACCTTTTACCTGTGAGAATGGCTAAGATCAACTCCTCAGGTGTCAACATATGTTGGAGAGGATGTGGAGAAAGAGGAACACTCCTCCATTGGTGGTGGGATTGCAAACTGGTACAACCACTTTGAAAATCAATCTGGAGGTTACTCAGAAAATTGGAAATAGGTCTACCTGAAGACCCAGGTATACCACTTTTGGGAATATACCCAAAAGATGCCTCATCATGCCACAAGGGCACTGTGTTTATAGCTGCCTTATTTGTAATAGCCAGAAGGTGGCAACAACCCAGATGTCCCAGTACAGAAGAATGAATAAAGAAAATGTGGTTCATTTACACAATGGAATACTACTCAGCTATTAAGAAGGAGAACATCCTGAGTTTTATAGGCAAATGGGTGGAAGTAGAAAATATCATCCTGAGTTATGTACCTCAGACCCCAAAGGAGATGTATGGTATGTACTCACCAATATGTGGATGTTAGCCACAAAAGTACAGAATTCCCAAGATACAGTCCACAGAACTCAAAAAGTTCACCAAGCTTAAGTGCTCAAGTGAGGACACCACAGTCCCACTTGGGTGGGAGAAAAAGGCATTCACAAGTGGGTTGTGAGAGAGGGACCTGGGATGAGAAGGGCTGGGAGGGATGGGGAGAAGAAGGGATCCTGATCTGTTTTTGAGTGAGGGAAAAGGACTAAAGCCCTGAAGGAAGGCAGGTAGAATGGAAACAGACATCTTCAGTAGATAGGAGGTTGGGGGGATCCTCCAGAATGTACCAGACCCCTTCAAGGTCAGAGATTCTGAGGAATCAAAGGGAGGGATCTTAGATAAAATGCCAGAGAGTAGGGAGAAGAAAGTTATAGAGGCCAACTCCAGCAGGAAGGCAGGACATCAAATCAGGGAGAGGTGACCCATCCCACTATCAGAACTTTGACTCATAGTTGTTCCTGTCTGAAAGAATCACAGGGAGGAAAATGGAGGGGACCCTGAGGAAAGGAAGGTCCAGCAACAGGCTCAAAGTTGGATCCACCTCAATGGGTGGTCCCAAGGGTTGCACACTATTATTTAGGCTATGGAGCACTCACAAAAAGGGTCCTAACATGACTGCATTCAGGAAGTCCCAGCAAGCAGCTAAAAGAGACAAAGGTAGATATTTGCTCCCACCCAATGGACAGAAGCAGCTGAACCCTGTTGTTGTATCCCATCCCGCGGGATTCAGTTACTCGTGGGTGCAAGGGAGACCACAAACCTGGAAAGAGATGGGAGGAAAAAAAAAAGAGAAATAGGAGACCAAGAAGGATACCTATCAAGGTCTCGTTTATTATGCTGAGGGGCCTTCTTTTTAAAGCATACATCATGTGGAATATGGGAGGGGTCGAGGGAGAATTCTACAAAGAACAAAGAAATGGGCAACTGCTGACATGGGGGCCGAAGTCACATGCCAAGCAACGGGTACTTTGCATCTTATCTCCGGAACATTGATCCTTCTCAATAGCCTTGGGAGTCAAGCTGGGCTCAGGTGCAGCTCATGTCCTTGGATGTCATGGGAACTCAGGAAGAAATAGGGAAGAGGGGACTGTTATTCAACTTTTACAGCCTTAGGTGTTAGGAAGGGAATAAGGAGGAAGGGGGTGGCAACCAGCTCTTAGTACAAGACCCTTTGGCCTGTTAGGGAGATTGTGAAGGGCTCACTTTCTCACGGGATGGTTTCTGACATTGTTGAATTAGGGAAGGATGAAAGAAGCTGAGAAGAACGGCAAACCTGTAGAGGTGCCAGCAGTCTCAGTTAATCTGGACCCTTGAGATCTGTCCAAAACTGGACCACCAACGAGGTAGCATACAACAGCTGATATGAGTCTCCCAACACACATACAGTAGAGGAATTCCAGGTCTGTGTCCATTCAGAGATGATGCACCTAACTCAAGTGACTGGCAGCCCCAGGTAGTTTAGTGGTCAGGTGCGGTGGGAGGTGGGTGCATCCATGTGGAGTCTGGATGAGGAGGAGTTATGGGATGTGGAGCAGTCCAAGTGCCGGCCTGGCAGGTGCTGATAAAATATGGAGTGTGAAAACATTAATAATTAATTAAAAGAAAAAAGAAATAAATTGAAGCCTTATAAATATAAGACCGAATCTCAATATAATTTTGATTTGTATTTCCCCTCCAGGGCCAATCCCAGTGGGATTCTTCTTTCTTGTCTGTTCTTCTTGATGTAGAGATGAGGGAAGAGCATCAGCAGAGAGTAAGACTTGGTTTCATGAGATACAGGCATAAGACTTTGTCTTACTATATATTTAGGGTTGTTGTATAATAATAAACAGTTTACTTATTGTACTGGCTAGTTTTATGTGTCAACTTCACACAGGCTGGGGTTATCACAGAGAAAGGAGCTTTAGTTGGGGAAGTGCCTCCATGAGATCCAGCTGTGAGGTATTTTCTCAATTATTGATCAAGGGGGAAAGGCCCCTTGTGGGACCATCTCTGGGCTGGCAGTCTTGGGCTCTATAAAAGAGCAGGCTGGGCAAAGCCACAAAAGAGCATCCCTCCATGGCCTCTGTATCAGCTCCTGCTTCCTGAACTGCTTGAGTTCCAGTCCTGACTTGCTTGGTGATGAATAGCAGTATTGAAATGTAAGCGGAATAAACCTTTTCCTCCCCACCTTGCTCTGTTGCGGCCCGACCGCGGTCCACAACACGAACGGTTCACTGAGAATGGCAGTTCCCTGCAAAGAGAGGAATCTAGACGGGGCGGAAGAAACAATGGAGTCAGGACAAGACTCTGATCAAGACTCAATTTAATATTTCCAGACACTCAGTTTATAAAGGAAGGGGGAGGGAACCCAATTTCCCACCAAGTAACTCAGGGTCCAGTAGCAGGACGAACACGTGTGTGACTCCAGGCAGCAAGGGCAGGTTCCAGCAGTGGGCGTGGCAGGACGAATGAGCCTGTAGCTCCACCCTTGAGCAGGCAGGTTCCAGGCTGGGGGGAAGGGAGGCCACATTTCCCCCGATTAGATAACAAAACAAAAATAAAAAAAGGGGGTGGCCTGTGGCAGAAAAATTATCTATGTTCAATAGTTCTGCCTGAGTTCCTAGGGCTAAAGAAAAAACTTGTTTCCGTGGGGTTCCCTAACTTTTCTAATGGTAAACTGTATCTGGCTAAGACTGTCTTAAAAGCACTGACTGAATAGCAGCACTGGGCTGTAGGCTCTGACTTTATAATGCTAATTAGTGCTGAATAGGTAGCTACCTGTTTACATTTTAAGTAGGGCGTTGGAACCCTGGCTGAGTTTAACTAAACAATTTTAGAATAACACTGAACTGATAATCCTCTGCAATTTTGGGTAAAAGGCAGGGGAACAGTGAGAAGGGGTTAAGACCAGCTCTTTAGTACAAGGCCAATTGGCTTTTTTATTATTTGGGTGGGAGGCAGTGAAGGGCTTGCCCTTACGACAGCAAGGTCTCCAATCTCTCTCCCCCCTATTAATTAAGTTTAAATAGGCAATGCTTAACAGAGGTGATCAAATGATTTTCTCATCCGTAGATGAGTGGGCCTTTAACCTTGACTTGGGTGGACATTAGCCTGATTCCTCCCGTGAGCATTGTAACGACTCACATCTGTGGCTCTTGGTATCTTTTGGGGAGGGGAGGCAGAGCCTTAAGTATTTTTGGTTTTTAGCTAGAGTCGGATACCAACCTCCTTCAAATCAGGTGTGTCGCACAGGGAACTCAGAAACGGTCAAACTGGACCTTCCCTCCGCAGTAATCTCCTGCGCCAAGCGGTACCCATACCGTATTCATATGATTATGAATCAGTAGCGCAATTCTGAGTTATTGCGAGGTCTCTATATGAGACTTGTCAACCTCAGATTTAGCAAGGCCTAGACAAGAATTATGTCAGTATTAACACCATTAATTTTGGTTAAAATAGGAGCTGAAAGTCTTTCCTCTTCATCTCTGTTATTCCCAGTAGCCTGAGGAACTAAGGACACCTTGCAGTAACAGCAAGGGTGAAAAACCAGAGGCCAGCTAAGGGACTAAGCCTATATCTATCAAAATAAGAACTAATCTTTGTAAATATATATGAAATTTCTACTTCCCTAGCTCTCCTGGTAAATCTAAATCTTATCTTAGACTGAAAAGCCACATGCTGGGATGTCCCTGGAAGGGAGATTAGCAGAACCACCTGTTTGCTCGTAGGGTCGGAGAACCGGAGAATGTAGATTGACCTGCTTGAGAGAAGGAAGAATTTTAAACAATGAGAGTGTAGCAATGTAAATTTTCTGTTTGGAGAAGTCAAGGTACTTTATTTAGATGCAAATTGTAAAGCTAAAGTTAATCTCCGGCCTCTAGTAGGGGAATTGGGAAACAGAGGAAAACAATTTTTTTCTGAGAGCTTCCACTCCCAGCACAAGAGGAATTTTAGTCTTTAGAATGATACTTACGAGGAGAGACAGAATCTGTGTCTACCTGACGAATTAATCTCTCTGGTAGCCACCGTGCTTCATCTTCATCTCGTGAAAAAACACAAACCGAGCCTCTTCCCCAGATTAGAACTGGATCTGGACCCTTCCATTTATTAGTCAGGGCGTCCTTCCATTTTACCAATGCATAAGAATTAGAAGTAACTGGGTGCCAGTGGCGTTCCGCTGCAGACTGACCTTTAATGTCAGTTTGCAAAAAGTTTAGGACAAATAAGGTAAAGGCAAGGTGAGCCTTTGGTGACTTTGGGGGATATGTTCTGAATTAACTTTGCTAGGTAATTTAGAATATAGGAATCTCTAATAATTGAACTGAATATTAGACCAGTCTAAGATTGAGTTAGAATGGCTGGTCACACTGAAGAAGAGTGAAAAATCATTATGACTCTATTAAATGACTAATTTTACTAAGTCTGAATATACAGTCTCTGATGTACTATTGCCATAAAGTTAAAAGGCTAGAAGCTAGTCCAAACTGGAAAAATGACAAGCAAGGATGGATCTAAAACATGAATTTAATTTTTTAGTCCTTTTAATCAGGACACTGAGTTAACTTACCTGTCAGCTCAGCACACGAATTACCAATATGCTTCTGTAGAGTTCTGGGGAGAGAACTTGTTTTTTCCTTTTCTAATAAGGTAGCTGTTTTAGGATCAATCTATAAGCCAATAAGTAGATCCTTTTAAGATACTAAAAAGCATTTATTAAATTTGACATTTTAATTTCAAATTTTGAAAATAAAGGTATGTTTTAAATAGTGTGCATGGAAATGCACTAAATAGTATATATGGGGATACAATTTCTCTCTTTTGTCTTTTAAGAGGTTAAAGTTTAAAATTTTACAATATCTAACCTTTTGAATTAATAACTTTTTGGACAAAACATTTTAAATATTTGGCTGTAAAGGGGCAGTGACTAATTGCACTTTCAATTATTTTTCTTAAGGAACGGTTGTAACTAGAAGACTAGAAAAGTTATTAAGAGTCACACGTGCATAATTTATTTATTTATTAACTAAAAATATGTATAAGCAATTGTAAATTTGAGAATTAATAGTATCTGAGGGACGAACAATTTTAAGTAATTATGAGCTCAGAGATATAGCATTGACTATCAATATATAAATTAAGGTTTGATTGTTTAGCATTTTAAAACACCATCTACAGCACACAACCAGATTATTTGTGCTGGAATAGGGGCAACTGTGTGTCTTAAGACTCCGCCCCACAGCAGCTAGTTGGGCCCACGTGGCCAACGATCGGCTGGGAGGATGAGAAAAATGACTTTACAATAATGTTTTTTCTGGCCAAAGAATTGTCTTGGGCACAACTAATTTTTAATTACCAATTAACAACAATTATAAAAGCTTTCTTTATTTTTTGTAAAACCTTTTGTAGTAAACTAAAACACTAAATAACAAAAGGATACTGTCTCTGAATCTTTTGGGTGAGAGCAAGGATTTAAGGTAAACTTCCCTTGAGAAGCATTAGTTAATAAAATACTTTCCACTTAGGAAACAATATATACTGAAAGATTAAAACTTTTGGCTTCTTGTAAAGAAGCAGAAACAATAAACATTTTTCTTACATAATGTAAAGCTATATTAGCCATACGTAGAGGCAAAATTTTCTAGTGATTACCAGTTTACTAGAAGCAAAAATCTTTGAATTTAAGCATTATTTTAAACATCTGAATAGATCTGTAACACTGTTAAAAAGAAATTTTCTTGAACACAGGGAAAAACTTTTTTAGGCATTGTTTGCAAAACAAAAGAAAGGGCCACAAGCCGCTCTGGGGTTGCCCAGAGCCCTGTATTGACTCAAAGGTAAAATACTTTTTAATCTGAGCATTAATCTTAAATTTGCAATCAAACTGCAAGCTGCAGTCAATGGAACAATGGCAGTTTTAACCATAATTTTTAAGTTTTTGTGCAAGGTTAGGATAATACCTATAACTTTGGGAAAGCAAAGCCTACGTTTAAAACAATTTATCACTGTTAAAATCAATATTAGAAGCATTACTATCATATTACGAAGTTTGGATATCAATTAATACCTATGAATACCTATTAAAGCAAGCTTTAACGCTTTAATAAAGAGGCATTGCTTTATATCTTATCTTAAATTTTACTATTTAGGATAGGAACCACATTAATCATTATCTAAACTAGAAATATCTTAAGAGACTCAGCCTCTGAAGCTTAATCTCAAACTTTAACTCGCTTCAGGGCCTCACCAACTTTCTCCCAGGTTCCACAATCTATCGTTTCTTCTTCTTTGAACCATGGACAACAGCTATCTATCTTATCTAAAATATTTCTGACTTTGAACCCTTCTTTCTTCCACCTAAGCAGTTTTCTAAAAAACTGCGGCACACCGCCTGTCTCCGTATCTAGTTCCGATTAACGAAACTGCTGACCCCAAGCAGAAGCAGTGTTGGGTCAGCACTGGTTCAAACTTGATTCGTATCCTACCGCATCCTCAGCAACACTTTACAAAACTGAAATTTTTTAGGCTAGCGCTAGCATGTGTACCTGTCCGTTGCTCCGATGCTCCTCTGATACGAAGATTCTTTCCTTTCTTGTGGAGCTCCACACAGCAGTCGTTTCTCTTAACATCCCTCTGCCATTCTTCAGGTCCCAGTTCTGGCGCCAACTGTTGCGGCCCGCCCGCGGTCCACAACACGAACGGTTCACTGAGAATGGCAGTTCCCTGCAAAGAGAGGAATCTAGACGGGGCGGAAGAAACAATGGAGTCAAGACAAGACTCTGATCAAGACTCAATTTAATATTTCCAGACACTCAGTTTATAAAGGAAGGAGGAGGGAACCCAATTTCCCGCCAAGTAACTCAGGGTCCAGTAGCAGGACGAACACGTGTGTGACTCCAGGCAGCAAGGGCAGGTTCCAGCAGTGGGCGTGGCAGGACGAATGAGCCTGTAGCTTCACCCTTGAGCAGGCAGGTTCCAGGCTGGGGGGAAGGGAGGCCACATTGCTCCTTGGTCATGATGTTTGTGCAGGAATAGAAAACTTCACTATGACACTTAGATCTAAGTCTATGTTACCTTGCTACTGTAGTTGACCTGCCTCCTGCGATCATCTGAGATCAGAAACTAGTTTCTTCCTAAAACTATCAAAGGATTAAGTGAATAGCCTTTGTACTATCTCAGCAGGTACTCTACTGCTCTATCAGCCACCGATTTGTAAATAGCAGGAAGAGAAAGGGACACTTAGAAAAGTGATTAAAGTATTTATTACTATGTTGTAAAAACATTCCTATGAAAGCAAACTTAGGAGAAAAGCAGAAAGATCCAAAGTGGGGTAGGGCTAGGGGAAGGGGCAAAAATCCTAGTAAGGGAAAAAATGTTCTAAGGGAAAAATTCTTCTGTATTTGACTCTCATTATTTGTCCTCAGTACTTATACATTTTTCAGAATACATGGTCACATGTTACAAGGTTCTTCACAAGTTCACACAAATAAATCTTATCATAAATTGAAATAGTTTTCAACAGAGAATATTTACATGCAAATCCAATAGGAGTAATTATCTGGCTAAACATCCATCACCAGTCACAAATTCACAGGTTTACAGAAGGTTTAAAACCATAACTAAGTTATTAGTGAAGTTTTGTATAGAAAAACCAGTCAATATTTTATCTTCTATCCTCTAACCTGTAAAAAGTCATTAGATCTCTTTTATGACCTTTGATTAATTGTTTTACAACCTCTTGGAATGTGCTCTGAGTAGGAGAGAGTCTGGTTACTACTAAGAGAATTTAAAGTGTGACACGTGGGAGACTGGCAGAGTTCTCATTGCAGTTTTTACTATCAGAAAAGGACCTAATAGCAGTCCCACTACAAAAAAAGCATATTAATCACAAGTATAATTTAGGAATTCTTTTAGGATAATCATTAAGACATAAGAAGTCATCTATTTGTCTATATAGCATCATTTCAAGAAAATGCATCTTTGTGTATCTGCAGTGACCTGCTCTAAAGGCTTGTGCTGTTACTTAATGATTGTTATATAGGTTTAATAACAACAGGAAAAGTATATTAATAGTAGGAAACTTTCCTAAAATGTATTTCCTTAAAGCATTTCCCAATAAGGGCAACCCTGTCACAGATTATATTATAATCAGAAGCAGGCCATCTCAGAAAGATCATGTGCTAGATATTACCTTGTCACATTATGGCTCCTGACAACTGAGAATTGATAAACGGGACCTCATGAAACTGAAAAGCTTCTCCAAGGCAAAGGACATAGTCAATAGGACAAATAGGCAAATTACAGACTAGGAAAAAACCTCAATAACCCCACATCCAATGGAGGGGTAATAATCAAAATATATTAAGAAGTCAAGGAGCTAACCTCCCAGAAACCAACCCACCAATAAGAAAATGGAGAGTAGAGCTAAACAGAGAATTTATGACAGAGGAATTTCAAATGACCAAGAAGCAGTTAGAGAAATATTCAAAGTCCTTAGTGATCAGGGAAATGCAAATCAAAATGACATTGAGACCCTTAGATCAAACCTCACACAAGTCAGAATGGCTAAGATAAAAAAAAAAAATCAGGTGATACCACCTCCATTGCTAGTGCGATTTCAAGGTGGTAAGAACACTCTGGAAATCAGTCTGGTGGTGCCTCAGAAAATAGGATATACTACTGCCTGAGGACCCAGCTATACCACTCCTGCACATATACCCAAAAGACACTCCAGCATGTAATAAGGACATATACACATGCTCCACTATGTTCATAGCAGCCATATTAATGATAGCTCAAACCTGTAAACAACCCAGATGTCCCTCAACAGAGGAATGGATATGGAAAATATGGTACATTTACACACGAAATACTACTCAGCTCTTAAAAACAATGACTTCAAGAAATTCACAGGCAAATGATGGAACTTGAAAATAATATCCTGAGTGAGGTAACTCAGTCACAAAAGAACACATACAGTATATACTCACTGATAAATGAATATTAGCACAAAAGTTCGGAACATACAAGGTTCAATTTACAGACCATATGTAGCCTAGGTGAAGGAAGTACAATATGTGGATTCTTCAGTGCTTCTTAGAACTAATAAGAAAATACTCACAGTTGGAAATATGGAGACAAAGTGTGGAGCAGAGACTGAAGGAAAAGTCATCTAAAGACTGATTCATCCGGGAATCCATACCAAATATAGTGACCAAATATGGATTCTGGGAAGGGCTTGGTAATGGTGGACTAATATGGCTATCTTCTGAGATGCTCTGTCATTGTCTTTCAAATACAGAGGTGGATACTCACAGCCAACCATTTGACTGAGCATGGGGGTCTCTGATGAAGGAATTGGAAAAGAGCCTGAGGAGCTGAGAGGAGTTGGTTTGCAGCCCCATGGAGGGAGCAACAGTGTCATCAGGCCAGAAACCCTGGAGCTCCTGGGGACTGAACCACCAACCAAAGAATACACATGGAGGGACCCATGGTGTTGATATCATATGTAGCAGAGGATGGCTTTGTTGGACATCAGTGGGAGGAGAGGCCCTTGGGCCTGAGGGTTTTCAATGACCCTAAGTAGGGGAATGCCAAGGAGGGAAGTTGGGAGAGGGTGCATGGATGGGAGAGCATCCCAATAGATTCAGTGGGAGGAGGGAGGAGGTAGGTATTTTCCAAAGGGAAGACCTGGAAGGGGAAAACATTTGAAATAAGAACAAAAACAAAAACGAAAACAAAAATTACCCTGAGATTCTTCCTCATACCAATCAGAATGACTATGATCAAAAACCCAGGTGACAGCAACTGTTGGGGAGAATGTGGAGAAAGAGCAATATTCCTCCATTGGTACTGGGATTGCAAACTGGTACAATCAATCTGGAAATCAATCTGGAGGTTCCTTAGAAAATTGGAAATATATCTCCCTGAAGCCACAGCTATACACTTGAGCATATACCCAAAAGATATATGTGTCCACCATGCCACAGGGACATTTGATCCACTATGTTCACAGCAGCTTTACACAATGGAATACTATTCAGGTATTAAGAATGACGATAATATGAGTTTGCAAGCAAGTGGATGGAACTAGAAAATATCATCCTGAGTGAAGTAAGTCAGACCCAAAAGGACCCACATAATATGTACTCACTAATATGTGGCTTTAGTCAAAAAACACAGGATATTCAGGATATGATCCACAGAACTCAAGAGGTTACCGAGCTAAATGGCCTAAGTAAGGGTGGTTCAATCATACTAGGGAGGTAGCAAAAAAAAAATCATGGGGGCAGAAGGAGGGAGAGGAAGGGAGAGGTGGAGAAAAGGGGAGCATGATCAGGTATTGGGGGTGACATAGGAAAAAGCCCGTAGGACCAGTAGAAGGAATGGAAATATGCAATCTTGGGGATATGATGTGGGACGACCCTCTAGAATGTACCTACAACCTTGGAGGTGAGAGTTTCTCAGTACTCAAATGGAGGGACCTTAGATAAAATGGACAACACTGGGGAGAGGGAACTTGTACAGTCCAACTCCAGTTGAAAGACAAGACATCAATTTGAGAGATGGGTTTGCCATTACACAGTCAATAACTCTGATCCCGAATTGTTCCTTTCTAAAAGAACTTCAGGGGAAAATATGGAAAAAAAAAAAAAAAGGAAAGAAGTGACTGGCCAAATTTGGGATCCATCTCAAGGGGAGGCTCCACGGCCTGTTACTATTATTGATGCTATGGTTTCCTTACAGACAAGAGCATGGCTGCCCTCTGTGTGGCCCAACAAGCAGCTGACTGAGATAGATGTAGATACTTACACTCAATCAATGGACTGAGTTTGGAGACTCCTGTTTCCCTTGAATTAGGGAAACACTGGAAGAAGATGAGAAGGAAGGCAAACCCACAGTAAGACCAGTAGTCTCAGCTATTCCAGACACCTGAGATGTCTCAGATACTGAGCCATCAATCTAGGCAGCATATACTAGCTTGTATGAGCACCCCAAAACATACATATACAACAAAGGACTAACTGGTCTGGCTTCTTGAGAGAAGATGAATGTAACCCTCTAGAAACTTGAGGCCACAGGGATTATGGATGTCAGAGGGCTGGTGCAGTTGTGGGTTGGAAGTTGAGGGATTTGAAAAAAGGGGAGGAAGAATGGTATGAGGAATTGTGGGAGGTAGGACTGGGAGGTGGATAATGACTGGACTGTAAAAAAAAAAAATAAAGTTAATAATAAAAGAAAAATGCCCTGCAACCAGATCTTATGGAGGCATTTTCTGAATTGAGGTTCCCTCCTTTAAGAAAAGTTGTGTCAAGTTGATATGAAACTATTATGATATATAATATTATATAGTATAATTACATTATGGATATGGGTCACCACTTGTGTGTGGAGGACAAAAAGAACTCTGTGGGGAGTTATTACTTCTTTCTGCTTTATGGATGATATGCAAGGAACTCATTACATTCAGCTTGCAAAGCAGGTGCCGGTATCTGCTGTGCCAGCTATTGATTTTAACATTTTTTTTCCAACTTGAAGAAGGGCACTTTACAAAGTCATGTTAGGAGGCTACTCTGGTGGTCTCTACACTGTACTGGCTAACCAATGGTAATAATAAATGACCCTCTGCTGTTACACAATTATAGCTGAGGAAAAATAAAAGTATTTTTCTCAGTGTGAGGGTTTGGGCAATGTATTTATGTGTCATTGCCAGGGAAGAACACACAGACAATAAAAGGATACAAATCTTATTCCTCCCTGGCATAATTAATAAGTTTGGCTTAGGCTAGGATTATCAATAAGAGGGCTGATTCCATCCACACTCTGTGAGGGTGTCAGAGGTTTTGAATTTTCTAAATCCCACTGGTTTATGGTCTGAATTCCTTCATTGGATTAATGTGAGAAGAGGAATACATAATCAGAGATGGTATTGGCACCTCCAGAAAGTTTCATTTCTTTCCCTCATAATTTATTTTTATATTCACATTACATCCCAATTGCACATCCTCCCTTCTCTCCTCCTATCCTAGTCTTCTGAAAATGTGGACCTTACAGCTACTATCCATTTGTTGTGGATTGCCCTGTTGCTGTTTGTATTTTGATGCTAATTCTGCTTACCCAAGAGGAGGCTGCCTGGAACAAGGAGTGATATATTCAGGTGACTTCAGGTGGAATATCCTCTAATAAATAAAGATTTCAAGGAATCAATCACTGGGTTAATAGGCAGAACTTCCTGGTTGGAGAAAGAAAGAGGAGAAGCAGGAGAGAGATCTTTTGAATGGGAGAGTGGATGGAGGACATATGTAGGTACCAAAGGCCCCAGGTTCAGTTGGTAGATACACTGGAATTCACTACCAGAGGATATGTAACTCAGAAGAGCTTACAAATTAGAACACTACCTGCTGCATTTAGCGATTGTGTTACCTGTTGATTTTAAACTAAGTTGTGTGGTGTTTGTCTTCATGTGGCAAGTGAGTTCTAGAGAGAATGGTACTGCAGCAAATCATGGGAATGTGAGAAGTGCCATGTGAACTTAGTGAGCCAGGTGGAGAGATTTCAGAACTCTGGGTCAAAGAGTCTGCTGGGCTGAGAAGAGTCTAGCCTATCCACTGGTGCCTAGTTGGTGGTAGTGTGGGATTCTTATTTAATAATTACAGCTACAGGTGTTATTCCAAACTGTGAGGCAAAAATCTACTATGAATTTAAAATTATTAGCCTATGAGTTAAAAATTTGGAGGTTTGGAGAGCTGAGCAGAGTCTAGTGATGTGATGACTCAAGCATGGAAACCTTGAAAGAAAGAAAGAGGGCTCTGAGAAGGAGTGTGAAGAGTCAAGATGGCTGCTCTGAGTCAGCGAACTGGAGAATGCAAGCTGCCTACTTCTTGTTTCAGATATTGATTGAACTGTGAATTTATAAAATTGGGACTATTTGCTTTTAGGATAGATTTATATACACACTAATAAATCAAGAAAGACAAGATACAGACCAGAAGATGTAGGTAAGGTAGCTGAGAGTCCATATAAGTTGGTCCAAAAATCTGAATTATATATAATACTCATGGTGTTGTCAGATTTTCAAGGGTCTCTTACTACATTAACTGCCTCTCAATATACAGAAAGCACTGTTTTACACATAGAGACTGCTGAACTTATTCAGGATGATTTTGAATTGACTTCACTATATATTCAGCTACAAGAAATGATCAGAAATAGGAGTAATCCACTATATATAATCTCATACAGGTCTGCAAGGCCGGCTGTTTCAAGGTAATAATGAAATTGACCAGCTATTGATAGGAAGTATATGAGAGGACTCAGAATTCCATTAAAAATAACAAAACATGTTAACAGCAAAGAATTAAAGAATTCTCTATCACTTGGCATCAAGCCAAGAAAATTGTGAGGCACTTTCCTTCTTGTTTACTATATAACCATACTCCATTACCTACTGGAAGTAACCTTAATGGTAGGCAAAGAAATGAAATTTGGCAGAGATATGTTCCTTTTTACAGAGTTTGATAAACTGATATGTGCATCATACTATAGAAACATTCAGGATTTCAATGGACAATAACCAAAGGCTGATTCTGGTATTACACATTTGTTAGAAGTTATGGCCATTATGGGAATACCCACATAAACTAAAATGGACAACAGTCTGACATATGTCTCCAATAAGATGAAACAATTTTTAATACATTATACGATAAAACATGTTATAGTCATATAACATAATCAATACAGGACAAGCAATTGTGGAACGATCCAATTGAATTCTAAAAGAGATGCTTAACAGGCAATGGCAGGCAACAAAAGCACCCAGAGATAGATTACATAGTGCTTTATTAACCTTAATTTTTAAAATGCTAATCAAAAGAAATCTAACACTGCTAAAAGATATTGAATTTTTGAAAAAAAAAAACTGCTAAACTAAACCAGCCTGTTTTACTTTAAGGATGTTCAGACATCAGAATGGAAGATGAGAAATGTGTTAGGCAGAAGGGTTATGCCTATATTTCTATAAGGAGAGAAAAGCTATGGGTTCTTTCCAAATTTGTAGCTTTCCCCAGCCTGAAGTGGGCTGGTACAAACCTTGTTGCCACTGAGGTGATGCCACCTGCTGTACAGCTTTCAGACTTGGCTGGCTCCTTTTTGAAGTGACAACTGCTCTGAGATTCTGTTGTCTGCAGACAGGCTGAACCTCTCTTCCTGAGACATTACTGAATAAGCAACCAGTCTGGCAACCAAGAGCTGACAGAATGCCTCCAGGCACCAAGAATGGATTGGCGGAGGTGGTAGGGGATGGGGGGGGGGGTGCCTTCCCCCTTATAAACATCATCTCTTAGTAAACTCACAGGCCTTGAACAGAAATGTGTCATGGTCTCCATTAATTTCTCTCGTAGTCTAAGTCTCTTTCAGCTCCAGCCTGCCTCCCAGGTGTACCTGGTTCATGTAGGCGGTGGGCAGGCATACAACAGATTGGCGCCTGAACAGCTACCAGCTGGAAACATGGAAATGGCAGGGAAACACTGAGGGAATCGCTGTCTTGTGTGGAGCTCCATGAGAAGGAAGAATCAGAGGATCATATCTGGCACAGTGAAAAACAGGTATTTATGCTAGCGCTGGCTTTAAATGTCATTTTTTAAAAGTGTTTCTGGAGGGGCGATAGGAATAGGGCTAAGTTTGAAATAGTGCTGACCTGGCACTAGGTCCACTTAGGTTTGACAGCAAAATATATGTGGGACTAGAAACTTTGAATCAGGGTGTTGTCCGCAGCTTTCAAAGCTGCTTCAGGCAAGAGGGATAGGGTTTAAAATAATAAAACATGCGGTTGTCCGCAGTCTAGAACTGCATCAGGCTAGAGGAATAGTGCTTAAAATAATAAAATAAAATAAAATAATATAAAATAATATAATATAAAATAAAATAAGATAATAAAATTAAATAAAATAGAGGAAAATGGATTTTGAAACTCTCCCGGAGACAGAGAGAAAATCGGGGGATGTCCTGCTTTATTCTCTCTGGCCCCTACAGGAGACACTCTTAGATTTGGCTACATCAAGTTCTCTACATTCTCTGTGTTGTTTGTGTTTGGTGCACCAATATTTGTCCACTTGTCAATTCATGTCTGTCTTTATTTCCTTGTATGTATGCCTGTTGTTTTGTGTTTTATGTTGGAAAATAAAAATGGCTAAGACTATCTGCTGTTTCAGCAGAGCCTGAGAGTAGCCAAGAATCAAGCACAGCAGGGGAGCCACTGCTGGAAAAAACTGCTTTTAAAGAAAAGGAGTCTGCAGCTTCTTAGTTTTAAGGCAAAAAAAGCTGATAGTTGTTTTTTCCTAAAAAATTCTCTGCAATCATTATTGTGTTTAGCAAATGACAAAGTGCTTTTTTATCTTATAATTATAGCTATAAACAGTAAAATTCTTTGATTGGTTTAAATTTATAAGACTCATGTACCCGCTGCATTTGTTTTTTTTTTTTTTTTTACTGGTCTTAAAGGTGTAACACTGGTAGCAAGACAGCTTTAAATTGGTAACTCAGGTTTGGAGTCTTTCAAACTTGTGGCATAAAGCAGGCCAAAAAGTAGGCCTCTAAAGACACTTCTAGTTGAGATAATATTTAATGTGATTCTTATCCTAAAAGGTAGACTTAAAGATAAGATTTAAAACAATGTCTCTTTAATGAAGCATTAAAATTTGCACTGTCATGCACTCATAGGTATAAAATGGCAGCCAAAATTTCATAACATGATAATAATGCTTCTAATATTGATTTTAAAGATGATAAATTGTTTTAAAATTGGGTTTTGCTTTCCCAAGGTTGTAGATATTATCCTAACGTTGCAAAAGAAACTTAAAAATTATGGTTAAAACTGCCAGTGTTCCATTGACTGCCACTTGCAGTTTGATCACAAATTTAAGATTTTCTACTCACCCATATAGTGTTAATTAAGATTATTACGAGAGTAATCATCTTATGAGAGTACCAATACAGCTCTCTGTGGCCATAAAGCCATACAAAGCTCAGAGCAGCCTCAGAGAGGATTGTGTGACTTTCTTTTGTTTTGCAAATGGTGTGCCTAAGTTAGTTCTTGAAACTTGCCTCTCCCTGCCCCAGGGTAATTTCTCTTTAGCTAAAAGAACACAGTTGCAGATATATCCAGATGTTGTTCTAATGAAGTTCAAATTCAAAGTTTATAAAAGTTCAACCAGACTGTAGAACTTATAAAGGTATTGCAATCTGGCTTGCCTACTTCATGTAAAGTTGTTATAGGTTTAAAGGTTTGCTTTTTCCTTTGCATCTGGATAACTGTAAAAGGTTTGCTTCTAGTGAACTGGTAATCACTGGAAAATTTTGTCTCTGTGTATGGCTAATATAGCTTTACATTATGTTAGAAAAGTTTTTATTGTCTCTGCTTCAATACAAGAAGCTAAGAGTTCTAATCTTTCACTGTATATTGTTTCCTAAGTGGAAAGTATTTTACTAGCTAATGCCTCTCAGGGGAAATTTACTTCAAATGTTTGCTCTCACACAATGAGCTCTAAATTTCTTGGGAGTAGCTGTTGCTCCAGAAAAGATTCAGAGGCAATATCTTTTTAATATTTAGGGTTTTAGTTATACTATAAAAATGTGGTACAGAAATTCTAGAATGAAAAATTGATTTGCTTCAAAATTTTATTTTCAAAAGCTTCCAGAAGATGTTAATTGGCTAAGGTCTCACCTTAAGGTCTTAAAGTGACTTATACCTTTGGTGGATGTTATCTTGCCTGGACAAGACCCCTTTAGGCAATGCCATGCTGGATTTATATCTCAGGCAGATTACAGGCCTAACATAAGAATACTCTCGTTCTTTATATAATCAAAAGAGTATTGGCTTAAGATAATAATATTTTGGTAGTTTTAGAGAATGTGCATATCAAATTGTAAAGAAAAGAATTTGTTCTTGATGTCTTCAGATTCTACCTGTTTCCACATAATTGTATTACTTATTGAGGACCTATACTTAATCAATTGCTGCAAATGAATGCTCTTATTTCTGATAAATAAATAAATAAATTATGCACATGTGACTATTAATAACTTTTCATGCTTTCTAGTAACAACCACTGTTCAAGAGAAACAACTGAAAGTGTAATTAGTCACTGGCCATGTTATATTAAAACTGACTATAACAGTCAAGTATTTGAGATGTTTCGTCAACAATTTAATAATTCTCAAAGACAAGGTATTAAACTATAGCTTCTTAAAACACAAAAGGGGGAGGAATTATATCCCTATGCACATTATTTAAATCATATACTTTTTAAGAATTTTGAAATTTGGATATCAAAGAACTTAATAAATGCCTTATAGTACCTTAAAACTAGACCTAATCATGTCTAGGTGAGATGAAAAGGATCTACTTATTGGCATATGGCATGATCCGGAACAGCTACCCTATTGGGGAAAGGGAAAAAGATTAGGGTCTCTCCACAGAATGCTCAGAAGCATGACAATTGTCACAATGATTCATGTGACAACCTGACCTGTGAGTTTGCTGAGTGCCCTGACTATGGTGACAAAAAAGCTGAATTGGATATATGTTTTTGAACCACCTATTCTTGCCTTTGTCTTCGATTGTCCCACCATAGATCCAGTCTGGGTGGTCTGGGTGGGTGGACACGGTAGGATTGCCGGAAGCTTTTCATGCGGCCCTGGATGGGCACCTGGCTGTGTTAAGTCACTGACCCCACATGGCAGATGATGGACAAGGGGCAGCTCCAGGTACCAGGTTCTCAGCCTCCAGTATTACATGCTCAATATGGCAGAGGAGCTGAGAACAGAATAGGGGCCCAGGGGTGGCAGTTGGCCCCAGAAATAAGGGAAGAAGGGAGGGAGAGAGGCAGGTGCTGTGTGGTTCCCACACAGGCGGGTGTCCTTATTCCGGTTCTTGGCTGCAGTATAGAAGGCCTTATGTCAGGAGTTTAGACCTGGATTGTTACAAGAAAGCCTATCCCATTGTTCAAGCATGGTAGGTCTTGATAGTCAGAGACATTCTATAATTTTAGAGCTTTATTGGACAAAGGCAGGGGGAAAGAGAGAAGGGAGAGAGAGAGAAAGAGAGAGAGAGAGAGAGAGAGAGAGAGAGAAGGTAAGAGAGGGTAAGAGAGATAAGTTTCCAGAGTAAGAAAAGTGAAAGCTTAAGAGAGCAAAGAGTGGCCAAGCAGCCTCTCTTTAGTGGGCTAGCTATCATGCTGTTAATACATTAATTGGGGGAGGAGTCTAGCAAGAATGCCAAAAGCTTGGGACATTTTCTACATGACTGCTAACAACATGCTTCTGTTGTGGAGGATGTGGTGTTTGTAACTTTAACAGGAGCCGGGGTCCAGGAGACATGATCAAATGCCTTCTATCCCATGTAGTTGTAAATTACCACCCTACGGGTCCCACTGGAGTTCAAGCCCTCAGCTCGACCGGAGACCAGGCTGTCTGTGCATAGCCCATTGCCCCACAGGTGGCCCTGGTGCTGTTTGTAGTCTGATGTTAATTCTGCATCCCCAAGAGGGGCTACCTCAATTAATAATAGATCACATACTCAGGTGATTTTATGTGAACTTTCTCCCATTCTAACTAGTCAAATAAATGATGGGGCCCGTGATTGGACAGTAGAAGGGAAAAGGTGGGGCTGGAAGTTTTAGAAAGTGGAAGAAGGTTAGGCATGATAGAGAAGAAGGTCAGAGAAAGAAGAGGTAGAAGGAAGTTGGAAAAGAATCACATGGCTTGGAGAAGCTGCAAGTAGCAAGGGATCTATGTCATACTTGGGGAATAGATTGGTATAGTGGTAGTACTGCCCAATCTAAGCATACAGTATATAAACATAAGAATTGAGTTGTATGTTATCTTCATGGGCTTATTGAGGTTGAAAATTTACTGCGATATGAATTAACAACCATTGGTAATTAATATCTCTCAACATCAATGTACTCAACTCCTCAATACAAAGTCACAGGCTAACAGAATATATGTGAAAACAGGATCCATCATTCTGCTACACACAAGAAATACACTTCAGCCACAAAGATAGACATTATCTCAGAGTAAATGGCTGGGACAAGATTTTTTAAGCAAATGTACCCAAGAACCAAGCTGGAGCAACCATTCTAATATCTAATAAAACAGACTTCCAACAAAAATGAATCAAGAGATTGGGAAGTACTTTTCATACTCATCCAAGAAAAAAATCCTTCACAATGATATCTCAATACTGAACATCCATTCCCCAAATGCAAGGGCACCACATTTATAAAAGCATCATTACTAACACTTAAATCACACATCAAACTTCACATATTGGTAGTGCAAAACTATCATCTCACTCCTACCAATGGATATGTTATCTAGACAGAAACTAAACAGAGAAATAATGAAACAAACAGATGTTAGAACTCAAATGGACCTAACAGATACCTATGGAATATTTTGCCCAAACATGAAAGCATATATTGTCTTCTCATCCTGTCACAGAACTTTCTTAAAAATTTACCATGTACTCAGTTCCAAAGCAAATTTCAACAGATACAAAAAATGGAAATAACCTCCTGTATCTTTTCAGATCCCCACAGATTAAGGTTGGGCTTCAACAAGAACAACAGAAAGAGCAGAAAGCCTACAAACTGAAGGAGATTGAACAACTCTCTACTGAATGACTACTGGGTCAGGATGAAATACAGAAGAAATTAAAGACTTTCTAGAATTCAATGAAAATGAAAACACAACATACCAAAATTATGATACACAATGAAAGCAGTGCTAGGAGGAAAATTCATAGTACTAAATGCCTTATAAAGAAATTGATGAGTTCTCATGCTAGCTATTTAATAATATACCTGAAAGCTCTGGAACATAAAGAAGCAAACATACACAAGAGGAGTAGATCAGAGGAAATAATCAACCTCAAGTCTGAGATCAATAAATTAGAAGCAAAGAGTACAATACAAACGTACAATGCAGCAAATAACTCTTTGTTTGTTTGTTTTTGAGAAAATAAATAAAATAGACAAGATTTCAGTTAACTAAAGACAGAAAGAACTTCCAAATTAACAAAATCATAATGAAAATGGGGACATAACAATAGACACCAGGGAAATACAAAGAATCATTATGTATTACTTTAAAAGCCTGTACTTTTTAAAATTGGAATATAGAAGTGAAATCAATGATTTTCCTGATAGATTTCACTTAACAAACTTAAGTCAAGATCAGGTAAACAATTTAAATAAAATTATAACCCGCAAAGAAACAGAAGCAGACATAAAGCTCTTTCATGCCAAGGTAAACAAACAAACAAACAAACAAGCCTCGGGAGAGATGGTTTTAGCACAGAATTCTACTAGACTTTCAAAGAAGAGCTAATGCTGATATCTTTTCAAATTATTCTACAAAATAGAAACAGAAGGAACATTGCCAAATTCATTTTATGAGACAACAGCCACCCTGATTTCTAAACAACACAAAGACTCAACCAAAAATTAGAAATACAGATAAATTTGCCTTGTAAACATTGATGCAAAAATACTCAACAAAATACTTGCAAAACCAATCAAAGACCACATTAAAGCCATAATCCATGATGAACAAATAGGCTTCATCCCAGGACTGCAGAGATGTTCACATACAAAAATCTACCAATATTCTCGATCATATAAACAAACAGTATGGAAAAAAAAAACATGTGATTACCTCATCAGATTATGAGAAAAGCCTTTGACAAAATCTAACATTCTTTCTTTATTTTAAAAGTCTTGGAGTTATCAGGGATGCATGGTACATACTTAAACATAATGAAAGTAATATACATCAGGCTAATAGCAAATATCAAATTAAATGGAGAGAAATCCAATGTAATTTCACTAAAATTAGATACAAGATAAGGCTGTCCACTCTCACCATAGCTTTGAAATGTAGTACTTGAAGTTCTAGATAGAACAATAAGACAACAAAAGAAGATCAAGGAGATACAAATTACAAAGGAGGAAGTCAAAATATCACTATGTGCAGATAATGTGGTAGTATACATAAGTGAGCACTAAAATTCTATCAAAGAACTCTTACAGGTGATAAACTTCTTCAGCCAAATTATTAACCTTCACTTACACAAAAGATGAAAGGGCTAAAGGCCGGGCATGGTGGTGCACACCTTTAATCCCAGGACTCCAGAGGCAGAAGGAGGTGGATTTCTGAGTTCCAGGCCAGCCTGGTCTACAAAGTAAGTTCCAGGACAGCCAGACCTATACAGAGAAACCCTGTATCAAAAAACCAAACAAACAAAAGAAAAAAGAAAGAAAAGAAAAGAAGAGAGAAAGAAAAAGAAAAAGAAAAAAGGAAAATAAGGAAACAAACCCTTCAGAATAGCCATAAATAATATGGCTACATTTGGGTGACTCTAACCAAGCATGTAAAAGAATTGTATGACAAGAATTTCAGGTGTCTGTAAAGAAATTGAAGCCGAAATAGAAGATGGCATCATATTCTATGCTCATGTACAAGTAGGATTAACATAGTTAAAAGAGCCATTCTACCAAAAAACAATCTATAGATTCAGTGTGACTTCTATAAAAATTCCTAAAGAATTCTTTACCCACCTTGAAAGAATAATTTTTCATTTTATGTGGTTAAAAACAAAACAAAACAAAAAACAATGAGAAAGCTAAAAACTCCTGTACAAGAAAAGAACTTCTGGGATGTGTCACCATCTGTGTTCTCAACCTCTACTACAGAGCTCAGGGAGTCTTATGAAAGAATTGTGGGTAAGATTGAAGGAGCTGGAAGGGTCAAGATCATCAGAAGAAAACCTGCAGAGCCAATTAACCTGGGTCTTAGGGGGCTCCCAGAGACTGAACCACCAACAAAAGAGTATGCACTGATTAGACCTAGGCTGCCTGTACATATGTAACAAATATGAATCTTAATCTTCATGTGTGTCTCATGAAGACTAATTGAAGCAGGGGCTGTCTCTGGCTATGACTCTGTTGCCTCCTTTTGTATCCCTTTCCCACAGTTGGACTGCCCTGTCTGGCCTCAGTGGGAGAGGATGTACTTAGTTCTATGAGATTTGATGCACCAGGGTGGGTTTTTCCCTGAGTGGGTGAATGCAAGGGAACCCCCTTTCTTGAGGAGAAGAGGAGAGGGGATGGAGGGAGGAAGTTGTAAATGTGCGGCTCAGAGGAGAGTAGGGAGTTGGTTGCAAGCAGGATGTAAAGAGAATAAATAAACAAATGAAAACATTAAGAATATATATATATGTTTATATATATGCACACATATATATAAACACACACATATATACATATGTATATATGTATATATATACATGTGTATATATATACATACATATATATATATACATGTGTATATATATATATGTTTCTTTGCAAACAATGGAGCTGATATTCATGAAAAGTTTGATTAATACACAAATACTGAGTAATACTTGTATAATTTTCATAGCGTCACACTTATAAACTTTTCATGTCCAATCTCAGTCAATAAAACTAGAAATAAATGACTTATTTAAATGAAAATAAAATGTTTTAAAGTTGGAATTCTATAAAGTGCATTGGAATTTGCTGATAATACACAACAAAACAATAATAAAAGTAGCAAATATATGATGACTCAAGATTCCATGATTCTTGGCTTAAGAGATGACTCTCAAAGATGGACAGATTTTAGAAGTATTGTATTGCTTAGGTAGAGTACCTAAGATCAGTTCCTACAACTCAAAGCAGGAAGTTTACAGCTACATTCAACTGCAGGTCCCTTGGAACCAATGTATTCTTCTGGCCACTGAAGGCACTACAAACATAAAGGTATACACACCACCAGCAGCACCACTGTTGCTACTACTAGTATCAGTAACACAAGTTTTTAAAAATTCACTCTCACAATTCCACAACAGGATTTATTCTATGACTACATCCAGGTATTCAGGATACAGAACAACAGGAACATAAACATCAGTGTTCATATATTATTTAAAAGTTTTGAAAACTTATTCCCATGGAAACATCCCTGGGGGGAATACAGCCATTTTCTCCTGGAACACTTTATCGAAGGCTTCAGCTTGGGCTACTGTGAAGTGATTCTTCCAGTCCCCAGTTGTGCCTGTAAAATGTGAAGAAGATACATAGGTGGATTTATAATGGTCATAATACTAAACTAGTTCTTCCCATCATATGCTTTTACCTTCCGTTTGATAAAGATCACACAGTTAATATCCTACATCCACTCCAGTAGTGACTCACATTACAGGTTTAGAAATCTGGAAGCAGTCCTGAGGCACAGTTTCAAGGAAAGAGCCTCCTGGAACCTTGGCATTCCCATAGCTAGAATGCCCCAGATTTCTCTCTGCAATATTGTGGAGGGTCTTGCATGCTTTCTTAAGTTATTTACTGGATAAGAGTTAGAAATCTCAGGGCAAGCTTAGCAAAGTATACTTAGACTCTTCATTACAACCAGGTATAGCAGTCTACATTGCATATTAGAAGCAAGTTGGTGAATTCTTCTGACAAATGGAGATTCCCTACAGACACTTTAAAGAACAGCCAAGTTACACTCATATGCAAGAATTTATCAAGGCCTAGGATATAGAAGGGTTGTGGTATTATATTACTCATGAGAAGGTCTGCTTGAGCAGAACCCCCTGGTGCTAGCTTTCTAAAGGCTCAAAGGAGTAGAAGAAATTGTGACTAGGTTGTGAAGTCCTTACCTGACATTAGCTGACTCTAGGCAGGGCTGTTTTATCTTTACTGTAAATATTACCTAGTTCCTGTAAGTCTTTTGAAGTCATTTCTCTGTTTTGTGTCAGATACTTCAATGTACTTTGCCTGCTGTGACACACTACTCCTTTCTTTTCTGTATTATATAAGACTAGTGTTTGATTTGTGACAATACATTCAGATTCAGCACACTCTCTCCTCTCTGTGTCTGTCTATGCTCACCTGTTGGAACCTTGATTCCCACAGGTTGAAAGGGGCTGAATGAACCTGGTCTGTGGCATTAATAAATCAAACTACCATTTTCTGTAGAAAATTAACTCCTTTCTTTCTTTCTTTCTTTCTTTCTTTCTTTCTTTCTTTCTTTCTTTCTTTCTTTCTTTCTTTCTTTCTTTCTTTCCTTCCTTCCTTCCTTCCTTCCTTCCTTCCTTCCTTCCTTCCTTCCTTCTCTCCCTCTTCTCTCCTTTCTCTCTCTCTCTCTCTCTCTCCTCTCTCTCTCTCTCTCTCTCTCTCTCTCTCTCTCTCTCTCTCTCTCTCTCTCTCTATCTCTCTCTCTCTCTCTCTCTCTCTCTCTCTCTCTTCTCTGAAACAGGGTTTCTCTGTATAGCTCTGGCTGTCCTGGAACTCACTTTGTAGACCAGGCTGCCTCCCAATGAAGGGATTAAAGGCATGTGCCACCATGCCTTGCCAAAAATTTCTTAAGTCCTGAAATCATATATACAAACTTCTCCCTCTGTCTAAATTACGTCCTACCTTTTCCTCTCCCAACCTATATGCTAGACAATCTAATATCGGCAACAATGGCTTGATCTTTTTATATATACACAGATTATTCCTGCTTCCCATCAAACCTGTTCCTATCATGCTATCCAACTCAGAAGTGTTTATCATCTCAATGATCCAAATAAACTTAAACTGTTCTGTCTACATCTTAGTATTTACTTATAGAAGTAAATAATTTTAAAGCAACTTTTAACTAATATCTTAAAATAGTTTCTACTTATGTGTGTGTGTGTGTGGTCACATGAGTGCTGCAGATACACACAGTTATGAGCAGCATTTCAGCTGTCTTGATTTTCTCACTAGATACAGTGAACCCAGCCCCTCACAGCTGAGGGCATTGAAGGACTCTGTTTCACTCATCCATGGTGTTTTGTGATGCATGGAGATCTGCATAATTTCTGCATATGTCCAATGTAGCACTGTGTCTTCTGACCATATATTGTTTTTCACCACTCCATTCCAGAATGTTTTTAGTTATAACCTTAGAGGTTAATCAATTGTACATTCTGTGTTGTGTCTTCTGTCATCCTAGAGGACTAATAATTTTCATATAATTACATCTTGCTCTTTGTCTTTTTATTAATGACACTGTAACCTTCTCTTCCCATCTTTCCTCCATTTATAACCCAGCAGGTCCCATCCTTGCTTTGTTTCCTAGCTGTGACACTGTTATTTACACCATGTATTTATGCTTTGAATATACACACAGAATATGCATCAAATATATTTGGAAAGAAAGTGTTTCTGAAATTACTAAATGGTTCATTGTACAGAGTGACTGACATGTAGGATATACTCAGTGTGGGATTGTTAAATAAATTCGTGCATACCTGAGAAAGGTATAGGCAGTGCTCCTATTTTGCTGATGACGAAAAATTAGTCTTTGAGATGTTGCCAGTATGACAGTGATGGATGTGTATTTGAATCCAAAAAGAATGACAATAGAAGCCATTCTTTTCTTTATCACATTACTTTCTTTCTATATCATCACATAAGTTAATTTTAATTCCCCAGAGGGCTATATTAAAGAAAATATAAAGAATTCATAAAAATGTAAATCCTTGATACAGCATATTAAAATAATATACTATAATTGATATGAATATAAAAGTGTCATCTAATGAGATGGGTACCTATTAATATTCATTGTGCTCTCAGGTTCTTTCTTTTCTTTATTAGAACATGATATCTTATGGTTTTTGACAGCATGCCTGGATCCTGATAGGCCAAACCAGATAGATGTTAGACTCAAGCATCTCAAACAAATTCAATATGGATTCCCAATGGAATAAATCAGTCCATCTGAGAAACCACATCTTTGGAGGTACACACATGGAGTTGTAAGTTCACCTATTTGCAAATTCTGTGCACCTTATTGATGCACTTTTATTTTCTTTCCTTGTTTCTAAAAATCTCTACAAACTTTTGTGTGCCAGATGTCAGGATAACCCTAACATGTGGTGGCTTAACTCTTGTTGAAAAAGAACTTCCTCATAGTTCTGGAGTCTGCAGATCTCACATCAGAGTACTGTCCAAACCTTTGTAGGATTTTCTTTATGGCCTGAAGATGGGAGGCTTCTTCTTCTGTCCTTGGGTCATCTTCCCCTTTTGACTCTGATTCAGGTCTTCTGAAGATACCAGTGAAAATGATCGATGGCCCAACTACTGTGTCCATTAAATTATACACTGTGAAGTAATGAGTGCTGGGAATTTTGAGGTTTGCCAGAATATATTTCCTATACATATCTAGATTGTGGCATTGTCTTTATAAAGTCTTGTCACCCAAAGAGTAGCTAAATATCTCTCTAGTATGCATTTCCTGCAGAGCCTAAATATTGAATTACATTGACTACAATTGTACATGGAAAATCATTGCTTGGAGATTAAAAGCAGATGCATCTCAACAACTTGAATGATTGAGTCTCTGGGATAAAGCTTACAAAGCAGCTCTGCAGAGGCAATAAAAGGTAATTTCTTGTGTCTTAAGATAAGAACAATTAAAGGATTTTGGAAAATAGGTCTAGTGAATTCCTCATTGCCCAAGCAAGTCTAACACTTACTACAGCTTTTTAATGCTTTATGATATAGGGAATTAGGTTGCCTAATGGTAAATAATGGAGTGTGTTTTAGCATTATCTTAGATTTGCACATATTTTGATGATTCAAAACTGGCACCAATCTGATAGAGAAATTGAGAAGACAAATATTATCTTTACATACATTTTTCTTTCAAAGTTATTTCCAGACATATCCATTTCATCATTCTCTATAATGAATTAGTGAAGCAAGTGGGCAATGTATTTTGTGTCCCTCATCAGTGACCTGGTTTCCAGAATTACCTGGCTTAAAGGATATTGGTGTCACACTAGTATAAGAAAAATAATACCCCCAAATAAAAGCTGTCTTCAAATGCAAAACAAACAAACAAACAAACAAACAAAACAACAACAACAAACATATGCTACATATAATCACTAGGATAATTAAATTTCTAAAGACTAATGAAGTCTTATCAAGAATTTTGGCCGAACTATATTATAATTACTGTATGTATGTATATATGTATGTATTTCTGCTATCATCTGTGCTGCATGGCAAATAGTATTTGTATTTGGAAGAGAATAAAACCAAGTATGGTCTCATCCTAAAAGAGTCTTCCTGGCAAAGCAGAAACAACAGTTGTCTTCATGGAATTTTGTCTTAAATTCTATTCCATCTGCTCTGATTTGTCTCTGCTAATGCTTTTGCTTGTCAGTTTCCTTATCCCTTTGCTATTAACAGAGCTACTTCATTCTTTTAGGTATGTAATAACAGACTTATTTTCTTACAATGTTTTAACACTGCCAAGTTCTCATTCATTATAGAAAATCCAGAAACAGACCACTTTGCTTAGGTGAGACCATTTTTCTAGTGCAGTATGTCTCCACAGAGTCAGGAGTACAGTAGTGTGATGGCAGCTGGAAAGAAAAGTTTATTTTTCCACATGCCTTGAACTTTAGTGTATAGATTTCCATTATCTTTTAGTTAGTGGTGACATATCTTTATGTTTACATCTCAGTCAAAATTTCCCATTATTTGGATAGTACTAGTCCTGGACTAAATACAATCTGGTATCTACTTTGACTTCATGTTTTCTTTGAAAATTCCTTATATCCTTATATTGTTCATTTCCAAATTTCACACTCCAAAGCTGTCAATGGAAGGCAAATGCTGAAATATTTCAATTATGTATAAAGGAAAGATACTAACATATATTGTTAGTATCCAAATTTCAGACTCCAAAACTGTCGATTGAAGTTAAAGGCTGAAACATTTAAATTATGGATAAAGAAAATTAAACTCATAATTTATACTTCATTCATTTATACCTATATTTTTATTCAGTGTTAAATATCTGATGACTGACACCTTCTTTCTTCTACTCTAAGTTCCATCTCACCTATCATTATCTAATTAGGTCTGGGTGAGGTTCAAGGTCTGATTCATTCTGGCAAAGTCACTCCAGAACTGTACAGCTATGACACCACACACACAAACAATCTGCTCCCATCATAGAGAGGAGTTGGCAAATAAATAGAGAGCATTGAAATTTCCTGTTCAGGAAAGATAATTCCAAAGAAGAGAGGGGTCATGACCCTAAAGCAATCTAAACATAGGTTGGCAAATAACATCAGATTTTAACATTAGAGATTTTTTTTTACTCCTATAGGAGTATCATCTTGGCTTACAGTCGGCAGCAATCTTGACCTGTTCAAAATCTTTTCCAGCAGTTAATGTAATTTTTGCCGTTCTATGCTTATCATCTTAGATATATCTTTGGTCTACTGCATTACACTTTTTATATTTTAAAAATGAGGAATGTGATACAGGAAACTTTACAATGCCTCATAGAATACTGACTACTTTCCCATTTTCTTCATTGAAGTTATTAGACATGACCATCTCCAATCCTAAGTTCATCTACCAGAATAAATAAACTTTGCAGAGTGTCTTAAACCCACATCTTCTCCACAAAAACCTTCCCTGTAATGTCTGTGAGAAGCTATCAGTGATGAGCAGTGACTTTCAGTACATTCCCAACAACTACTTAGAGTTTCATTGGCACAAGCCCTTCACTTATTCTGACATATTCTGAAGCTAGATGATCTCTTTACCTTTTCTCATGAGCTTCAAGCCATTGGGAACCCATTCTTCCTTAATGAGACTAAAATTGGACATGTTGTTTTCTTTCATGGCTTGGAAGGAGCTGTATTTGAGGACGAGATCCAGCTCATCTGGCCCTAAATTTTTCCCTAGGAAGTCACAGATCTTCTTTATGGTTTCCTTTGTATCCTAAAAGAAGAAAGTGAAATGAGGGCAATCAACAGAGAGCACTGAGAGAAAAGATTCAAACATGTGATCTGTGGATGGAGATGATCAAAATGTTGTGAAAAGGTCATCATCAAATGAGAGAGCATGAATAGGAATTAGGCAATAAAGGAAATGGAACAAATGGAGGAAGGACTCAGACTCAACATTTATATATTGAGTGGGCTCTCAATGTGGCTCATCTCTGCTCTCTAAAAGACAGAGACTGGGTATTCTTTTTAGGGAAGAGGAAATGTAAGAGAGAGGCTCTCATAGAACCAAGGTTAAATTTAAACTTGCTTTTTAGAGGATCATGACCTTGAATTTCAGACCTTCCTGGGTCAATCTCCATAGTACTAAGGTCACAGGTGTGTGCTGACACAGTCTCTCAGTATACTGAGTTTTTTTTCTTAAGACAGGGCCTCACTATGGAATTTTTTCTTGTGTGTTGGAAGTTGCTGTGGAGATTAGTATATGTCATGCTCACAGAGATCAGAAATCCATCTATCTGGCTTTTTCCTTCCAAGTGCTGGCACTGAAAGTATGTACAAGCATACCTATCCTGCCCTGGCAGGTTTAAAGAAACTTATAGAAATGCTGCTAGACAATGATCAAGGCAAATGAAGATATGTGCACAAAATCATCAGCAGAGATTACTGTTAGTTCCAGATAATAGTGTTTGCTTAGGTATCTGAAAACAATACAGATTTTAGGACAGTTTCATAGAAATGTTCTCAATATTTGTTTTTTGAGGGTACTTCCAAGAGATTTTGTTTTGAGAAAGTATCTCAGGTTGCAGCTTATATGGGCATCACATTCCCAAATTTTCTGTCTCAGATCTCTAACTGTTGTAATGATATCTGTGTACTACCACAATTAATTTAATCTTCTGATATAGTCATTACAAGGTAAAATCTTAGAATGTCAAAAATTGTGCTTTTAATCCTAGCCTTCCCCATGGGGACAGGAGGTTTTCTTGGTTTAAAACATTTTTTGCATATTTATTAGAATTCTGCTTAATATTTCATATGTATGTAAACAATCATGACAATAACTGAAAAGAATGTATTAATGGTCAGATAGAAGACTTATTAGAATGTGTAGTAGTGTGTAGCAGACAGATGGGTAGTGATCCTTTCTTGGGAAAAGTGAACTTAATGATGATTAAGTAAAAGAATCTACATATGGAAAAAGGAGTGTGATGAAACTTTTTTAATTGTAAAATTAATTTATTTTGTACACTCTATATGTTATTTCCCCAAAGCCGACCCTATGACTGTTCCATACCACATATCTCCTCCCCACCATCCTGTCTCTATGGGGATGTCCTCCCCAAACCAGCTGACTTCTAATCTCCCTGTGTCCTCCAGTCTCCCAAGGGTTAGGTGCATCATCTCTGAATGAACACTGACCAAAAGTTCTCTACTGTATATGTGTTGGAGGCCTCATATTAGCTGGTGTATGCTGTCTGTTTGGTGTTCCACCTTTTGAAAGATCTCAGGGGTCCAGATTAATTGAGACTCTTGGTCATCTAAAAGGATCACCCTTCTCCTCAGCTACCTTCAGCCTACTCTAATTCAAAAACAAGGATCAGCTGCTTTTGTCCATTGGCAGGGTACAAACATCTGCCTCTGATTCTTTCAGCTGCTTGCTGGTGTTTTCAGAGGCCATTTATGATAGGTCCCTTTTTGCAAACCTTCCAGAGCCTCAGGAATAGTGTCAGGCCTTGTGACCTCCCCTTGAGCTGGACACCACTTTGGGTCTTTTGCTGGACCTTCTTTTCCTCAGGTTCCTCTCCATTTCCAACCCTGTCATTCTTTCAGACAGGAACAATTATGGGTCAGAGTTATGACTGTGGGATGGGCCCACTCTCCCTCATTTGATGCCCTGTCTTCCTGATGGAAGTGCAGGTAGGGTCTATAACATCATTCTCCCTAATGCATGGAAATTCATCTAAGGTGTCTCTCTTTGAGTCCTGAGAGTCTTTAACTTACCAGGTCTCTGGTAAATTCTGGAGGGTCCCCTAAACATCCTAATTTTAGAGGATGCTTTTATCCATTCTTACTGCTGGCCATCAGAGTTTCAGTCCTTTTCCTTCATACTATACTAGATCAGGTTCACCTCTCCCTCCCAGTTCCCCCATATACTTTCCCTCCCAGGTTCCTCCCTCCTATTTCCTGAGAGAAAACTCTATGAGGTCAAATTTGTTTTTGAATAATTTCATCTTTCAGTTTTTGTCTGGTTGCATTTTTACTTTTTATTAATAATTATTTTTCTCCATTCCTTCAGGGAAGCAGGTAGGCTGAGAGCAGATTTTTGGCTTTCTCTCTGCTTTTCTAGATCCTATGACCAATATTCATCTTTTGTTGTTGTTGTTATTATTGTTGTAATGGATTCTCGTTCTTAACTGAGTGATAACTGTAAGCTCACCTTTTTCAAGTCTTCATAGTATAGTACCAAGAAGTTGTCCCATTCTCTCATGGATAGCCAGTCACGGACATGCTCAAACCATGATCCAAATATGACTGTGTGCAGGGAGAAGTGGAGTGTCAGTTACAAAGCACTAACAAAGGGTCTGCTTGACTTTCTTCATTTTCTGAAAGCAGCAGCAGAAAGCTTCACTAAGAAAAATCTAACTAGTCTGTATTTATAGCATTAAACATGATGTTTGAGGTTGATACACAAATAGAGAACTGATAAAATCAAGTTCATTATCAAACTCATTACCACTAAGATTTACCATTGATGCCATGAGGAGATATTCTACTGCCAAGGTGCAAGGTCAGAGGTGTGTGCTGGGGGAAACCTATCACACCAATACAGAAATCCAGAGGTGATTTCTGTAAGTACCTGCCTCCTAGTGAGGTATATGAAGACAACAGAAAGATTTGATAATGGAGATGGGAGAACAGTATTTTATATGGTGTTGGAAAGAAACATTCCAATTTATACAGCAACCTACTGGCAGAAATCTAATAGATGTATAAAACAAAGCTATATGACATCATTAATAATCACATCAACAAAGTTAGTTAAGGGGATAAGGCACTTTATGGTGTGTGTGTGTATGTGTGTGTGTGTGTCTGTCTGTCTGTGTGTGTGTGTGTAAGGGGTAGGGAGAGAGAGAGAGAGAGAGAGAGAGAGAGAGAGAGAGAGAGAGAGAGAGAGAGAGAGAGAGAATGTGAGGTTTTAGAATTATCTTAGCATATGTTTGGATGCAGATCTGTTGATTATGAAAACTATATAAGGCACTGCCAAGTGGGGAAGACAAGAGACAGAGGAATTTTAACAGATTCCCTCAACTCAGCATACCTATGTCTACAATTCCCTTTGGGAGTATATAGGGGTATCATTTCCATTTCTCAGTGTTCAATTTTCAGCCCCTGATTTTCCACATAATGCTCTTATCCTGAGCTGAATTCACATGCTACAATATAGATGTACCAGGCCAAAAGTGTCTTGTAGTGCAATAATGACACAATTGTTATGGGGTTACATAAATGATGGCTGATTGGATTTGAGCCTTGATCCTTGAGATGGAATTCATGCCTGGTACTATAATCCTGGTCATGAACCCATGATTGATGATGTCATAGTTCCAAACTAGGGTTCCTACTGTCATTTAACTAAACGGTCATATTGTCAAACTACCGTCTAAATATTTGTATTTATACCTGTGGAATTGTGCTGTTCTATATCTATGTTAGAGATTAATTTTGCAACTGGCTCTGGATAATGTAGACTCAGAAGTGATCAAATTGTGCAGCCTAATTGTGAGTGCTCAGTCATTGATGTACCGAAGACTCAGGAAATACCATGGGACAGGAAGTAGAAAGTAAAAGCTAGAGAATGTGGTGGAGTGATTTGAAATATTCCTCTGTAAATATTGTCCTTTGAACATGAATTAGCTGTTATTATGCAAATGTGTTCATATCACCAATGGTTGCCTATAGCAAAACTGCATAACATAAAGCCGATCAATATTCCAGGATGCATGGGAGAGGGTGTCCTGAATCCTCACTCCTCACTGAAGATCCATTTGCAGTTGATGACTGCTAGATGAGAAAGACTTCCACACCCTTTTCATATAGGGCCACTTTTATGTTTCTAGTGCACACATGGATGGCCCTACATCCATGCACATATGAGCACCACAAATTATCATTAGTGGGTTGTACTGTTTTGAAAAAATTAAGTTCTGCTATGGACATATTATGCAATGTATAGTGTGTTGGAATGCATACTGGTAAATCTGGTAGAATGTGATATAACATATTCATTTTTAATTTTTTAAAGAATAGAAATATTATGTATAAAAACACAAAAATTTTGAAAAATAAATCAAGTAAAAACATAGGACATATGCAGCTGGAAACACGAATTTCTGGGGTACTGGTTAGTTCCTATTGTTGTTCCACCTATAGGATTGCAGACCCCTTCAGCACTTTGTGGACTTTTTCTAGCTCCTCCATTTGGGGCCCTGTGTTCAATCCAATAGATGACTCTGAGCATCCACTTCTGTGTTTGCCAGGCACTGGCATAGCCTCACAAGAGACAGCTATATCAAGGTCTTTTCAGCAAAATCTTGCTAGCCTATGCTATAGTGTCTGCGTTTGGTGGCTTATTATGGGATGGATGCATGGTGCAGTCTCTGGATGTTCCATCCTTTCCTCTCAGCTCCAAACTTTGTCTCTATAAGTCCTTCGATGGGTGTTTTGTTCCCAATTCTGAAGGGGCAAAGTGTTCACACTTTGGTCTTAGTTCTTCTTGAGTTTCATGTGTTTTGCAAATTATATCTTGGGTATTCTATGTTTCTGGTCTAATATCCACTTATCAGTGTGTGCATATCATGTGAGTTATCTTGTGATTGGGTTACCTCACTCAGGATAATACCCTCCAGATCCATCGATTTGCCTAGGAATTTCATAAGTTTATTGTTTTAATAGCTGAGTAGTTTTCCATTTTGTAAATATACCACAATTTCTATATCCATTCCTCTGTTGAGGGACATATGGATTCTTTCCATTTTCTGGCTATTATAAATAAGGCTGCTATGAACATAGTGGAGCTTGTATTCTTATTACCAGTTGGAACATCTTCTAGATATATGCCCAAAAGTGGCATTGCTGGTTCCTCCAGTAGTACTATGTCCAATTTTCTGAGGAACAGCCAGACTGATTTCCAGAGTGGTTGTACAAGTTTGCAATCCCACCAACAATGGAGGAGTGTTCCTCTTTCTCCACATCCTCGCCAGCATCTGCTTTCACATGAATTTTTGATCTTAGCCATTCTGTCTGGTGTGAGGTGGAATCAGGGTTGTCTTGCTTTGTATTTCCCTGATGATTAAGGATGTTCAACATTTTTTCAGGTTGAAAAGCATATGAAATGAATTAATGGCCACCAAGCCTGTTCTACTTGAGAAAAACGATTTTATCTTAAAACCCCATCCACATGAGTTAGTTTCAGCAGTCAACCATATACATCCCTGTGTCACCTTAGACTCTCAGTTTAGAGATTTTCCCCATGAAATTTGCCTATGAATGTGTATTTGAGTGATTGTCTTTATTGACCAATGACGTGGTAGCGCAAAGAGCATAAACCTGTCGACCTGGTCTGAATGAAAAAACTGAGAGTGAGACATTGAGAAAATTAGTAAGCTGATTTGTAAACTGTTTTCACTTCAGCTCTTTCTTAAGATCCTCCCTTGATTTCTCCTGTTGATAGATTTTTCACCTGAAAGTGTAAGTCAGATAAACTCTTTCTGCTCTTAAGTTGCTTCTGGAAAGACTATTTTATCAGAAAAAACATAAACCAAACTAGACCAATCATTAAACAGGAAATAGGAGAACACCTTGTGTACCTTAGCAAAATCATCAAAATGACAGGCATTGATAGTCAACTTACAATTATAACAACTTATTAATGTGACTTTTTATTTATTAATTTAAGTTTTATTGCATTATGATGAGAAAAGATAATTTCAATTTATCAGAAATTAACATTTAACATTTAAAACATATTTTAACATTTAAAAACATATTTTGAGTACATACAATTATATCACATTCTTCTTCTCCTTTGGTTCCCCAATTCCTCCCAGAGAACCTCCTTCAATACCTGCCATATCTTTCAGGATTTTTATCATATTTTGTAAAATTTATAAAATAATATAACAATAAAAATGAGTACTCTAAAAGTTACTTGATATAAAACCACAATCAACTGAAAAATCTTATATTGATGCTTGTCTACAGCAATACTGAAAATACATACCTTATTCTCAATATAAATTTCAAATAATTCCAAATATATGAGTATATCACATTTTAAAATAATATATCACCTCTTCAGGTCAGTGCCTGCTCTAGGCCACCATGTGTGCGAACTCAGCAGACAGTCCACTGTCCCCAGAGGATTCTACACTCTCTTGGTGCCCTTGCATGCCCAGGATCTTAGGATCCCTGGTGAGTAGAGTGTAACATCTGTTCTAAAACAATCATGATGGGCCTGTGCCAGCAAAAGAAGGACACAGGAGTCCTGCCTGACCAGCAGCTCGGGTTCCTTCAGATCAGTGCTGGTCTACCTTGGGTTCGAACACAATGTCCCATGGTCCCCAGAGGAGATTCCGATTCCAGATTCTCTAACACACCGGCAATCTTAGGATTTGAGGATCCCAGTACCCAGGAGCGTGGTCACAACAGGATTTTAGGGTTTCAGAGGAAGCTTGACTGCCAAGAACTCTGACACACCCAGAAAATCAGGTTCATAGGATCCTGGAATCATAGGATCATAGAGAAAGCTGGACTCTGAGGAGTTCTGAATCAACTGGGATTACAGGAAGGACAGGCTCCAATCAGACATATTGAGGGCAGCAAGCACTTGAGATAATCAGGTAACAGGAGACAAGTGTAAGAATAGAAGCAACAGAAACCAAGGCTACATGGCATCATCAGAACCAAACTGTCCCACCATAGCAAGTCCTGGATACAGCATCACACAAGATATGGATCTAATGTCACTTCTTTTGATAATGATGGAGGACTATAATAAGGAAATAAATAACTCTTTTAAAGAAACACAGAAGAGCACATCCAATCAGGTGAAAGAATTGAACAAAACCATCCAGGATCTACAAATGGAAGTAGAAACAATAAAGAATTCACAAGGGAGACCACTCTGAAAAAAGAAAACCTAGAAAAGAAGTCAGGAGCCATTGATGCAAGCATAACCTACAGAATACAAGAGATAGAAGAGAGACTCTCAGGTGCAAAGATACCTTAGAAAACATTGACACAATAATCAAATAAAATGGAAAATGCAAAAAGATCCTAACCCAAAGCATTCAGGAAATCCAGGACACAGTGAGAAGACCAAATCTAATGGTAATAGGTATAGACAAGAAGAAAGATTTTCAACCTAAAAGGCCAGTAAATACCCTCAACAAATTTATAGAAGAAAACTTCCCCAACCTAAAGAAAGAGATCCCCATGAATATACAAGAAGTCTACAGATCTCCAAATAGTTTGGACCAGAAAAGGAATTTCTCCCATCCTATAATAATCAAACCACCAAATAAAATCAGTAAAGGGAAAAAGTCAAGAACATATGAAGGCAGACCTATCAGAATTTCACCTGACTTCTCCCCACAGATTACAGAAGCCAGAAGATCCAGGGAAAATGTCATACAGACCCACAGTGATCACAAATGCCAGCTCAGGCTACTATATCCAAGAAAAGTCTCAATTACTATAGATGGAGAAACTAAGGTATCCCATGGCAAAACCAAATTCACACAATATCTTTCCACAAACCCAGCCCTTCAAAGGATAATAAAGGGAAAGCTTCAACACAATGAGGGAAACTACGCTCGAGAAAAAGCAAGAAAGTAATCTTTCAACAAACCTGAAAACATAGCCACATGAACAGAATTCCAAATCTAAGAATAAACATAACAGGAAGAAATAACAACTTTTCCTTAATATTTCTTAATATCAATAGACTGAATTCCCCAATAAAAAGACATACAATAACAGACTGGTTAAGTAAACAGGACCCCACTTTTTGCTGCATACAGAAAATCCACCTAAGGCATAAAGGAAGACACTAACTACCTCAGAGTAAAAGGCTGGAAAAAAATTTTCCAAGCAAATGGTCCCAAGAACCAAGTTGGAGTAGCCACTCTAATATCAAATAAAATGGACTTTCTCTCTTTTTTAAAAATGGCTCATCATAATTTATTTTATATTAAAATGTACAGCTTTTTGGGGGGGAGGGTGTTTACCTTCTTTTTTTTTTTGAAGTAACTGAATAAAAAGAAAACAGGTAAATACAAGAGTTCTGCTGGCTCCTACTTTATAAAAGGTCGTGCACACCTGTTATGCTTAGCCCTTACTGCCATCTGTCCAGGTGCAAAGGCTACAAAAGGAAGCAATAGAAACAGACACAAATAAGTTTTCTGCTTTTTTACTTGAGATTTGTAAGCTTACTTTGTGCTATTCACAAGCTACTTTTCTATTTTTCT
The DNA here is from genome assembly GCF_978045245.1 of Mus caroli. NCBI lineage: Eukaryota > Metazoa > Chordata > Mammalia > Rodentia > Muridae > Mus > Mus caroli. The sequence goes on along the minus strand of NW_028227263.1, from coordinate 129,127,679 downwards.
TTAAAAAATAATTTCAATATTTTTTAAAGATAGAAAAATCTACAGATGAAATGAAAATGTAAAGAGGCATTTCCATAAAATAGCAACTTTACACCAAATTCATGATTAAAAAAAAAATCTTGCCAAGTATTTGGACATATATGAAATGCTTCAAAACCTGACAGATAAACACTGAGACATGCTTCATTTAATAAATAGAAGTGTGCATTTATAAAACAGAAAGCTGCCTCTCCCCAAAGGAGCCTGCCACCAAAATGGAAAATGGTCTTCTCAACTTTACACCAAACATTTAGCAATAAACCCCCTTCACTAACCAGACGGGAATAGCTGTGATTGCTCTTTACAGTTTTATAATTAACAAAAATAGATACTTTTTTAAAACCTCAAATTAGGGTACCCTAATCAAGGCAAAAAAAAAAAAAAAAGCAAAAACCTTAAGAAGTGGCTTACCGTTAGCACAACACTTGTACAGTACTACAAAATGCACTGTCACCATCAAAGAAATTAGTGGCATACTGAAGGGTCACCTTAAACAAAATATACAGTAATTGAAATGCTAAAGGCATTTCCATGGAGTAGACAAGGAAGAAGAAAAGCTGGAGGTTCAGTATTAAAACAGGTGATTTGGGAAGGGGCTTGTATGCACACTGTTAAATGGAAACAGGCAAGATGTGTGGCTACTGCCAACTAGAGTCCTAAGAGAGGCCTTCCTTTGCAAAGAATTTTATATAAAAGTAACAGAAATAAAGGTATCAAAAAAGAAAAAAAAAGGAAAGAAGAAAAACGACTTGTATAAGGCATTCTGCTGCATACAGCTTTTTTTTTTTTTTTTTTGAATAAATGGTGCCAACAAATGTTTTTGTACTCACACCAATGCTGGTTTTGAAATCGTACTCTTCAAAGGTATTTGCGCAGATCAATCCAATAGTGGGGCCCAGTGGGCTGGGTGGGCTGCCAGGCTGTCTACCTTCTCATGTAGGATCCATTGGGAGACTGTTTGGACATGCCCATGTTCATGTAGCCATGGGGTCCCAGGGCCGTGTACATCATGTTAGTGTGGGGTGGGGTCTGCATCGGCTGCTGGGCATATGGCTGGCTTCCCATCATATGCCCAGCAGATGGGCACATATGCAACTGCATCGGGTACTGGGGGGGTTGATTCATGGAGCCATGGTAGCTGTGGTAACCACTCTTCATCATCCTGTTCATCATCGGCTGGGACATGCTATACCCATTCATGGCATTCAGAGTGTTCATGTTCATATTTACGGAGATGACATTGTAGGCTGGTGCTGGCATCAAGTTCACACTCATGTTCATGCCTCTTTGCATTGTTAAAGTCCATGCAGGACCCTGCATGGCTACAGTTTGGGAACGCCCATCGATTTGTGACTGATGGGTGGCAGCATCTGGTGGCAGAGATACGGACTTAGTTCTTATGGAGACGTGGTCCTTGCTGGCTATCTGAGTTTGCAGTATTTGGCTGTGGGAGATGCCAATATTCGATGCTGACTTGTTCTGCTGCAGGAGAGATGGTGGCAGATTCATGGGAGGAGGAGTCAGGTTAGGGGTTGGGGTCATGGTAGCTTGTGCTTGAGGTCCTTCAGGGACAGAGTGTAGAGACTGTGAAAGCTGAACAAGCCCTGTGTTGCTTAATGGTGTGGACAAAGAGACACTGTTTGCATAGGAGGTCACAGCAGTGGAATGATTAATAAGTGTATTAGTTAACTGCTGCAGTTTGTCAGGGTTGAAGGTGGCAGATGGCTGTGGGTAGTGCCCATCCCCAAAATCACTTTGACCCATTCACTCATATAAGCCAATGTTGGTATTGCTGGTCTCGGGGATGTCAGCCAGCTTCATGGGTGGGGTGAAATTGGTGACCATGCTGCACTGAGCTAGCTGCTGACTGCTACTGGGAGGCCTCTCCACCACACAGCCTTGGGGAAACTTGACGCTGCAGGTTGGAGGGGAGCTGATGCTGGTCTGCTGCATCATGCTGCAGTTACCGCTGATGTTGGACATCTGCTGGGTGACAGCACAGCTGTTCTGTGTCAGATTGCTAGAGGTGAGACTGCTATAGGAGCAACTATTCTGGGAAGAGCTATTTCCACAGATGCTGCCTCCCATGGTTGAGTCATAGCTGCTTGGGTTCTCGTTGTTCTCTCTTGTGCTCTCAATACTGCCCAGGTCACTGAACCTGCTGTCAATGACCTGCTGTGAGTGATCTGACACTGACAGGATGTCCATCATTGGACTGGTCTCCATGTTCTGCAGAGGTGGCACTGTGATGGCAGTCTGATCAGGGCTAATTTGGATAAAGCTATTCTCTAGCAGGGACACTGGGGCTATTGACAGAATGAACTGACTTGCCTGGAAAGGAATGGACAGATTAAAGTGGGCTACCTTGGACTGTTGGCACTCGTCCAGTATGGTGGGAATTTGAGGACTTTGGTCTGTGTGCATTTAGTTTTGCAGGCTTCTACAGGCCTCTTGAGTCTCAGCACAATCTGGAAAGGTGTCATCTTTTTCCCTGTTTTCTTGGGTCAAAGACTGAATAGCCTGGGCAGTCTTGGAGTCAATTTCCACAGCTGCTGGGCCTCCCTCTTTGAGATCAGCATCCATACCATCACTGTTCTTTTGGTCCTGCTTCTGTGTCTTTTCTTCCTGGTGCTCCCTGTCAGACTCAGGTGCAATTCCAGTGTCCCCGGCAAGCTCCTTTGGCTCACTGTTACATGACACTGTGAGATCAACACTGCAGTTTATCAAGACCCCAGAGTTCAAGTGGCTCAACTGAATGTTCAGGTCTAAATAAGTCTCCTGGCCCTTTAGTGCATCTTTGAAGGTTTCTCTTGGGAGGTCTCCTCTCTCCATGTTGGCAGCCTCCATGTGGCCATATTCTTCATCATCTGCATCATGGTCCTCATTGTGAGATGGCTCTTCTTCCTCATCCTCATCCTCTTCATGGTCATCCAAATGCACAGGGTCTTCCTTTTCCTAGGAGATTTCCTCTTCTGTGTTTTGTTTACTTTCAGCACCACCTTGGTCTTTTTCTCCTCTTCCTCCTCTTCCTCCTCTCCCTCCTCCTCCTCCTTCCTTATCCTGTTCTTCCCATACAGATTCAGCTTGAACTCATCTATCCTCTCTTTGCTTTGCTTCCTCTTGGAGAGCCCTTGCTTCACTCCTTTTGGCCACACTTGTCTGCACTTTAGAGGCTCAGGATTGTCTTTACTGCCTACTTTCAAGTGTTATGCATCATTGCCTACATCTTTTCTACAAAGGGCAGCATTCTTGAAGAAATGATTGTCGATTCCTTCCTCTTCCTCTGTCTGCCTTTTCTTCCCTGCGTGATGTTGGAATGCTTTTCTAAGAACTGACTTTCTGTCCCTCTCTCACTGGGACCTCACAGGTAGGCTCCAGCTGCAGCATTGTTCTCTCCTCATCTGAGTTGTCAAAGGGCTCATTCAGCACTTCTGTCCTCTTGGAAATGGTCTCAATGGTTACGCTGCTGTTGATCCTCCTGCGTTTATGACCTTTTTTCTTCTTTACTACAAAAGTCCTCTTTCTTTTAATGGAATCTGACTGTGGCTTAGTCAACTGTGGGGGAGATGTGTGAATGCTCTCCTCCTCTTCCCCATCATCTTCCTCTTCCTCATCATCGTCCTCCTCCTTTTCCTCTTCCTCTTCTTCACTGCTCTCTTTTGACAGTTTTAACTACTGTCCTCTCTCCCCGGCCACTGGCTGCCTATCTGGACAATGCAAGTATTTATTTATTTTTATTGTACTTTTGCAGATGATTGCCCACTGGTAACTCTAGACTACAGGATCTCTTGATCCTCCTTCTCCCAGCAGCTGGCTTGTTCCACTAGTCATTCAGGCTCTTTCTCAGCTTCTCACTCTTCCTCAGAAAACACAGCAATAGAAATTAAAATTGGAGTCCATCTTAGAACGTCTGGATCAATTTTGTTGGTTTGGGAACAGTTCTTCAGCTTTTCCATGTGGCTCAATATCAACTTTTCCCTTCTTATGATGACAAACCTGCCATCTCTCCATCAATCATGTGGAGGTGCTGCAGAGTGGTGGCAATGACATGTGGGCACATACCTGTGGCTCTCCTAATGACCTTGATGCTGATGTGCCTCTTGTGGTGGTTGTAGAGGTATTCTAAGATGACACTTTTCCAGTAGGTCAGATAGGAGAGCTGGCCCAGGTCAGAGAGTGGCTTTCGTGAGACCCTGCTTGGCCTTCTCCTTGAGAAAGCAAATAGATGAATTCAATGAGAAAGCATCCAAATCCTTCCCTTTGGTGCTGGGGCATGATCATTATGCTGGCCAAATTATACTTCTGCTGGCAGAGCTTTTCCTTGGAGAATTATCCAACCACATGACAGCCTTTTTCATAATTTTTTGTAAGGACATTAAAAAGGAATGGCTCAAAATCATAATACAAGGTTTTGTGGTCTAGTAAGAGCTTGGCGAAGTAAATGTTTTGGCAGTACATATTACATATATTTCCACTAACTTCAAATACCGAAAGGTCTTTCCTTCAGGAAAATTTATTTGCTGTAGGACGAAACCATCCACACTTCTTTGAGTGTCATAGCAAAATATTTTTACTCTTCATATATTTAAGAAAGAATTCACACAGGTAAAACTTTGATAATCTTGCATATTTCTGTGGGTAAGGCAAGGAGTACCAGGTTTGGATATCATATTTTCTGAACTCTATTACTGAGGGGTAGTGACCACAGTCTTCCAATCCACTTTCAAATTCGATTTTCTCCCAAGACAGTCCTGGGCCTGATTAAAATTGTCCAGATACTCTTCAGTCACGATATCTGTGTTTCCCATCAGACTTACATCTGCACTTTCTTTTTTGATGCTTATTTTAATTTCAGTATCAGGTGACCCCTTCCTGTGAATGCACTTATGGATCCTTTATCACTGGTTACAATTCTTTTGTCAGTCTGGAAAGTGGTGGGTCACAGCACGCCATATGGAATCTTTTATCACAGGAATAAAAAAAAAAAAAGTATATTATCTGCATATTTTCCCTGGACTTGACATGTTCTGCAGGTCTTGTACTTGATGCACTGCCACTTCAAGGCCTTCACATTTGTGGTTAATTCAGGAAAAAATTCAGACAGGATGGATATCCACTACTGACACAATCTGCACAAGATACAAGTTCTTCTGGTTTCTTTTCACAATTTGACTCTTTAGTCCTCAAACAGAAGCTACATATTGGAATGGGATCAGCAGGGTTTTTTTTAGTTAGGATTTTACTGCTGTGAACAGACACCATGACTAAGGCAACTCCTATAAGAACAGCATTTAATTGGGGCAGGCTCACAGGTTCAGAGTTTGAATCCATTATCATCAAGGCAGGAACATGGAAGCATCTACACAAGCCTAGTGGAGGAGGAGGTGAGAATTCTACACCTTCAACTCAAAATGGACTTTCAAACTAAAGTTCTCCAAAAATATAAGGAGGGACACTTCTTACTCATCAAAGGTAAAGTTTACAATAATGAACTCTAAATTATAAACATCTATGCTCCAAATGCAAGTGCATCCACATTCATTAAAGAAAATTTGATAAAAATCAAAGCACACATTATAATTCTAACAATAATACTGGGATATTTCAACACCCCACTCTCATCAATGGACAGATCCTGGAAACAGAAAATAAATGGACACACAGTGAAAATAATAGAAGTTATGAAACAAATGGATTTAAATGCTATCTTTACACATTTCATCCAAAAATAAAATGATATATCCTCTTTTCAACATGTCAGATTACCTTCTCCAAAATTGACCATATAATAAGTCACAAAACAGGCCTAGGCAATACAAAATTATAGAATGAATACCATGTGCTCTATTAGATTTCCACGGACTAAGGCTGATCTTCAATAACAACATAGATAATAGAAATCCCACATACATGTGGAAGCTGAACAACACTATACTCGATGATAACTTGGTCAAGGAAGAAAGAAAGAAAGAAATTAAAAACTCTAGAGTTTAATGAAAATGAACCCACAACATACCCAAATGTATAGGTCACAATGAAAGCGGTCCTACAAGGAAAAGTCATAGATCTGAGCGTCTCCAAAAAGAAGCTGAAGTGAGCACACACTAGCAGCTCGACTGCATACCCAAAATCTCTAGACCAAAGGGAAGTAAAAACACCCAATATGAATCGGTGGAAGGAAATAAACTCAAGGTAGAAATCAACCAAGTGGAAACAATGAGAACTATTCAAAGAATTATCCAAACCAAGAGCTGGTTTTTAAGAAAATCAACAGGATAAATAAACCCTTAGCTAGACTAACTAGAGGGCAGAGGGACAGTATCCTAATTAACAAAATCAGAAATGAAAAGATAGATATAACAACAGAATCTGAGGAAATCTAAAAATTCATCAGATCCTACAACAAAAGTCTATACTCTACAAAACGGTAAAACCTAAATTAAATGGACAATTTCCTAGACAGATACCAGGTACCAAAGTTAAATCAGGTTCAGATTAATGACCTAAACAGTTCCATTTCCCCTAAAGAAATAGAAGCAGTCATCAATAGTCTCCCAAACAGAAAAAGCCCAGGACCAGATGGGTTTAGTGCAGAGTTCTATCAGACCTTCAAAGAAGACCTAATTCCAAATCTCCTAAACTATTCCAAAAAATCAAAACAGAAAGTACTCTACCCAATTCATTCTTTGAAGCCACAATTACTTTGATACCTAAATCATATAGAGACCCAACAAAGAAAGAGTACTTCAGATCAATTTCCCTTATGAATATCGACTCAAAAATAATTAATAAAATTTTAACAAACCGAATCTAAGAAAACATCCAACCATCATCCTTCATGTTCAAGAAACTTCATCCTAGGGATGCAAGGATGGTTCAATATATGGAAATCTGTCAACATAATCTGCTATATAAACAAACTCAATGGCAAAAAACAAATGATCATCTCTTTGGATGATGAGAAAACATTAGAAAAAGTCCAACACCCCTTAATGATAAAAGTCTTGGAAAGATCAGGAATTCAAGGCCCATACCTTGACATAATAAAAGCAATATACAGCAAACCAGTAGCTAACATCAAAGTAAATGGTGAGAAACTGGAAGCAATCCCACTAAAAGCAGGGACTGGATAAGGCTGCCCACTCTTTCCCTAACTGTTCAATATAGGACTTGAAGTCTAGCTAGCTCCGGGGTACTGGTTAGTTCATAATGTTGTTCTACCTATAGGGTTGCAGATCCCTTTAGTTCCTTGGGTAGTTTCTCTAGCTCCGGAGGTCTTGACTCTAGCTGCATATGTATCAAAAGATGACCTAGTCGGCCATCACTGGAAAGAGAGGCCCATTGGACTTGCCAACTTTATATGCCCCAGTACAGGGGAATGCCAGGGCCAAAAAGTGGGAATAGGTGGGTAGGGGAGTGGGTGGGAGGATATAGGAGACTTTTGGGATAGCATTGGAAATGTAAATGAGGAAAATACCTAATAAAAAGTATTAAAAAAATAAAAAGTTTAATTTCAGTATCCAAGTTCGTCATTTATAAACACACGAAAGCATAGTCCAGGCAAATTAAATACAGAGCCTACATACACTATTTCAACAAAACATTTTTTTTTCTAAAATATCAGAGGCAAATGAGTGATTTGTTTCACCCATAATATTTAACTGATTTGCAATGAGAAAATGAAAAACTTTTTTTTTTTTTAAGACATAAGCAAAAACTTTGGAGTCAGGTAAAGTGTCTGATAGCTGATACTTCATTTTGATATCCTTGGCACTCTATAATGTACCAATGATGGTTTAGGCTTCCCTATCATAGGAAAAAAATCTAAATATCTAAGATTTTTCTCATGACTGCAATATACAAGCGCTTTCCTTGTCAACAAGCTACCTCCTCAAAGAAGAATCTGAGCTGTATCTGGTCAAGCTCTGAGGGGTCAGCACATACTTCTTACTAGATAGCTTTATTGTATAGAGATGCAAAAAGTAAACCAGAGGCAGGGATATTTGATCAACAGGCCCTATCTCTTTTATACATGTCATATCATGCACTGGTGAAGTCCTAAGCATGACTTTAAAAATTGGATTAAATTTCAAGGGACTCATAATAAGCAGGATATCTCTGAGTTAACTGACCCTGTAAAACCTGATTGCAACACCTGACATTGGAACGTGCTCATGACCAATTCGCCATGTGATTGACACTCCATGATATGCCCAAGTTGAGTTTTGTTTTCAAATTCCTGGTTCTGTAATGTAAACAGCTTCCAGAATATTCCCTCTAGGACATACTTTTGGAGCCTGTGGTTAAGAACTGTTCAGTCAGGATGGCTTAACCTCCACCTCCTATTTACAGGTTTCATTTAACAGCCACAAAAGCTGTTTTGTTGCAAATAAAATATTTAATTAAAATACAGCACCTAATTTATGGTTTTTACACAACTGAATAAAAACCCTACATAATAAAATTGTTTACATCTTCCTTTCATTCTAGTAAAACAGATTATTATCCTCTCAAAACAAAACAAAAAACCTTTATAGTTTTAAACCTGATCATCCTAATTCATAATTGCCAAGACTTTGTTTCTAGTGGGCTTCTGAAAATGCACCTTGACACCTGGCCTGAAGGAGGAGTAAGGCACATGTGGGTATTATGGTGAGAACTGGCAGGTAGCCCCAGATGCCTGGTCTGGGGTCCTAAATGGCCCATCCAGGCAAGTCAGCCCTGGTACAATAGCTAGCACTCTGAAGGACGTTTACAGTCTGGTGGCTCCATCAATGAGTTCAATACTGAAAGCATATCAAAGGAAGATTCACTTTTTAAAAGACTAGCTTTTCAAAATGCTCCATCATGAGACTGGGCTGGCCAAAGCTGCCAGCATCTTTGGATATGCTGAACAACTTTTCTGAGGGGACTGTACTTGGGGGACAGCCCAGAAATCAGACTGCTAAGTTAGACTGCCCAGGCCACAATGACTGCTTTAGGTTCCAGTAGGTAAGTGGGTCACAGCTGTGTTCCAGCACCTCTTCCTCCAAATACGCAAGCACCATGTCTTCAGATAGTTTCTCTCTCTGATCTCTCTCTATCGGTGCGAGTGACCACAGGCTCTCCTCTGTGCCAGTGTCTTTAAGTGGGGTCCCTGAGTCACAGCCATTGGAGGTGGCAGTGTCCTCTGAGGTAGAATTCAGTATTTCTAGCTCCCTGATTAAGTCTTGCCTGTACTGCCCTGCCTCCTCTTCTGTGAACAGGGAAGCTTTGTAGCGAGGGTCCAACAGTGTGGCAATGATGTATCTGTGGTCATGAAGGGTGGCAGACAGGCAGCTCGCCATGGCTTCCCTCAGGGACTTAAACATGGTGTCAATGCCCATGGTCTCCCCAAACAGCATCTCCACTTTTCTGCTGAGGCTGTGGATCATGGGGATTACCTGGCTCAGCGTAGATATGTGGGCACTCATCTCTCGGATTGCAGCATCAAATGATCTCAGCACATGGCACACAGACCTCATGACCTTCCACTGGTCACAGTTGATCAATTCTCTGAAGTTACATTCAATGGATACCTGGTTAACTGCCCTCTTCTGCTCAATCAGATGTTCAAGCATGTGGAACAATGTGCTTCACCTAGACGGTACATCCTGGATCACCTGGTGCTGTGGCAGCTCGTAGTCTTTCTGCAGTTCTGCTAACTTCTCTCTTACTCTGGGTGACTGATGGACCCGCTCACACAGCTTCCGGGCAATACTCAGTAAGTTCTTGAGCATCCTCTGGCTCTTGATAGCCTCACTCACAATCAGATTCACTGTGTGACTGAAACACTGCACACTTGAGTGTTCACCCTCACTCAGCATCTTCCCTATGCTTGGATTGTCAGTGACAGTGATGCCAATCTGAAGGCCAATGGAAGTCACCTAGGCTTCCCACCAACACTCCAATTGCTTCTGAATGCTATTTCCACTATTGTCACAGTCAATCTGTGACACATCTAAAAGTGCTGAGCAATGGTGGTCCTCACAATGTGGTTGGACAGTGGGTGTGAAGGTGACCCAGTGAGCTATAATGGTCAGATATTCACGAGTCTGGCTACTCATCCATATTCAAGAGGTGAAGTGAACCACACCACTCTCAGCTTCCTTCAGATGTGACATAATTATCTGTTTCATATTGTCATACATATCTGGGATAGCTGTTCTAGAGAAGTAGGAAGGGGAGAGTAAAGAGTACAAGGTTTCAAGTATTCGAGCAGCCTGTTAAAGCCAACATTGTCTACAAGGGAATGTGGGTGAAGGTCAAGTGCAATCATTTCAGCTATGAGACTTGTGATTTTTTTGGCAACTTGATGAGAGTCATAGAACTTCTCTGTGGAGTCACAGAAAGGGAAAGGCCCTAAGAGCTCTATGCCCAGAGGCCTCCAGATGCCTGGAGAATGGGACAGAGTGGTCTCTGAGATGCCATTCTTGAGTACATGGCCATGGAACTGCTGCAGATGGTTCAGAAGACAGCTGATGCCCAGGTTTGTGGGCTTCTTGCCCCTGCTGATGGTCCGGTCACAATGCAGGCACACCACCTTTGTTGAGTCTGCTGAACAAATAGAAAAGTGATTCCATAGCTTGGTGGTCTTCTTGCTATTAGTAGGAAACACACCTTGAGGGTTTTTTTTTCTGACCACTGCTGGCAAGTCAGTTAATTTGGAGGATATTTCTGCAGAGGCCAAAGTGGCATATGGAGAGATTGCCAAACTTGCACCCAGAAAGTCCTTGGGTTCCCAACCACCTCAGGGTGGCGTCTGTACAGGTGTTGCATCAAACAACTGGTGCCAATATCTCCCTTCTTCCCCCGACTAATAATGCAGCTACAGTACTGGCACACTGCTTTGAGACTGACCATTAGGGACAGGGAAAAGTGATGCCAGACTTCTGACTATAGTTTTCTCATCACCTTAATTTTGCTGGAAGACAGTGCCTGATTCCAACCTTGGATTTACTGTGTCTGGTGGCTGCTTCTCTGGAGAAAACACTACAGAGGCCTCCCTCAAGTCATCAGAGGATGACAACATGGACACATCTTCTGGGGACACATCCCCAGGATTTATGTGTGATGACAGGACCTCAGGAAGTCTGTCGGGGGATGAGGAGGCAGAAGGGGACTCTTTGACTCATTTGCCTGGAGATAACGATGCAGAGTTGAGATCCCCTTCTTGGGGCAGCAGGGCAGGCATCAGGGTTCAGGGCACAGGGTACAATGGTGGGATGCCTGTGTTGCTCCCGTTCTCCTGCAGTACAATGGAGCAATATGCTCTCCACATGTGCCTGATGAGGCAGCTTGTGACCAGGTCCTTCCTGTTCTTCCCTCTACTGAACTCATTCATACAGTGGACACACACAGCCTTTGAGCAACTAAGGGGTGACAAGTAGAAGTGCTTCCAGATGGCTGATCTCTGCCTGGACCCAAATGTGCTTTGGGGAAAGGAAAGGTTTCTGTCTGCCATGGTTTCTGAAGTGTTATCATAATGGAGCATGGAGAGGTTGAGAGAGGAGCCTGCCAAGGCCTCCTCTCTGCTGTACTTTTCAGTGACAGACACATCAGACACCTCTTCAGAAGAAACTACAGTTACAAACTCTTTCATTATTTGGTGAGGAGATGGGATCTTGGGAGCCATTTTCTGGAGAATTCTGACAGGTGATAGCACAGTGCTAAGGTCTCTCATATCTGAAATGCCACCTCCTGTAGGCGGATAGGATTCACAGTGGAGGGATAAGAATAGCAACCCATTCAGAAAAACCTTTGGCCCCAAATGTGTCCTAACCAGAAGATGTCCAGAAATAAAGATGGAGCAGAGATGGGCAATCAATTACTGGCCAAAATTGAGACACACACCATGGACAAGAAACAATCCATGATACTATTGCTGATACTCTTAGATGCTTACCTACAATAGCCCAGAATAACTGTACTCTGAGAGGCTCCACGTAGCAGCTGAATTACAGAGATATATAAGTCCACAGCCAAACATTAGTTAGAGCTGTGGAAGTCTTTTGGAAAAGTTGGGGAAAGGATTGTTGTACCCAATGGGGTTAAGAACTCCAGATGAAGACCAGAAGAGTCAACTAACCTGGACCTTTTAGCACTCTCAGATACTGAACCACCAAACAAAAAGTTATCCAGAGCTAGACCTAGGGGCCCTGCACATATGTAGCAGATTTGTAGCTTGGTCTTTGAGCAGATCTCCCAACAATTGGAGCTGGGGCTCTCCATGGACATGTTTCCTCTCTGTGGATCCTATTCCTCTATCTGGGCTGCCTTGTCTTGTCTCTGTGGGAGAAGACACACCACGTCCTGGGGAGAATTGTTGTGTCATGGTAGGGAGGTACCCTAGGGCAACTATCCCTTCACCGAAGAGAAGAGGATGGGGATAGGAGCTGTGAGTAGGGGTCATTAAGAGGAGAGTGGTGCTGTATATTGTGACATAACAAACAAACAAACGAATAAATTTATAATATATATATAATATGAATAAATAAATTTATTAATTTATAAATTAATTAATGAAATTAATTTCTCTGAGTTTCTCCCCCTCCTATATTTAACAGATTACTCACCATTTCCTTTGAGAAACCATTCAAAATATGTTCCAAAAGACCCTGGATTCTTCACAAGGTTTGTGTTTCCCCAGAAAAAGTAACCAGACACAAGAATATCTCTGGGATTTCTGATGAGATAGATCGCCTTGAATGGATGAAAATGTAAATGAAGGTCAACAGTTATTCCTCACATTTTAACTGTCATAATTTACATGATATATTCTAATATCTAATTATTTCTAATTACATTTGCTATTTCTATGTGGGAAAACATATACACAAGTGAAAAATCTATAGTCATAATTCCCCTTTTCTAATTTTATATGATTTGTAAAAAATGAACAACAAAATGACTAGTTCATTAATAATGAAAAAAAGAAACAGACTGATTCGACAGTTCTAAAGATTATAATAACAATTGGTTATCCAACACCAAATGCCATGCCTGTAAAATAAACATACAATTAATACTGTAGTGACTGAGAAAAGTGCACTGAAGTAATTTGGGATATACAGATTCATTTACGAATATATTGATTATTTATTTATTTAGGAATATATACTGTATACATTAGAAGCATGTAAATATATATCTCTATAGGAATACATAAACATAGGAATATATTTAGAAATATATATGTATATTCATATGTATATATATGCAACATAATTAATGAAAAAGGAAAAAATAAATTTGAAAGAGAGAAAAAATTATATATTAATTTTGCAGGGGAAATATGGTAGGGGAAAATGATTATATATATAATTATATTTTATTATAAAATGTCAAAACATAAAAGAAATAATTTAAAAGAAATCATTATTTTTTAAAAATATATTTATTTTATACATAGGAATACACTGTTGCTGTATTCAGACATACCAAAAGGCACTGGATCTCATTACATATCGTCATGAACCACCATGTTGTTTCTGGGAACTGATGTCAGTACCTCTGGAAAAGCAATTACTGCTCTTTACCTTGGAGCCAACACACCAGCACCCAAAGTAATCATTTTTAATAAAATGAACTTCATATTTTGTACCAATTATTCTATATCTCATCTTTTTATCTTCAAATGTATTGATTTATGCATGTCTGAGTGCACACATTCATTTTTGCACACCATATGTGGACAGAAACCCACAGACATTAAGTAAAAGGGAGTTGGATGCCCTGGCACTAGAGTTGCAGAGAGTTGTGAGACACCATGTGGGTGTTGGGAACTGAACCTAGGTCCTTTACAAGAGCAGCCAGTACTCTTAACAGCTGAGCCATCTCGCTAAGTCGTCTTAGAAATTTTAAATATTTTTATTGGATGTTTTTGTATACATTTCAAATGTTATCACCTTTTTCAGCTTCCTACCTCCTCCCTGTAAACCCCCAATCCAATCCCCTTCCCCCTGCTTCAATGAAAGTGTTTTCTGACAACCATCCACTCCTACTTCCCAAGGATAGCTAAAGTTATTCTCAACAATAAACGAAATACTGGGTGAATCACCATCCCTGATCTCAAGCTGTGTTATAAACAATAATGATAAAACATTTATGCTATTGGTACAATGAAATGCAGGTGGATTAATGGAATAGAATTGAAAACCCAAAATTGAACCCACACACCTATGTTCAGTTGATCTTTTGCAAAGCTTCTAAAACCATCCACTGGGAAAAAGAGAGCATTTTCAACAAATGATGCCTGTTTAATTGGCTATCAGCTTGTAGAACAGTGGGAATTGATTCATTCTTGTCTCCTTTTACACAGCTCAACTCCATGTGTATCGAGAACTTCCACATATAACCAGATACACTGAAACTTATAGAAGATAAAGTAGGGAAGAACCTAAAATACATGGGCACAAGAGAAAAGTTCCTGAACAGAACAGAAATGGTTTATGCTCAAAGGTCAAGAATTAACAAATGGGACCTAATAAAATTGCAGAGTTTCTGTAAGGCAAAGAACACTGTCATTAGGACAAATGGAGAGAGGAACACTCCTCTATTGCAGGTGGGATTGCAAGCTGGTACAACAACTCTGGAAATCACTCTGGTGGTTTCTAGGGAAATTGGACATAGTATTACCTGAGGACCCACTCCCGAGCATATATCCAAAAGATGCTACAACATATAACAAGGATATGTTCATAGCAGCTGTAATGATAAGAGACAGATTATGGAAATATATCAGATGTCCTTCAACAGAGGAAATGATACAGAAAGGGTGATACATTTACACGATGGCATACTACTCATCAATAAAAAGCAATGACTTTTGAAATTCATAGGAAAATTAATAAAAATAGAAAATATCATCTTGAGTGAGGTAACCCAATCAGAAAAGCATACAAATGGTATGCATTAACTGATAATTTATTACTAGCCCAGTATGTCAGAATAACCAAAATATATTTCACACACCACATGAAGCTCTAGAAGGACGACCAGAGCGTTGATACTTCCATGATTCTTAGAAGGGGGGACAAAAACTTATGGGAGGAAACATGAAGACAAAGTGTTGAGCAGAGACTGAAGGAAAGACAATACAGATACTGCTCCATCTGGGGATCCATCCCATATTCAGTAACCAAACCAAGACACTATTTTCGATGCAAAGAAGTGCATGCTGTCAGGAACTGTCTTCTGAGAGGCTCTGCCAGAAATATAGAATTCATCTCTTTAAGCTTCAGTTTCCCTGGTCAAAATTTTCCAAATCCAGATAAGACACACACATATATATGAATGGCCACAAACATTGTGCCATTTTAGTGAGAGATTATTCTAAGTTTGTCTTTGTAGTTGCAGCATAAACTATAGCTTTTATGGATGGAGGAATTTACACAAAAATTTCTTACTAACTAGGACCTTTCATAGGTCAGTATGTGGATATCTCTGATTACTTCTACTGTTCCTCTTTCCATTTCATGGGAGACTTCTGTGGCTACTGATCTCAATAAACAGCTACACACGTGATGACACTGTATATATAACTGATCTTTGAAAATTGATGGCTGGTCAATTTTCTTCCCCTATGAGCAATTGTGTCTTTGGTGTTTCACCCACAGGGCTTAGTTATACATTATATAAGAAAGATTAGCTTTTTGATGACAATGATATAGTAATATCCATTGTACATTAGAGATTGAACTCTATTTGGCCTTTATATGTAGTTCATGAATGTTTCAGTGTGATATTTCACTTTATTTCTTAAAGCTGCCCAGGATCACTGTGTGCTGGTCCACATCCTTGTACTCTATCTAATATAGTCTGAGGTGGGGAAACATCAGCATCACCTACTGCATGAGAATCCCATCTTCACATTTCAGCAAGACCTCCAGGATTTGTCAGGTAAAATAAGTTCAGAGTGTTTAGTCAAAGAATATTTCAACCACTGGACACTGACCTTGGCCTTGGAACTGAAGAAAGACTTGGGGAAGAGATGGATGGGAAGATGGGAGGTTATGAGTCGTGGTCCTTCTTTATTGATTAATGCAGGATATCCTGTCTCAGTCTCTAGCCAGGGTGAGCGGTCCCAAATGGGCACAGTTTGGATCCATTTCGGATCTCCCTTGGTCTGAATCAAGCAGACAATCTCAATCAGCCAGTTTGTTCCTGAAGGAAAAGGAAAAGTGACTGTCACTCATTTCAACATTACTTGTGAAAAAGCCTCAAGTAGAATATATGCCCATAAAATTTACAGTGCTGCCCAATTTCAAGCACACAGAATTGTATTCACAATGGCTGTGTGACATAAGTGCAAAGTATATTCACTCATCATATTCTAGACTTCATTTGCAAAACCTTATACTCAGTAAACAGCAACCTGGCAATGGAATATCTCCTCCAGGCCTGGGCCAACATCATTCTATATTCTGGTGGAATGAATTTGTATCTCATATATTTCAGAATGTTATAATCATATCACATGCCCTTTGAGACTACCTCATTTAATTTAATTCACTGTCATTGAGATGCCCCCATGCTGAAATATATGACTGAGTACTTCTCCTTTTTAAGGTGAATCAATTCCCTTGTGCATTTTTATCACACACACTTGATTTCCGATTATGTGCTCATTTATCACTGGATGTTTCTCTAGCTTCCTTCTCTGAGATAGTGTCTTGTACTTTTTTCCTATATTCCCACTGCCTATGGAATTTCTGTGTCATTTTTCTTTATATGTCAACAACCTAATACTTGCTCAATGTTCAGTGCTCCTTCCACACAGCAATCATCCATATCACAAAACTACCATGATGTTGCTTTTTGCTTTCTTGAGTGTTCTGATTCTTTCTACATCCTGGACAAGGTCCATAGCAATTTTACCTGAAACTGTCCTCTCTTCCACATATCCTCACATACATGCCTCTATCTCTTATTTCTTGCATTTATTCTCATCACTCTCTCTCTTCTATCTCTTCCCCAGAGAGAGGGACCAATGACATATTCTGCCTCAGGGAGCACTGTCATTGTTTTGGAGCCATAGCTGATCTCCTCTGCCCACATAGGTCAGTCTGAGTGGAACACACACAAATCTCCATGCCCACAAGTCATTTTACACATTAATATATAGAACACTCTACTCATCACCCGAAATGAATTAGGATCAAAGTACTAATCTCCCTTATACATTTCTGAATTAGTTTTACTGATGATCCTTACCTGACTTGGGGTAAGTCAATATCAATAAGTCTTCTTCTTTCACCACAAACTTATTACGAATATCTTCCAAAATTTCTCTTTGATGTAATATGGCAGGAAAAGGTATGCCTTCAAACCAATAATATTCTGACATCATGAATAGCTCCTTGTAGGTGCTGTTAGGATTCCAGCCAAGGACACTTATTCAACTTATAACAAATGCTGAGAGGTAAGATTTATAGTGCAGGTAAAAAATTATTAACATTTTTTATGTGTTTTGAAATATTTACTGATGGCGAGAAATAAATATTATCACATACAGTCAAAGGTTACTATTCAGCAATTTTAAAGTTGTACAAAGAGACAGCTTCTGGGACAGGCGGGAGCCACAGAGCCACTGAGGCAGCACCCTTTTGGGGCCGCAGACATCCTGCACCCTCCCAGCCGGAGGACAGTGATGTGCTTTGCAGGGAGCGCCATCTTGGCTCCGGGACTCCGCCAAACTTAGTCTGTACAGGTCAGAGTGAGGACCACAGAGGCAGACAGCTTCTGGGACAGGCGGGAGCCACAGAGCCACTGAGGCAGCACCCTTTTGGGGCTACAGACATCCGGCACCCTCCCAGCCAGAGGACAGTGACCTGCCCTGCAGGGAGCACCATCTTGGCTCCGGGACTCCGCCGAACTTAGTCTGCACAGGTCAGAGTGAGGACCACAGAGGCAGACAGCTTCTGGGACAGGTGGGAGCCACAGAGCTGCTGAGGCAGCACCCTTTTGGGGCCGCAGACATCCGGCACCCTCCCAGCTGGAAGACAGTGGTCTGCCCTGCACAGGAGCCCTCTGCCTCAGGAGCAGGGAGCACACCTTGGATCCAGGACTCCACTGAACTTAGGAACTTAGTCTGCACAGCTGAGAGTGTGCACCACAAAAGCCTACAGCTTCTGTGACCTGCCAAAGCAACACAGCATCTGGGAAAGGTCCTGTTTTCCGCCTTCTTCTTCGGCCAGGAGGAGGTCCAAACGCCAGATATCTGTACACCTTCCCTTTAAGAGGAAAGCTTGTCAGCAGGGAGTGCTCTAACCACTGAAACTCAGAGGAGAGAGCCTGTCTCCCAGCTCTGCTGACAGACGATACTCAGAATCACCAGAAGAACAACCTCTGAACAGAGACAACGATAACAACTCCAGAGATTACCAGATGGCGAGAGGTAAACGTAAGAATCTTACTAACAGAAACCAAGACCACTCACAATCATCAGGACCCAGCACTCCCACTTCGCCCAGTCCAGGGCACCACAACACACCTGAAAAGCTAGACCTGGATTTAAAAGCATATCTCATGATGATGGTAGAGGACATCAAGAAGGACTTTAAAGAACTACAGGAGAACATGGCTAAAGAGTTACAAGTCCTTAAAGAAAAACAGAAAAACACAACCAAACTGGTAGAAGTCCTTAAAGAGAAACAAGAAAACACATCCAATCAGATGATGGAAATGAACAAAACCATACTAGACCTAAAAAGGGAAGTAGACACAATAAAGAAAACCCAAAATGAGGCAACACTGGAGAAAGAAACCCTAGGAAAGAAATCTGGAACCATAGATGCAAGCATCAGCCACAGAATACAAGAGATGGAAGAGAGAATCTCAGGTGCAGAAGATTCCATAGAGAACATCGGCACAACAATCAAGGAAAATGGAAAATGCAAAAAGATCCTAACTCAAAACATCCAGGAAATACAGGACACAATGAGAAGACCAAACCTACTGATAATAGGAGTGGATGAGAATGAAGATTTTCAACTCAAAGGACCAGCAAACATCTTCAACAAAATTATAGAAGAAAACTTCCCAAATCTAAAGAAAGAGATGCCCATGAACATACAAGAAGCCTACAGAACTCCAAATAGGCTGGACCAGAAAAGAAATACCTCCCGACACTTAATAATCAGAACAACAAATGCACTAAATAAAGATAGAATACTAAAAGCAGTAAGAGAAAAAGGCCAAGTAACATATAAAGGCAAGCCTATCAGAATTACACCAGATTTTTCACCAGAGACTATGAAAGCCAGAAGATCCTGGACAGATGTTATACAGGCACTAAAAGAACACAAATTCCAGCCCAGGCTACTATACCCAGCCAAACTCTCAATTAACATAGATGGAGAAACCAAAGTATTCCACGACAAAACCAAATTCACACATTATCTCTCCAGGAATCCAGCCCTTCAAAGGATAATAACAGAAAAAAACCAATACAAGGACGGGAACCACGCCCTAGAAACAACAAGAAGGTAATCCCTCAACAATCCTAAAAGAAGACAGCCACAAGAACAGAATGCCAACTTTAACAACAAAAATAACAGGAAACAACAATTACTTTTCCTTAATATCTCTTAATATCAATGGACTCAACTCCCCAATAAAAAGACATAGACTAACAAACTGGCTACACAAACAAGACCCAACATTTTGCTGCTTACAGGAAACTCATCTCAGAGAAAAAGATAGACACTACCTAAGAATGAAAGGCTGAAAAACAATTTTCCAAGCAAATGGTATGAAGAAACAAGCTGGAGTAGCCATTCTAATTTCTGATAAGATTGACTTCCAGGCCAAGGTCATCAAAAAAGACAGGGAGGGGCACTTCATACTCATCAAAGGTAAAATCCTCCAAGAGGAACTATCAATCCTGAATATCTATGCTCCAAATACAAAGGCAGCCTCATTCATTAAAGAAACTTTAGTAAATCTCAAAGCACACATTGCACCTCATACAATAATAGTGGGAGACTTCAACACACCACTTTCACCAATGGACAGATCATGGAAACAGAAACTAAACAGGGACACAGTGAAACTAACAGAAGTTATGGATCAAATGGATCTGGCAGATATCTACAGAACATTTTACCCTAAAACAAAAGGATACACCTTCTTCTCAGCACCTCATGGTACCTTCTCCAAAATTGACCACGTAATTGGGCACAAAACAGGACTCAACAGATACAAAAATATTGAAATTGTCCCATGCATCCTATCAGATCACCATGGACTAAGACTGATCTTCAATAACAAAATAAATAATAGAAAGCCAACATTCACGTGGAAACTGAACAACACTCTTCTCAATGATACCTTGGTCAAGGAAGGAATAAAGAAAGAAATCAAGGACTTTTTAGAGTTCAATGAAAATGAAGCCACAACATACCCAAACTTATGGGACGCAATGAAAGCATTTCTAAGAGGAAAACTCATAGCTCTGAGTGCCTCCAAATAGAAACTAGAAAGAGCACACATTAGCAGCTTGACAACACACCTAAAAGCACTAGAACTAAAGGAAGCAAACTCACCCAAGAGGAGTAGATGGCAGGAAATAATCAAACTCAGAGGCGAAATCAATCGAGTGGAAACAAGAAGAACTATTCAAAGAATCAACCAATCAAGGAGCTGGTTCTTTGAGAAAATCAACAAGATAGATAAACCCTTAGCCAGACTAACTAGAGGGCACAGGGAAAGTATTCTAAATAACAAAATCAGAAATGAAAAAGGAGACATAACAACAGATCCTGAAGACATCCAAAACACCATCAGATCCTTCTACCAAAGGCTATACTCAACAAAACTGGAGAACCTGGATGAAATGGAGAAGTTCCTAGTCAGATACCAGGTACCAAAGTTGAACCAAGATCAGGTTAATGATCTAAACAGCCCTATATCCCCCAAAGAAATAGAAGCAGTCATTAATAGTCTCCCAACCAAAAAAAGCCCAGGAACAGATGGGTTTAGTGCAGAGTTCTATCAGACCTTCAAAGAAGATCTAATCCCAGTTCTTCACAAACTATTCCACAAAATAGAAACAGAAGGTACTCTACCGAACTCATTCTATGAAGCCACAATTACTCTGATACCTAAACCACAAAAAGACCCAACAAAGATAGAAAACTTCAGACCAATATCCCTTATGAATATTGATGCAAAAATCCTCAATAAAGTTCTTGCTAACCGAATCCAAGAACACATCAAAACAATCATCCATCCTGACCAAGTAGGTTTCATCCCAGGGATGCAGGGATGGTTCAATATACGGAAATCCATCAACGTAATCCAGTATATAAACAAACTCAAAGACAAAAACCACATGGTCATCTCGTTAGATGCAGAAAAAGCATTTGACAAGATCCAACACCCATTCATGATAAAAGTCTTGGAAAGATCAGGAATTCAAGGCCCATACCTAAACATGATAAAAGCAATATACAGCAAACCAGTAGCCAACATCAAAGTAAATGGTGAGAAGCTTGAAGCAATCCCTCTAAAATCAGGGACTAGACAAGGCTGTCCACTTTCTCCATACCTATTCAACATAGTACTTGAAGTCCTAGCCAGAGCAATTCGACAACCAAAGGAGATCAAAGGGATACAAATTGGAAAAGATGAAGTCAAAATATCACTTTTTGCAGATGATATGATAGTATATATAAGTGACCCTAAAAATTCCACCAGAGAACTCCTAAGCCTGATAAACAGCTTCGGTGAAGTTGCTGGATATAAAATTAACTCAAACAAATCAATGGCCTTTCTCTACACAAAGAATAAACAGGCTGAGAAGGAAATTAGGGAAACAACACCCTTCTCAATAGTCACAAATAATATAAAATATCTTGGCGTGACTCTAACTAAGGAAGTGAAAGATCTGTATAATAAGAACTTCAAGTCTCTGAAGAAAGAAATTCTAGAAGATCTCAGAAGATGGAAAGATCTCCCATGCTCATGAATTGGCAGGATCAACAGTGTAAAAATGGCTATCTTGCCAAAAGCAATCTACAGATTCAATGCAATCCCCATCAAAATTCCAAATCAATTCTTCAACGAATTAGAAAGTGCAATCTGCAAATTCATCTGGAATAACAAAAAACCTAGGATAGCAAAAACTCTTCTCAAGGATAAAAGAACCTCTGGTGGAATCACCATGCCAGACCTAAAGCTTTACTACAGAGCAATTGTGATAAAAACTGCGTGGTACTGGTATAGTGACAGACAAATAGACCAATGGAATAGAATTGAAGACCCAGAAATGAACCCACACACCTACGGTCACTTGATCTTCGACAAGGGAGCTAAAAACATCCAGTGGAAGAAAGACAGCATTTTCAACAAATGGTGCTGGCACAACTGGTTGTTATCATGTAGAAGAATGCGAATCGATCCATTCCTATCTCCTTGTACTAAGGTCAAGTCTAAGTGGATCAAGGAACTTCACATAAAACCAGAGACACTGAAACTTATAGAGGAGAAAGTGGGGAAAAGCCTTGAAGATATGGGCACAGGGGAAAAATTCTTGAATAGAACAGCAATGGCTTGTGCTGTAAGATCGAGAATTGACAAGTGGGACCTCATGAAACTGCAAAGCTTCTGCAAGGCAAAAGACACCATCAATAAGACAAAAAAACCACCAACAGATTGGGAAAGGATCTTTACCTATCCTAAATCAGATAAGGGTCTAATATCCAATATATATAAGGAACTCAAGAAGGTGGACTCCAGAAAGTCAAATAACCCCATTAAAAAATGGGGCTCAAAATTGAACAAAGAATTCTCACCTGAAGAATACCAAATGGCAGAGAAGCACCTGAAAAAGTGTTCAACATCCTTAATCATCAGGGAAATGCAAATCAAAACAACCCTGAGATTCTACCTCACACCAGTCAGAATGGCTAAGGTCAAAAATTCAGGTGACAGCAGATGCTGGCCAGGATGTGGAGAAAGAGGAACACTCCTCCATTGTTGGTGGGATTGCAAGCTTGTACAACCACTCTGGAAATCAGTCTGGCGGTTCCTCAGAAAATTGGACATAGTACTACCTGAGGATCCAGCAATACCTCTTCTGGGCATATATCCAGAAGATGTCCCAACCGGTAAGAAGGACACATGCTCCACTATGTTCATAGCAGCCCTATTTATAATAGCCAGAAGCTGGAAAGAACCCAGATGTCCCTCAACAGAGGAATGGATACAGAAATTATGGTACATTTACACAATGGAGTACTACTCAGCTTTTAAAAAGAATGAAATTATGAAATTCCTAGCCAAATGGATGGACCTGGAGGTCATCATCTTGAGTGAGGTAACACAATCACAAAGGAACTCACACAATATATATTCACTGATAAGTGGATATTAGCTCAAAACTTAGGATACCCAAGATATAAGATACAATTTGCTAAACGCATGAAACTCAAGAAGAATGAAGACCAAAATGTGAACACTGTGCCCCTTCTTAGAATTGGGAACAAAACACCCAGGGAAGGAGTTACAGAGACAAAGTTCGGAGCTGTGATGAAAGGATGGACCATCTAGAGACTGCCGTATCCAGGGATCCATCCCATAATCAGCCTCTAAATGCTGACACCATTGCATACACTAGCAAGATTTTGCTGAAAGGACCCAAAGATAGCTGTCTCTTGTGAGACTATGCAGGGGCCTAGCAAACACAGGAGTGGATGCTCACAGTCAGCTATTGGATGTAGCACAGGGCTCCCAATGGAGAAGCTAGAGAAAGTACCCAAGGAGCTAAAGGGATCTGCAACCCTATAGTTGGAACAACATGATGAACTAACCAGTACCCCGGAGCTTTTGTCTCTAGCTGCATATGTATCGAAAGATGGCCTAGTCGGCCATCACTGGAAAGAGAGGCCCATTGGACTTGCAAACAATATATGCCCCAATATAGGGGAATGCCAGGGCCAAAAGAATGGGAATGGGAGGGTAGGGAAGTGGGGGGCGGTATGGGGGACTTTTGGGATAGCATTGGAAATGTAATTGAGGAAAATATGTAATAAAAAAAAAGGAAAAAAAAAGTTGTACAAATAACATTCTGCAGAATTTGTGAGACCAAGTTCATGACCCCGAATCAGAGACTCAGGAAGACGGAATAGGACATAGAAATGCAAGTTAATTTAAAATGTCTAGTAATATAATCTAGCTTTCAGAATGATTTTGAATGTGCAGAAAAATTACAGATATCATACAGAACCTTTGCATGGAATTTCTTTCTTTCTTGCTTGCTTGCTTGCTTGCTTGCTTGCTTGCTTGCTTGTTTCTTGCTTTCTTCTTGCTTCTTTCTTGCTTTCTTGCTTTCTTTTTCTTTTTTTTTTAATAGTGGTTGCTTTTGAGAAACTCATAGTACATTAAGTTCCCTTTTTCTTCCCCTCAAAGCCTTCCCTCCTTTTCCCATATTTTTGATCTCTTCTTTAATATCTGTTGCTATTTATATATGCACACATGTATATAGTCAAGCTACTGAGTGCATGCACTTGAGGTTGTACACGATGTATCCTGAGGTGTTCAGTTGAGATTAGAAAAATCAATGTGAGATTTCATCTTCAGACACAGCCTATTCTCCATATTTTAGCAACAATTGATATGAAGTATTTCTTCTTTTTTATATTATTTTTTTAATTTTTAATATTTTTTATTACATATTTCCTCAATTACATTTCCAGTGCTATCCCAAAAGTCCCCCATAGCGCCCCCCACTTTCCTACCCACCCATTCCCATTCTTTTGGCCCTGGCATTCCCCTATATTGGGGCATATAAAGTTTGCAAGTCCAATGGGCCTCTCTTTCCAGTGATGGCCGACTAGGCCATCTTTCGATACATATGCAGCTAGAGACAAGAGCTCCGGGGTACTGGTTAGTTCATCATGTTGTTCCAACTATAGGGTTGCAGATCCCTTTAGCTCCTTGGGTACTTTCTCTAGCTTCTCCATTGGGAGCCCTGTGATACATCCAATAGCTAACTGTGAGCATCCACTCCTGTGTTTGCTAGGCCCCTGCATAGTCTCACAAGAGACAGATATCTTTGGGTCCTTTCAGCAAAATCTTGCTAGTGTATGCAATGGTGTCCCCGTTTAGAAGCTGATTATGGGATGGATCCTTGGATACGGCAGTCTCTAGATGGTCCATCCTTTCATCACAGCTCCGAACTTTGTCTCTGTAACTCCTTCCATGGGTGTTTTGTTCCCAATTCTAAGAAGGGGCACAGTGTCCGCATTTTGGTCTTTATTCTTCTTGAGTTTCATGCGTTTAACAAATTGTATCTTATATCTTGGGTATCCTAAGTTTTGAGCTAATATCCACTTATCAGTGAATACATATTGTGTGAGTTCCTTTGTGATTGTGTTACCTCACTCAAGATGATGACCTCCAGGTCCATCCATTTGGCTAGGAATTTCATAATTTCATTCTTTTTAAAAGCTGAGTAGTACTCCATTGTGTAAATATACCATAATTTCTGTATCCATTCCTCTGTTGAGGGACATCTGGGTTCTTTCCAGCTTCTGGCTATTATAAATAGGGCTGCTATGAACATAGTGGAGCATGTGTCCTTCTTACCGGTTGGGACATCTTCTGGATATATGCCCAGGAGAGGTATTGCTGGATCCTCAGGTAGTACTATGTCCAATTTTCTGAGGAACCGCCAGACTGATTTCCAGAGTGGTTGTACAAGCTTGCAATCCCACCAACAATGGAGGAGTGTTCCTCTTTCTCCACATCCTCGCCAGCATCTGCTGTCACCTGAATTTTTGATCTTAGCCATTCTGACTGGTGTGAGGTGGAATCTCAGGTTTGTTTTCATTTGCATTTCCCTGATGATTAAGGATGTTGAACATTTTTTCAGGTGCTTCTCTGCCATTTGGTATTCTTCAGGTGAGAACTCTTTGTTCAGTTCTGAGCCCCATTTTTTAATGGGGTTATTTGATTTTCTCGAGTCCACCTTCTTGAGTTCCTTATATATATTGGATATTAGACCCTTATCTGATTTAGGATAGGTAAAGATCCTTTCCCAATCTGTTGGTGGTTTTTTTGTCTTATTGATGGTGTCTTTTGCCTTGAAGAAGCTTTGCAGTTTCATGAGGTCCCACTTGTCAATTTTCGATCTTACGGCGCAAGCCATTGCTGTTCTATTCAAGAATTTTTCCCCTGTGCCCATATCTTCAAGGCTTTTCCCCACTTTCTCCTCTATAAGTTTCAGTGTCTCTGGTTTTATGTGAAGTTCCTTGATCCATTTAGATTTGACCTTAGTACAAGGAGATAGGAATGGATCGATTTGCATTCTTCTACATGATAACAACCAGTTGTGCCAGCACCATTTGTTGAAAATGCTGTCTTTCTTCCACTGGATGTTTTTAGCTCCCTTGTCGAAGATCAAGTGACCTTAGGTGTGTGGGTTCATTTCTGGGTCTTCAATTCTATTCCATTGGTCTATTTGTCTGTCACTATACCAGTACCACGCAGTTTTTATCACAATTGCTCTGTAGTAAAGCTTTAGGTCTGGCATGGTGATTCCACCAGAGGTTCTTTTATCCTTGAGAAGAGTTTTTGCTATCCTAGGTTTTTTGTTATTCCAGATGAATTTGCAGATTGCACTTTCTAATTCGTTGAAGAATTGAGTTGGAATTTTGATGGGGACTGCATTGAATCTGTAGATTGCTTTTGGCAAGATAGCCATTTTTACAATGTTGATCCTGCCAATCCATGAGCATGGGAGATCTTTCCATCTTCTGAGATCTTCTAGAATTTCTTTCTTCAGAGATTTGAAGTTTTTATTATACAGATCTTTCACTTCCTTAGTTAGAGTCACGCCAAGATATATTATATTATTTGTGACTATTGAGAAGGGTGTTGTTTCCCTAATTTCTTTCTCAGCCTGTTTATTCTTTATGTAGAGAAAGGCCATTGATTTGTTTGAGTTAATTTTATATCCAGCTACTTCACCGAAGCTGTTTACTAGGTTTAGGTGTTCTCTGGTGGAATTTTTAGGGTCACTTATATATACTATCATATCATCTGCAAAAAGTGATATTTTGACTTCATCTTTTCCAATTTGTATCCCTTTGATCTCCTTTTGTTTTCGAATTGCTCTGGCTAGGACTTCAAGTTCTATGTTGAATAGGTATGGAGAAAGTGGACAGCCTTCTCTAGTCCCTGATATTAGAGGGATTGCTTCAAGATTCTCACCATTTACTTTGATGTTGGCTACTGGTTTGCTGTAGATTGCTTTTATCATGTTTAGGTATGGGCCTTGAATTCCTGATCTTTCCAAGTCTTTTATCATGAATGGGTGTTGGATCTTGTCAAATGCTTTTTCCGCATCTAACGAGATGACCATGTGGTTTTTGTCTTTGAGTTTGTTTATATACTGGATTACGTTGATGGATTTCCATATATTGAACCATCATTGCATCCCTGAGATGAAACCTATTTGGTCAGGATGGATGATTGTTTTGATGTGTTCTTGGATTCGGTTAGCAAGAACTTTATTGAGTATTTTTGCATCAATATTCATAAGGGATATTGGTCTGAAATTTTCTATCTTTGTTCGGTCTTTTTGTGGTTTAGGTATCAGAGTAATTGTGGCTTCATAGAATGAGTTGGGTAGAGTACCTTCTGTTTCTATTTTGTGGAATAGTTTGTGAAGAACTGGGATTAGATCTTCTTTGAAGGTCTGATAGAATTCTGCACTAAACCCATCTGGTCCTGGGCTTTTTTTTGGTTGGGAGACTATTAATGACTGCTTCTATTTCTTTGGGGGATATAGGGCTATTTAGATCTTTAACCTGATCTTGGTTCAACTTTGGTACCTGGTATCTGTCTAGGAACCATCCAGGTTCTCCAGTTTTGTTGAGTATAGCCTTTGGTAGAAGGATCTGATGGTGTTTTGAATGTCTTCAGGATCTGTTTTTATGTCTCCTTTTTCATTTCTGATTTTGTTAATTAGAATGCTTTCCCTGTGCCCTCTAGTGAGTCTGGCTAAGGGTTTATCTATCTTGTTGATTTTCTCAAAGAACCAGCTCCTTGATTGGTTGATTCTTTGAATAGTTCTTCTTGTTTCCACTTGATTGATTTCGCCTCTGAGTTTGATTATCTCCTGCCGTCTACTCCTCTTGGGTGAATTTGCTTCTTTTTGTTCTAGTGCTTTTAGGTGTGTTGTCAAGCTGCTAATCTGTGCTCTTTCTAGTTTCTTTTTGGAGGCACTCAGAGCTATGAGTTTTCCTCTTAGAAATGCTTTCATTGCGTCCCATAAGTTTGGGTATGTTGTGGCTTCATTTTCATTGAACTCTAAAAAGTCCTTGATTTCTTTCTTTATTCCTTCCTTGACCAAGGTATCATTGAGAAGAGTGTTGTTCAGTTTCCACGTGAATGTTGGCTTTCTATTATTTATTTTGTTATTGAAGATCAGCCTTAGTCCATGGTGATCTGATAGGATGCATGGGACAAGTTCAATATTTTTGTATCTGTTGAGGCCTGTTTTGTGACCAATTATGTGGTCAGTTTTGGAGAAGGTACCATGAGGTGCTGAGAAGAAGATATATCCTTTTGTTTTAGGGTAAAATGTTCTGTAGATATCTGCCAGATCCATTTGATCCATAACTTCTGTTAGTTTCACTGTGTCCCTGTTTAGTTTCTGTTTCCATGATCTGTCCATTGGTGAAAGTGGTGTGTTGAAGTCTCCCACTATTATTGTATGAGGTGCAATGTGTGCTTTGAGATTTACTAAAGTTTCTTTAATGAATGAGGCTGCCTTTGTATTTGGAGCATAGATATTCAGAATTGATAGTTCCTCTTGGAGGATTTTACCTTTGATGAGTATGAAGTGTCCCTCCCTGTCTTTTTTGATGACTTTGGGTTGGAAGTCGATCTTATCAGATATTAGAATGGCTACTCCAGCTTGTTTCTTCATACCCTTTGCTTGGAAAATTGTTTTCCAGCCTTTCATTCTGAGGTAGTGTCTATCTTTTTCTCTGAGATGAGTTTCCTGTAAACAGAAAAATGTTGGATCTTTTTTGTGTAGCCAGTTTGTTAGTCTATGTCTTTATATCGGGGAGTTGAGTCCATTGATATTAAGAGATATTAAGGAAAAGTAATTGTTGTTTCCTGTTATTTTTGTTGTTAAAGTTGGCATTCTGTTCTTGTGGCTGTCTTCTTTTAGGTTTGTTGAGTGATTACCTTCTTGTTGTTTCTAGGGCGTGGTTCCCGTCCTTGTATTGGTTTTTTTCTGTTATTATCCTTTGAAGGGCTGGATTCGTGGAGAGATAATGTGTGAATTTGGTTTTGTCGTGGAATTCTTTGGTTTCTCCATCTATGTAAATTGAGAGTTTGGCTGGGTATATTAGCCTGGGCTGGAATTTGTGTTCTTTTAGTGTCTGTATAACATCTGTCCAGGATCTTCTGGCTTTCATAGTCTCTGGTGAAAAATCTGGTGTAATTCTGATAGGCTTGCCTTTATATGTTACTTGACCTTTTTCTCTTACTGCTTTTAGTATTCTATCTTTATTTAGTGCATTTGTTGTTCTGATTATTATGTGTCGAGAGGTGTTTCTTTTCTGGTCCAGCATATTTGGAGTTCTGTAGGCTTCTTGTATGTTCATGGGCATCTCTTTCTTTAGATTTGGGAAGTTTTCTTCTATAATTTTGTTGAAGATATTTGCTGGTCCTTTGAGTTGAAAATCTTCATTCTCATCCACTCCTATTATCAGTAGGTTTGGTCTTCTCATTGTGTCCTGTATTTCCTGGATGTTTTGAGTTAGGATCTTTTTGCATTTTCCATTTTCCTTGATTGTTGTGCCGATGTTCTCTATGGAATCTTCTGCACCTGAGATTCTCTCTTCCATCTCTTGTATTCTGTTGCTGATGCTCGCATCTATGGTTCCAGATTTCTTTCCTAGGGTTTCTATCTCCAGTGTTGCCTCATTTTGGGTTTTTTTTATTGTGTCTACTTCCCTTTTTAAGTCTAGTATGGTTTTGTTCATTTCCATCATCTGATTTACTGTTTTCCTGTTTCTCTTTAAGGACTTCTACCAGTTTGGTTGTGTTTTCCTGTTTTTCTTTAAGGACTTGTAACTCTTTAGCCATGTTCTCCTGTTGTCAGAGACCATCCCGTGAAAAAGTGATCCCTTCACAAATCTCTTTAACAAATCAAATGGCCTTGTGCTAAGAGCTGGTTGCCACCCCCTTCCTCCTTAGTCCCTTCCTAACACCTAAGGCTGTAAAGTCGAATAATCGTCCCCTCTTCCTTATCTCTTCCTGAGTTCCCATGACATCCAAGGACATGAGCTATGCCTGAGCCCAGCCTGACACCCAAGGCTGTCAAGGAGGATCTATGTTCCAGAGATAAGATGCAGAGTGCCCGCAAGTTTGGCGCCTGACCTCAGCCCCCATGTCAGCAGATGCCCACTTCTTTGTTCTTTGTATAATTCTCCCTCGACCCCTCCCATATTCTCTGCGATGTATGCTTTAAAAAGAAGGCACCTCAGCTTAATAAACGAGACCTTGATAGGTACAATTCTACTTGGTCTCCACCTCTCTTTCTTTTCCTCCCATTTCCTTCCAGGTTCGCGGTCCCCCTCGCACCCACGAATAACTGAATCCCGCAGGACGGGATAAGTGGCGCCCTACGTGAGGGCGAGGTCCGGATCGTAATTCCTAATCGGTGGAGGTTCCAGAGAAGTTCGTCGCGACCCCAACAATTCAGAAGCAGTGAAGGACCCTTTCCGCTGCTCACGGAAGAGCGAGAAGTCCTTGGTGAGTGAGTCATCTCCACTTCAGGTAATGGGAAACAAGCTATCTAAAGAGGCAGCCTTCATCAAAGGCTTAAAGGTAGCTCTCAGAGAAAGAGGAGTACGAGTAAAAAAGAAAAATTAGATTAGACTTTTTATTTTCATAGACCAGGTATGTCCATGGTTTATTATAGATGAAGCAGAGATACATTGTAAAAAATGGTGAAAGGTAGGTAGAGACTTAAATGATAAACTAGCTAATGAGGGTCCCGATGCGGTCCCTACAACTGTCTTTTCTTATTGAAGAGTAACTATCAAAGCAACTACTGTGCCTCCTCTCCCTTCTCTGGATGTATTCCCAGAAGAAGGAGATAAGGAAGTAGACTCTAAACATGAGAGAGAGAAAATAAGTTTTAGAAAAGCAGTTATCCCCTGTTTGAGACCTTTTAGCAAAAAAGAGAAAAAAATGAAAATAAGCTATTTCAGAGCTCTCCTGGAAATAGAGGGAAAACGGGAGACGTCCTGCTTCCTTTCTATCTCCTATGGAGATATTCTTAGCTCTGGTTAAGATATCTGTGTCCCTTTGAGACACCAAGTTCTATTCCCTGTCTGTCTATTGTCTGTTTTTGGTGCACCAAATTGTCCATATATTTGTCAATTCATGTTTGTTTTTGTTTTGTTGTTTAAATGATTGTTGTTCTGTGTTTCATGTTAAAAAATATAAATGGTTAAAACTTTATCTGCTGGCTGTACATCCTTTAATTTAGTTTAACTTGTTTAAAAAGCAGTCTCAATTTGCATAGCACAAACTGATAAGTTAGCTGCACTGTGGCTAAGAGCCAAGTACAGCTAAAAAAGCCCTGCTAAGGGCCAATTACAAGCTCTTAAAGGGGCAGGCAGCCTTTTGCTTGTAACAGAAAGTTAGCTTAAAATTGAGAACTCAGGGTTGGAGTCATTCTAAACAGTACTAACCCCGAAAAACAGGTCTTTAAAGATACTTCAAAATAGGGATAATCTTTGGGCCAAGACTCCGACAGAGTATTCAGATTGAGAAAATGTTTTCGTTTAGGTTGATGAGCTCAAAGGAGAGCAGCCTCAGCGCGGCTTGTGTGGCACTTCTTAGAGCCCTGTTACAGACCTAGCCAGATGTTGTTCTAAATAAAGTTTAAATTCAACGTTTATAAAAGGTCAATCAAGCTGTGGAATTTATCAAGACATTATGATTTGACTTGCCTACTTTATATAAAGTTATAGTGTACAGAGTTTGCTTATATATATAAGTGTCTTTTCCTTGTCCCAAACAGCCATTAATTTAGTTATTGCAGATTATTGATGTTTGATCTATTACATAACATCATATTAAGTAAAATTGATAGTCATTATCTTAAAATAAGTTAAACAATGTTTTTATGCATGCTCCTATATCTTCTATAAATTCATGCATGCATGCATCCCATTTACTGTGTTTAAAAAATAGCCTTTATATGAGAGAAAAGTATATGTGAATTAAATCACATGCTTATCCTATTTCAGCACAGATAATTAAATTGTGTGCTAAAGATGGTGTTTAAAAATGTTGAACAATCAAACTTTAAGTTGTATATTAATAGTCAATATTATATCTCAGAGCTTGCATTTGCTTATGCGACTTATAAGAAAAAATACTGTTCCTTTAAGAAGACTGTTTTTAGACAGTTAAGAAATTGTCTTGGGTTGCCTAGAAAAGCCCCCCAAGATTTGCTTTTATGTTGTAGAGGTTTACATAAAGCTTTAACTGTTAAAGATTACAGATAGCTCCTAAAAACAATACAAACTCAAGATCCTTATAATTATTTGGGTTTTAGACTTACTGATCAAGTTGCTTTTCTCTAGAAGATAGTTATTCTCAAAGCAAACTTAAAGACTTTCTCTTATTTCTGATTATTAAATAAATAAATTATACACATGTGACTATAATAACTTTTCAAGAATTCTAGTTACAATCTCTCTTCAAGAGAAACAATTAAAAGTTTAATTAGTCACTGTCCATGTTATATTAAAACCAAATATTCCACAAACTGTTACCTTAGGTCCACCTGGGACTTCTATATTCCAGCCCACTTTACCTGCTGGATCTCCCTCCTCCGCAGAATTAATTTTATCCTTAGTTAATGCATCGATTACTACTATACATGCAGCCAATGCTACTCAATATGAAGAATGTTGGGTGTGCTTTTCTCCTCAACCTCCCTTTTACGAAGGGGTGACAACATTCAGATCAGTTGTTACAATTAATGATTCCAGCAAACTTGGATGGCACCCCAAGAGCCATGATGGACTCACTTTAAGTCAGGGGTCTGGCATAGGCTTATGCCTTTTAGGGCCTTCCATGCTTCCTCCTCAGGCCTTATTAGAGGTTTGCAATCAGACTATTATAGTAGAGGCCACCTCTAGATATCTAGGAGCACCTAATGGTACTTATTTAGCATGTTCTACTGGACTTACTACCTATATAGTCACTCAGACATTTTTAGAAGACAGAGATTATTGTGTTGTAGTTCAGCTTCTCCCGAAGCTGACAGTACACCATGCAGAAGACCTCCTCCAGCTCTGGAAGAGTGACACAGATCTATCCTGTGATAAGAGAGAGCCTATTTCTGCAGTAACCTTAGCAGTAATCCTAGGCTTAGGAGCTGCAGGCACAGGAACAGGTATTGCATCTTTGGTCACTTCCCAACAACAATATACTCAGCTCCACCTTGCTGTGGACAGAGATATTCAAGAGTTACAGAGAGGCTTAAAAAATCTAAAAGACTCCTTGGTCTCTCTGTCTGAAGTAGTATTACAAAACAGGCGAGGTCTTGATCTAGTGTTCCTTAAAGAAGGAGGGTTATGTGCAGCCCTCAAAGAAGAGTGTTGTTTTTACTCTAACAAGACCGGCTTAGTTCAAGATAGTATAGATAAAGTTAGAGCTAGTTTAAAAGAGAGAAAACGCAGCAGAGAGAAACAAGAATATTGGTATAAAAATTGGTTTTCTACTTCTCCTTGGGTCACTACCTTGCTTCCCACACTTTTGAGACCTTTCTTGGGTATTCTGCTGCTTTTGTCTTTTGGCCCCTGGCCCTTCAGAAAATTAACCAGTTTTGTTAAGTCACAGATAGAAGCTGCTCTAAGTAAGCCAGTTGCAGTCCACTACCATCAGCTGGATATCCAGGACTCAGACTAAGAAGATCCTCCTCCCACCGAGACAGAAACAGCGACTCGTCTCCAATTTTCCACCCTTGCTGCTAATGCAGAGTCCCCTTGGTTCCTTAGGCTTTGGAGACAATAGGGACGAAGAAGGGTGACCTCCAGCTCCTATTATAGCTTAAGAGCCACAAATTGTGGCGTTACAATTGACATAATTCTTGTAGAGGCCTTACTGAGTCTGAGGTTGATAATTCTCCTATGAGAACTGCACAAAATTCAGAATTGTGCATGCTGGTTTGTTAAAAATGCGAATCTGGTATGGGCCCAGCATGGGTGCAAACTAAGTATTGCAGGGGAAGGTCCATATAGACCATTTCTGAGTTCCCTGAGAGACAAACCCGGTTTGAAAAGAGGTTGGTATCTAATTTCAGTTACAATTAATAATTTTTCTAAGGCTCTGCCTCGCCTCCCCAAAAGATACCAAGAGCCACAAGTGTGGGTTTGTGACAGCACCCACGGGAGGAATCGGGTCAATGTCTCCCCAGCCATGGTAATGCCCGCTCATCTAAAGATGAAAAGATTATTTGATCACCTCAGTTAAGTGTGGCCTTATTAAATTTAATTCAGAAGGGGGAGATGTCAGAGACCATCCCGTGAAAAAGTGATCCCTTCACAAATCTCTTTAACAAATCAAATGGCCTTGTGCTAAGAGCTGGTTGCCACCCCCTTCCTCCTTAGTCCCTTCCTAACACCTAAGGCTGTAAAGTCAAATAATCGTCCCCTCTTCCTTATCTCTTCCTGAGTTCCCATGACATCCAAGGACATGAGCTATGCCTGAGCCCAGCCTGACACCCAAGGCTGTCAAGGAGGATCTATGTTCCAGAGATAAGATGCAGAGTGCCCGCAAGTTTGGCGCCTGACCTCAGCCCCCATGTCAGCAGATGCCCACTTCTTTGTTCTTTGTATAATTCTCCCTCGACCCCTCCCATATTCTCTGCGATGTATGCTTTAAAAAGAAGGCACCTCAGCTTAATAAACGAGACCTTGATAGGTACAATTCTACTTGGTCTCCACCTCTCTTTCTTTTCCTCCCATTTCCTTCCAGGTTCGCGGTCCCCCTCGCACCCACGAATAACTGAATCCCGCAGGACGGGATATCCTGTAGTTCTTTAAAGTCCTTCTTGATGTCCTCTACCATCATCATGAGATATGCTTTTAAATCCAGGTCTAGCTTTTCAGGTGTGTTGTGGTGCCCTGGACTGGGCGAAGTGGGAGTGCTGGGTCCTGATGATGGTGAGTGGTCTTGGTTTCTTTTAGTAAGATTCTTACGTTTACCTCACGCCATCTGGTAATCTTTGGAGTTGTTATAGTTGTCTCTGTTCAGAGGTTGTTCTTCTGGTGATTCTGAGTATCATATGTCAGCAGACCTGGGAGGCAGGCTCTCTCCTCTGAGTTTCAGTGGTTAGAGCACTCCCTGCTGACAAGCTTTCCTCTTAAAGGGAAGGTGTACAGATATCTGGCGTTTGGACCTCCTCCTGGCCGAAGAAGAAGGCGGAAAACAGGACCTTTCCCAGATGCTGTGTTGCTTTGGCAGGTCACAGAAGATGTAGGCTTCTGTGGTGCACACTCTCAGCTGTGCAGACTAATTTCCTAAGTTCGGTGGAGTCCTGGATCCAAGATGTGCTCCCTGATCCTGAGGCAGAGGGCTCCTGTGCAGGGCAGACCACTGTCTTCCAGCTGGGAGGGTGCCGGATGTCTGCGGCCCCAAAAGGGTGCTGCCTCAGCAGCTCTGTGGCTCCCACCTGTCCCAGAAGCTGTCTGCCTCTGTGGTCCTCACTCTCACCTGTGCAGACTAAGTTTGGTGGATTCCCGAGCCAAGATGGCGCTCCCTGTGGGGCGGACCTCTGTTCTCAGGCTGGGAGGGTGCCGGATGTCTGTGGCCCCAAAAGGGTGCTTCCTCAGAGGCCCTGTGGCTCCCGCCTGTGTCAGAAGCTGTCTGCCTCTGTGGTCCTCACTCTCACCTGTGCAGACTAAGTTCGGTGGAGTCCTGGACCCAAGATGGCGCTCCCTGCAGGGCGGACCTCTGTCCTCTGGCTGGGAGGGTGCTGTATGACTGCGGCCCCAAAAGGGTGCTTCCTCAGTGGCTCTGTGGCTCCCGCCTGTCCCAGAAGCTGTCTGCCTCTGTGGTCCTCACTCTCACCTGTGCAGACCCGAAGTATTTCTTCTTATAGGGTAAAAATATATAGAATTTCCCCTGGCCTCTTTAGTATACCTACTAGTACCATTATGCTGGTTTGTTTGGGTAACTATACTGTTAAAAGTTCATGTGTCTATTTTCCTGTTGTGTCTAAGATAGACATATTGTATCAACAGGAACCTTGACATTTGGGGCAACTCTGTACCCTCTTCTGTGATCTTTTCTGTGAGCCTCTCAGGTTGTAGGGATTTATTTCAGATATATCAGTTTGGGTTGTGTACCTTTCTGTTATTATCTAAATTTTGGTCCATTGTGGATCCTTTCCAGAGTCACCACATGTTGCAAAAAGAAAGTTCTTTTTTGGGCTGGTGAGATGGCTCAGTGGGTAAGAGCACCCAACTGCTCTTCCGAAGGTCAGGAGTTCAAATCCCAGCAACCACATGGTGGCTCACAACCATCCATAACAAGATCTGACTCCCTCTTCTGGAGTTTCTGATGACAGCTACAGTGTACTTACATATAATAAATAAATAAATCTTAAAAAAAAAAAAGAAAGTTCTTTTTCAATGGGTTAACTGCATTAACCTGTGGGTATAAGGTCAAGTACTTAGAAAACAGCTGGAAATTACACTGGTTTAGGGAACTGTTGGTAATGAGACTCATAGGGTTTTGCTTTTTCCATTTCCATCTGGATTTATGTCTATAATACCAGACATGGCTCTCATATATTTGAGTAGGCTTAAGGTCTAATTGTATAGCCTTTGATGACCCTAAGATAAAAGTGCCACCATTTTTGCTCTTTGGATGTCTTGCAGTCAAGTCATTCTTCTGGCTCACAGGCTTCATACCTGCATAGATTGAGTGATTGTTCCTCTCCCTGGCATAGTGAGCAAGTTCTTACTTTATAAAAACCACTACATTGGCAAGAGATTTCCAGGCTATTTTAGATCAGTTCCTCCAAACTGTGTGTCTGAATTGCATCTTCAAGTTCTGGGAGGCAACCAAGGGCATCAAGAGCTGATTTTTTGGGGGGAATTCTCAGATTCTACAAACTACTTTAGAGAATATTTCTCATGTATGATATTGGGCTTTTAATATATAGTCCATAGTTATTGTGGAGAACATTATCATTCCAAATGGCAAAATATCTTTAAAATACATATTAATATTTCAAACATATATGCATATTAATGTGATTTTAGATAAATAGTGGATAATATGATTTTCTACATTTTAAAATATTTATTACATCTTTTCCTCAATTACATTTCCAATGCTATCTCAAAAGTCTCCCATACCCCCCCCCCACTGCCCTACCCACCCATTCCCATTTTTTTAGCCCTGTCATTCCCCTGTACTGTGGCATATAAAATTTGCATGTCCAATGGGCCTCTCTTTCCAGTGATGGCCAACTAGGTGAAAAGTCTGGTGTAATTCTGATAGGCCTGCCTTTATATGTTACTTGACCTTTCTCCCTTACTGCTTTTAATATTCTATCTTTATTTAGTGCATTTGCTGTTTTGATTATTATGTGTCGGGAGGAATTTCTTTTCTGGTCCAGTCTATTTGGAATTCTGTAGGCTTTTTGTATGATCTTGGGCATCTCTTTCTTTAGGATTGGGAAGTTTTCTTCTATAATTTTGTTGAAGATATTTGCTGGCCCTTTAAGTTGAAAATCTTCATTCTCATCCACTCCTATTATCCATAGGTTTGGTCTTCTCATTGTGTCCTGTATTTCCTGGATGTTTTGAGTTAGGATCCTTTTACATTTTGTATTTTCTTTGATTGTTGTGCTGATGTTCTCTATGCAATCTTCTGCACCTGAGATTCTCTCTTGCATCTCTTGTATTCTGTTGCTGATTCTCGCATATATGATTCCAGATTTCTTTCCTAGGGTTTGTATCTCCAGCGTTGCCTCACTTTGGGTTTTCTTTATTGTGTCTACTTCCCTTTTTAGGTCTAGTATGGTTTTGTTCATTTCCATCACCTGTTTTGTTGTGTTTTCCTGTTTTTCTTTAAGGACTTCTACCTGTTTGGTTGTGTTTTCCTCTTTTTCTTTAAGGACCTGTAAATCTTTAGCAGTGTTCTCCTCCATTTTTTTAAGTGAGTTATGAAAGTCCTTCTTGATGTCCTCTACCGTCATCATGAGATATGCTTTTAAATCTGGGTCTAGCTTTTCGGTTGTCTTGGGGTGCCCAGGACTAGGTGGGCTGGGAGTGCTGCATTCTGATGATGGTGTGTGGTCTTGATTTCTGTTAGTAGGATTCTTAAGTATACCCTTCGCCGTCTGGTAATCTCTGAAGCTAGCTGTTATTGTTGTCTCTGGTTAGAGCTTGTTCCTCAGGTGACTCTGTTAGCCTCTATCAGCAGACCTGGGAGGCTGGCTCTCTCCTTAGTTTCAGTGGTCAGAGTATTCTCTGTAGGCAAGCTCTATTCTTGCAGGGAAGGTGCCCAGATATCTGGTGTTCGAACCTGTCTCCTGGCAGAAGTTGGGTTCCACTCACCAGAAGTCTTAGGATCCCATGGGGAATTCCTGTGTGGGTCCTTGCGGGTTTCAGAGACTCCACTGGCAAGGCACCCTGGTGCTCGAGTGGACCGGAAGGGACTTGTGCCCCACCTCAGGCTGGGTTGCCTGCTTCCATAGTTAATGCAGTCACAGGTCTCGCACAATTGGATTGGAGCAGACTCTGTGTTCCACTCACCAGAGGTCTTAGGATCCTGTGGGGAATCCTGTGTGGGTCCTTGTGGGTGTCCCGAGACTCCACTGGCAAGGCACCCCGGTGCTTGAGTGGACCGGAAGTGGATTTTCTACATTTTTAAAACATCCTTGGTATTATTTATCCTTTTGTCTTTTCTATTACTGTGTAATAGACCTGTGTATTTTTTCCAAAATACACTCCATACTATTTCCCCCATTTCTCCCTTTGTAACACCTGTGTGCTAATCCAGTGTCTAGAATTTCTCTCCCAAACGATTCCTATTAATTTTCCTGGTTACTGTGGTTACTCCAAGTTATATGCACACAGTTACATATTCAAAGCCAGAATGCACAAATCATTTCTAGATCCACCTTTTTCTCTAAGAGTTTCATGATTTCATTTATTTTCACAGCTAAGTAGATTTTCGTTGTACATATGAACCACAGTTTCATTAGTCATTTATTAGTTGAAGGACATTTAAGTTGTTTTTGTTTTCAAGTTATTATGATTAGAACAGTAATAAACATGGCTGAGAACCTATTTGTGGAGTAATATATGAAGTCCTTTCACAATTTTCAAGGAATATTTTATCCGTTCCTTATGATATATTTTTCACACTGATTTTCAGGGAGACTTCATCAGATTGAAATGCATTTAAGTTCATGAGGGTCGCCATTTCCCAAATTATTACAATCATTTATCTCACCTGCATTCGTTGTAAGTTTTTGGTTTGGTCATATTATTTCTGACTAGAGTAGATTAAATCTCAAACTAGTTTAATTTTTATTTCCTTAATTGCTAAAGATTTTGACCAATTAAGAAGGTATATCTTAGTTTTTATTTTTATTTTTAATTCTTCTCTTGTTAAGAAATAAATCTGGTCAGAGGTAAAGGCCAGTATTTTTCATAAGATATTTTCTCCATTTACATTTGAAATGCTATCCCAAAAGTCCCCTATACCCTCTCCTCATCCTGCTCCCCTACCCATCCACTCCCAATTCTTGGCCCTTGTATCCCCCTCTACTAGGGCATATAAAGTTTGGCAGACCAAGGGGTATCTCTTCCCAATGATGCCCGACTAAGCCATCTTCTGCTACATATTGAGCTAGAGACATGAGCTCTGGGGGTACTGGTTAGTTCATATTGTTGTTCCAACTATAGTTTTGCGGACCCCTTCAGCTCCTTGGGTACTTTCTCTAGCTCCTCCATTGGAGGCCCTGTGTTCCATCCAATAAATGACTGTGAGGATCCATTTCTGTATGTGCCAGTAATTGGCTGAGCCTCACAAGAGACACCTATATCAGGGCTTTTTCAGCAAAATCTTGCTGGCATATGCAATAGTGTGTGTGTTTGGTGGCTGATTATGGGATGGATCCCTGGTTGGGGAAGTCTCTAGATGGTTATTCCTTTGGTCTCAGTCTGAAACTTTGTCTCTGTAACTCCTTCCATAGGTATTTTGTTCCCTAAGGAGGAATGATGTATCCACACGTTGGTCTTCCTTTTTGTACTCGCTGGTTCTGAGTGTCTACTTGACACAGGCTGGAGTTATCACAGAGAAAGGAGCTTCAGTTGCAGAGATGCCTGCAGGAGATCGAGCTGTAAGGCATTTTTTTAAGTAGTGATCAAGAGGAAAAGGCTCCTTGTGGGTGAAACCATCTCTTGACTGGTCATCTTGGGTTCTATAAGACAGCAGGCTGAGCAAGCCAGGAGAAGCAAGCAAGTAAAGAACATTCCTCCATGGCTTCTGCATCAACTCCTGCTTTCTGACCTGCTTGAGTTCCAGTCCTGGCTTTCTTTGGTGATGAACAGCAGTATGGAAGTGTAAGCTGAATAAACCCTTTCCTCTCCAACTTGCTTCTTGGTCATGATGTTTGTGCAGGAATAGAAACGCTGACTAAGACAAATTGGTACCAGTAGAGTGGGGTATTCCTGTGACAACCTGGCCTGGGGAGAACTGTGGAAGGACTTTGGAACTTTGGGTTAGAAGATTTGGTGTTAAGAGCACTGTCAGATGTTGTCTAGAAGCTTGGAAGATAATTTTGAAAACAGTGCAGAAGATGGAGGCCTGGCTTGTGAAATTTAAGAGGGAAAATTAAAGACTATGTGCAGGGCCATTACTATTTTGGATTGTGAAGTTTCAGTGGTTCTGGTTAATTGGGCCTGAAGGATCAGCTGTGATTAACAAGATACCAGAACTATTAAAGCAAAACCTTGGCATTACTGGGACTATTGATGCTGGTTAGCTGGTGATTAAGAAGAGACCAGCATCATTGAGGTGACATCTTCTGAGAAATGTTTTCTGAAAGCACAGAGACTGTGTTTCAGAGATAGCCAAAGTTGTACCTTGTGATGTGGCTGGACTTGGTAATGTGTAAGAGTCACCCAGGTGGTACTGGTTTTGAAGGCATGAAGGGATCACACAGAGCAGCTGAGTCTCAGCACTGTGAGAGGCATGGAAGGCCATTGGTGAAGGTGTAGCCTCAGTTGCAATTGATGGCTCAGGACTGAACGGACCATGCAGTGTTTTGGAGATGCCAGTACCATGAGATGACCACCAAGAGCAGCAGCAGTGGAGTACAGGCATCTGTTGCCTAGAGGACAACACGTGTGCTACAAAGGGCATGGCTGGAGAAGTGACCCAAGCCCTTAGAGGAGTCCAGAAGATCGTTAGTTGGATCCCAGATATTAGATGGTTGGAGATTGTTGTTTTTGATTGTGACTGTGCCCTGATATTTTTCCATCTTGAAGGAAGATTTTTAGTGAAGCCCAAAGTTAGGAGACTTTGAATTTTAAAAGATACTGGATATTTTAAAGAGATTGAACCTTTAATATGTAAATATTCTGGGATCTTAAAGTTATTATGATCTTGGGGATGAATAATAACTAAGGTTTGAGGCTTACTAGTGATGTGTTTGTATGTCAAGTTGACAAGGGGTCAATTGTACTGGCTGGATCTGGGTGTCAACTTGACACAGGCTGTAATTATCACAGAGAAAGGAACTTCAGTTGGGGAGATGCCTCCAGGAGATCCAGCTGTAAGGCATTTTCTCAATTAGCGATCAAGGGGCAAAGGCTCCTTGTGGGTGAAACCATCTCTGGCTGGTCATCTTGGGTTCTATAAAAGAGCAGGCTGAGCAAGCCAGGAGAAGCAAGCCAGTAAAGAACATCCCTCCATGGCTTCTGCATCAGCTCCTGCTTTCTGACCTGCTTGAGTTCCAGTCCTGGCTTCCTTTGGTGATGAACAGCAGTATGGAAGTGTAAGCTGAATAAAACCTTTCCTCTCCAACTTGCTTCTTGGTCATGATGTTTGTGCAGGAATAGAAAACCTGACTAAGACACTTCTTTATTTTCTTGTTTTGCAAAATGTATCTTGGGTATTGTATGGTATTGCAAGCTGGTAAAACCACTCTGGAAATCAGTCTGGCGGTTCTTCAGAAATTTAACCTAGTACAAGCAGAAAAATCCATCAATACTTCTTCTGGGCATATACCCAGAAGATGTTCCAACTTGTAATGAGGAAACATGTTCCACTATGTTCATAGCAGCCTTATTTATAATAGCCAGATGCTGGAAAGAACCCAGATGTCCCTAAACAGGTGAATAGATACAAAAATATGGTACATTTACACATTGGAGTACTACTCAGCTATTGAGAACAATGAATTTATGAAATTCTTAGGCAAATGGACATGTCTGGAGAGTATCATCTTGAGTGAAGTAACCCAGTCACAAAAGAACACACATAATATGCTTTCACTGATAAGTGGATATTAGCCCAGAAACTTAGAATAGCCAAGATATAATTCACAAAACAGATGAAACTCTAGAAGATGGAAGACCGGATTGTGGATACTTCCTTCCTTCTTGTATTGGGCAACAAATTATTCATGGAAGGAGTTACACAAGTAAGGACCATCCAGAGACTGTCTCACAAAGGGATTTAATCCAATAAGCCACCACCAAACCCAGACAGTATTGGATAGGTCAGAAAGATTTTGCTGACAGGACCCTGATATAGGTGTCTCTTGTGAGGCTATGCCAATGCCTGGCAAATACAGAAGTGGATGCTCACCTTCATCTATTGGATGGAACACAGGGCCCCTAATGAAGGAGCTAGAGAAAGTAGCCAAGGAGCTAAAGGGGTATGCTACCCTATAGGAGGAATAACAATGTGAACTAACCAGTACCCCCTAGAGCAGTGTCTCTATTTCCACATATAGGAGAGGATGACCTAATCAGTGGGAGGAGAAGCCCTTGGTCTTGTGAAGATCATATGTCCAGGTACATGGGAATGCCAGGGCCAGGAAGTTGGATTGGGTTGCTTGAGAATCACATCAGGGGGACTGTATAGTGGACTTTCAAGATACCAATTGAAATGTAAAAGAAGAAAATTTCTATTTAAAAAAAAAGATTTATTTATTTATTATATGTAAGTACACTGTAGCTGTCTTCAGATACACCAGAAGAGGGCATCAGATCTCATTACGGATGGTTGTGAGCCACCATGTGGTTGCTGGGATTTGAATTCTGGACCTTCGGAAGAGCAGTCGGGTGCTCTTACCCACTGAGCCATCTCACCAGCCTCAGAAAATTTCTAATTAACAAAATTTCTAATTAAGAAACCTCCAAGAAGTTTTTTTTTTATTTCTTCCTTGACCAAGTTATCCTTGAGTAGAGCATTGTTCTGCTTCTATGTGAATATTGGCTTGAATTGAATGTTATTAGTGAAGGTCATCCTTAGTCTGTAGTGGTTTGATAGGATGCATGGGATAATTTCAATATTTTTGTATCTTTTGAGGCCTGTTTTGTGACCAATTAAATCGTCAATTTTGGAGAAGGTACCATGAGCTGCTGAGAAGGAGTTATATTCTTTGCTTTACGATCAAATCTTCTTTAGATACCTGTTAAATCCATTTGTTTCATAACTTCTGTTAGTTTCCATGTGTTTCTGTTTAGATTCTCTTTCCATGATCTGTTGGGTCCTGAAGTCTCCCACTATTATTGTGTGAGTTGCAATATGTGCTTTGCTCTTTATTATAGCTTCCTTAATGAATGTGGCTGTCCTTGCATTTGCAGCATAGATATTCAGAAGTGAGAGTTCATCTTGGAAGATTTTACCTTTGATGAGTATGAAGTGCCCTCCTTGTCTTTTATGATAACTTTGGGTTGGAAGTCAATTTTATTCAATATTATAATGGCTACTCCAGCTTGTTTCTTCGGACCATTTGCTTGGAAATTGTATTCTAGCCTTTTACTCTGAGGCAGTGTCTGCCTTTATGCCTGAGTTGGGTCTCTGTGTGTAGCAAAAGGTTGGGTCTTGTTTACATGGCAAGTCTTTTAGTCTATGTCTTTTTATTGGGGAATTGAGTCCATTGATTTTAAGAGATATTAAGGAAAAGTCTTTATTGCTTCCTGTTATGTTTGTTGTTAATTTGGAA
Source organism: Mus caroli (assembly GCF_978045245.1). Classification (NCBI taxonomy): domain Eukaryota; kingdom Metazoa; phylum Chordata; class Mammalia; order Rodentia; family Muridae; genus Mus; species Mus caroli. Next base: position 129,083,365 of record NW_028227263.1, on the reverse strand, counting down.
TTCTGTTCTTGCAGCTATCATCTTTTAGGTTTGTTGAAGAATTACTTTCTTGCTTTTTCTAGGGCTTAATATCCCTCCTATACTGGCACGTTTTTCCTTTGTTATCCTTTGAAGGGCCTGATTCTTGGAAAGATATTGTGTGAATTTGTTTTTTTTCATGGAATACTTTGGTATCTCCTTCCATGGTAACTGAGAATTTTTCTGGGTATAGTAGCCTGGGCTGGAATTTGTGTTCTCTTAGGGTCTGTATAACATCTGTCCAGGATCTTCTGGCTTTCATAGTTTCTGGTTAGAAGTCTGGTGTAATTATAATAGGTCTGCCTTTATAAGTTACTTGACCTTTTTCCCTTACTGCTTTTAATATTCGATCTTTGTTTAGTGCATTTGATGTTCTGATTATTATGTGTTGGAAGGAATCTCTTTTTTTTTCTTTTTTTTTTCTTTTGATATAAACACAAGAGGTAGTTTAATGATAGAGTTCCAGGCTGACATGTGTCTCATGCAAGAGACAGAGGAATTGACCCTGAGGCTCAAAAGTTAGGGGTTTATATAGAAAAAAAAGTCAGGGGATAGGAGAAATTGGCGCAGTTACACACAATTGAACAGTTTAAACATCAGCAAGCAGTATGTGCGGGTCGGGACAACAACAACTCTAAAGGGAGGGTGGTTGGGGTCGTGATCTGTGTCACTGTCCACTTCCTAGCTTCTGTGAGCCATTGTTGCCCATTCTTCAGGGCATACCCCAGGTAGGTCACCTCAGTCCAGCATAACTGTGCCTTCTTAACCAAAGCCCGGTACCCCAACTCACCTAACTTGGCCAGGATTTTCTGAGGCCCCAGTTCACACTCTTTATGTGTGTCTGCGGCCACCAAAAGGTCATCTACATATTGTAAGAGAGTCACCTGGGGATTGTTGGCCCAAAAGGAGGCAAGATCTCGATGTAGAGCTTCATCAAACAAGGTGGGTTAATTCTTAATTCCCTGAGGCAGTCTCATCCATTTGAGCTGTCCAGTTCTTCTGTTCTCTGCGTCTCGCCATTCAAAGGCAAACAAGAGCTTGCTGTTAGGGTGTAGTCTCAGGCAAAAGAAAGTGTCTTTAAGATCTAAGATCATATACCAGGTTCGTTCAGGTGGCAGCATGCTGAGTAGGTTGTAAGGATTGGGCACTGTGGGGTGGATATCTTGAACTTTTTTATTGACCTCTCTAAGGTCCTGTACAGGGTGATAGTCATTCTTCCCCAGTTTCTTTACCGGGAGTAGGGGGCTATTCCAAGGAGACTTACATGGGACTAGGATCCCCTGTTGGAGCAGTCTGGTGATATGGGGGCGTATGCCCTCCTGCACTTCTCTGCCCATGGGGTACTGTCAGATCCCAATGAGAGTGGTCCCAGACTGAAGTTCAGTCACTACTGGAAGAATTAGTCTGGCCATTCCCATTCCCTCTGTTTCGGCCCATGTCTGAGGATATCGAGTAAGCCAGTCAGTCCTGTAGTCCCTCAGGGGGTTTCATTTCATTTTGATAAATTTGATACTCTTCTCCTAATTGTAAAGACAACACTAAGGTCTGAGGTGTCTCAATCCCCCAGGACAATTCTGGTTCAGAGGGGGCAAATGTTATTTGTGCCTTTAATTTGATCAATAAGTCTCTTCCCAGTAAGGGCATAGGGCACTCCGGAATGACCAAAAATGAGTGAATTACTTATATCTTTCCTAGGTCTACCATCCGGGAAGTGGTCCATGGGTATGGTTTCTGCCCTGTGGCCCCAATCACTAGCGTCTTTTTGTTTTTTGTTTAATTAACCAAAGGTGTTTTGAGCACTGAATATTCTGCACCAGTATCAACCAAGAAACTTATAGGGGTCCCCTCCACTTTTAATGTTACCCTAGGCTCAGGGAGGGGGGCCGATCCCCATCTCCTCTAGTCTTCATCATCTTCAAGGGACAGTACTTTTGCTCCCTGTGTCTTCTTAGAGCACTCACGAGCCCAGTGACCTTTGTCTTTGCAGTGTGCACATTGATCTTTTTCCAGGGGCAGTCTATCTCTTCTGGGTCTCTTTGGACCCTGCCATTTCTCGTCTCCCAGATTCCCTGACTGCCAAGTCCTGTCTCTTTTATCTGTATCTACTACTGCGGCCAGTAATTTGAGTCAGAGTCTTTTCCTGTTTCCTGTCTCTCCTGTCTTCATCTCTCCTCTCTCTCTTTTCTCTTTCTTGTTTCTCATCCTCCGTCTCTCTCTTATGATACACTTTCTCAGCCACTTTAACCACATCCCTTACAGTATAATCTTGTAATCTCAATCCTTTGCAATTTCCTTATGAAGTCGGGGGCTGACTGTCTGATAAAAGCCATAATCACAGAGGCTTGCTGCCCTTCAGACATAGGGTCAAACGGGGTGTACCTTCTGTAAGCCTCCATGAGTCACTCCAGAAAAATTGAGGGGGGCTCAGTCATCCTCTGAATAACCACCTTATCTTAGCCAAATTTGTGGGACTTTGTATGGCACCTCTGAGACCCGCCTTTAGAGCCCGCTGGTAATTATACAGCTGTTCCCTACCTTGTGCCATGTTATAATCCCATTGAAGGCGGGTCAAGGGGAATCCTTCATCTATCTGGGCCAGGGTCTGGACAGGGTGTCCGGCATCATTCCGGACATTCTTCTGAGCATCGAGGAGAATTCTCTCTCTCTCCTCAGTGATGAACAAGGTCTGTAAAAGCTGTTGACAGTCATCCCAAGTAGGCTGATGGGAGAACATCAAGGACTCTATCAAGCCTGTAAGCCCTGCAGGGTTTTCTGAAAAGGGAGTGTGATTAATCTTCCAGTTATAAAGATCAGAGGAAGAAAAGGGCCAATACTGTAAAAGTTGTAAGTCATTCTGATCGCCTGGGGGTGGCCTAACAGCCCTAAGGGGAAGCGCTACAGTGGAGTCAGCCAGTCCTTCAGGGACCAGTCAGCTCCTCATCCCTGTTGAGGGACCTTTTCTTCCTCTGGTCCCAGGGACCAGGACCAGAAGAGGGGCAGGAGAAGCAGAGGGTTGGGGTACAGGTTGGGGAGCTCGAGGATAAGGTGGGGGCAGGGGAAAAGACCACTCAGGGGGTTCTTCTATTTCAGGGTAGATCTTAGACGTGGGTGCTGGTGGAGTACTGTGCTCGCCATCTTCTTTAGGCTGCAGCTTCGGATTCTTGTTTGCAGCACTTTCTTGGACAGCCAGGATCCTGGAGCCGGGCCTAAGGGGTGGGAGGAATGGTCGGACCCACTGGGGTGGGGATCATGTCAAATCCATTCACACTGTGATGTAAGGCTGTTGGTCTGGGTGTGATCCCGGCCCTTCCTCATCCAGCACCAATGAGGCACCTTCCTTTGCGCTGCTACCCGGGTTGCACGCTCCTTCATGTTTACATTCTGTCATCGCTCCAAGTTGTGCTCAGAAGGAATTTGTTTTATGGTCTAGTCTATTTGGAGTTCTGTAGACTTCTTTTATGTTTATGGGCATCTCTTTCTTTAGGTTACGTAAATTTTGTTCTATAATTTTCTTAAAGATAACTACCAGCCCTGTACATTGAAAACCTTTATTCTCAACTATTCCTATTATCCGTAGGTTTGGTCTTCTCATTGTGTCCTGGATTTCCTGGATGTTTTGAGTTAAGATCTTTTTGCATTTTGCATTTTCTTTGGTTGTTGTGTCTATATTTTCTGTGGAATCTTCTGCACCTGACATTCTCTCTTCGATCTCATTCTGTTGCAGATGCTTCCTTCTATGGTTCCTGATTTCTTTCCCAGGATTTCTATTACAGAGTTGTCTCCCTTTGGGTTTTCTTTATTGTATATAGTTCCACTTTTAGATCATGGATGGTTTTGTTCAATTACATCACCTGTTTGGTTGTGTTTTCCTTTAATTCTTTAGGGGATCTTTGTGCTTCCTCTTTAAGGACTTCTACCTGTATAGCAATGTTTTTTTCTGTAATTCTTTAAGGGATTTTTGTGCTTCCTCTTTGAGGACTTCCACCTGTTTAGCAGTATTCTTCTGTATTTCTTTAAGTGAGTTATTAATGCCTTTCTTAAAATCTTCTACCAGCATTATGAGATAAATTTTTAAAACTGAATCTTGCTTTTTGGATGTGTTGGTGTATCCAGGACTGGCAGTGTTGGGACTACTGGGTTCTGATGATGGTGAGTGGTCTTGTTTTCTGTTAGTAAGATTCTTACCTTTGCTTTTCTCCATCTGGTAGTCTCTGTTGTTAGATGTTCTAGCTGTCTCTGGTTGGAGCTTATTCCTCCTGTAGTTCTGTTAGCCTCTGTCAGCATTCCTGGGAGTCCAACTCTCTCCCAAATCCCAGTGGTCAGAGCACTCTCTTCAGACAAGCTGTCCTCTTGCAGGGAATGCACACAGAGGTCTGGAGCTCAGCTATACTTCCTGGATGAAGATGAAGGCCCAAAGGGACCCCGTTGCTTCTGTGGCCTACAGGCTCTCCTGCAGGTGCTGATCTGTGAAAGACCTGGGATAAAAGATGTCGCTCTCACTTGTGTCCCTGGGTCAGAGCTCTCCCTGGAGGCTGACTCTCATCTGGCAGGGAAGATGCACCACACTTCTGCCTTTTAAAATTCTTTCTATATCCTTCATAGATGCTTGAACTTCAGGATAGGTTTGATGGAGATATCCTCTTTAGGACTTGGATGCTTCAATTTTTAAGTGTATGGGTATTTCCAGTTGTGAATCTGTGTTTTAATTACCATCTACTAAAAAAAAATAAAAACCTATGTGATGAGGTTTTAGCAATGCACTGATCTATGGGTTTAGAGATATCTCATTAGGAGTCATTTTATTGCTATGTTGATTTAGTGGAATCTATTTAGGATAAGGGTCTTGGCTTCATTACCAGTGTCAGGTGTGGGTTCCATCTCATGACATTGGATTTAAATTCAATCAAACAGTTGTTGGTCATTCCCATAACAGTTATGGTTAATGCAGCAATATTTCTTGAAGATAAGTCACTGATGCAGGTCACAGGGTTCATTGTTATGTGAGATTCTCCTATAGTGTGTACAGTACCTTCTAGAACTATTAATGACAAGCAGTATAGATGAAGCATCTGGGCATTCTCTTTTGCCCTTGTCCAGAATGATGATCTGACTTGACCAGCACCCACCTCACTATGCCTGCCATTTTCAATTTTCAGAGTCTATTGACTGTAATTTTGATGCTTATATGTATGTGTGCTTATATCTGATCTCTGGCACACAGAATCCTGGACAGAAATAAAACTGGACTATTGGTAATACTTTGGAAGTGTGCCTGAATTGGAAAATGCAAGAGTCCTTATGTGGCCATATGGTTCATAGTGATGGCCTTCAGCATCCTCTTCATCCAGTATCTTTGGAAACTATTACAGTGTGAATGCCATCAGATTGTAAACAAGGACTTGCCTCCCGAAAATAATGGCAAAAAATGGTTAAGCCTTAGAACTGTACTGGGAATGAGATAAATTTTGAGATGCTGTTCTCTATTTTTTTTTTTTTTTACTATTGGACCAATGAGGTGTATGAATAATTATAATGTAACCGTTTAATACACAGGAATGTGATTGTAGCCATCAACCTCAGGTCTCTTACTCCAATATTCCACTCTGCAAATGTCATTCTGTTGTGTCAGGTTCTCCAGGCATGAAGTAGAAAACCAGTGGCAAATTCCACAGGCACCTGTGCCTAGGCCTTCAAAATAGTATCTTCACATAATGACACCTTGTAGCAATTGGTCTATTTTTCTTGAAAAAAAATTGTTTTATTTTTGTTGTTATTGCTCTTAAGGATTCCGTTCATATTAAAATCCTTTTGATTGCTATCCAGAGTACCTGTATTCTAGGCAAATTATGTAGTTTAATGCAGGTATTTAAAGCATTTTAAACAAAACTCTGATTTTCTTTAATTAGCACAAGATTTGGGCTTCTATTCACAAAGGTACAACTGACACTCTATGATGAAGAATACTTTATAATGAAAACCAGCAAGTAGAGCGGTGAGTGAACAAGCATTGTGCATTGTTTGTTCTCTGTAGTGCTGTCTTCCAAATAGAACAGTCATTGTAGGTACCCAAGTGTGGTATTTGTGTTGATTTTAATGCAGCATTTTAAATCTAGTTTATATTCTGCCCAAAAAAGCTGAAGCATCTGGTTGAACACCAGCTCAATTTCTCCATGTTCAATGAGAGAAATTATGTCATGTCATCAGAAATAGGACCTTACCATCATGTTATTGATGTAAACAAAAAATATCATTGACAATAGCCTGTAATGTTTAAGGGGTCACATTAGACCTATTTATCCAACAACTCACAAGATGTTATCAATTCTTGGTAATGGAGATTTTACTTGGTAGTGTATGATTTCTAGTTGGGGCCTTGTGTGCCCCATATATTATAACAGCTTTTAAGTAATTTTTATTCATTTTTAGGAAGCTTCCAATGTATAAAATTTCCATCTACCTTTTCAAAATGTCTTCAGTACTAATATTAGGAAACAACAGTCCTCAATATGTAATTGCTTTTTTTATGGATAAATACTAGTCCAGACCCATTATTTTGATATTCCACCAGATATCATTTTGGAGAATGGACATTAACACTACAGAATAAATTAGATGAAAATAGAGCATTATTTTGAGTTCCTTTCTAACAAATTGGTCTCCTTTGAAGTACCAGGTCTGATTATGATAGGAGAAAAAACCAAGAGATTAGACCATTGGAAATCTGTATTTCATAGAATTCAAGGCATAAGCATATCTTGTTGGACAAGATTTTTCATTTTACAAACAGACCCTGAAATAAGGGAGGCACGATATGGCTCAGTGGTTCAAAGCAATTGTTCTTCTAGAGGATCCAGGTTCCATTCTATTCTCCCATATGTCACTTACAACAATCTGTAACTATAGTTCCATGGAATTCTATGATCTATTCTGGCTTCTATAGGCACCAAGTATGTATGAGGTACACAATCATTTATGCAAACAATCACACACATGAAAGTAAAGTAAATTTAAAGTGCATTATTTCTTTTAAGGAATGCAATTTAAAAATTGCATCTGTAGATTTCCTTTGCTAATTTACTCATTTTCATAATATTGACTCAGCCAATCTGTGAGTGGTATGTGCATGTGCCTTCCCATTTTTAATTGTTTTTTTATATATTTTCTTTTTTTTTTTTCATTACAAGTGTTTTCCCTTTCCAGATTTCCCCTTTGGAACCCCCTATCCAATTTCTCCTCCGCTTGCCTCCTTGAGGGTGTTCCCTCACCCACATACTCACGACTTCCATCCCTGGCATTCACCTACACTGGGGCATCAAACAGCCTCAGGTCCAAGGGCATTTCCTCCCACTGATGACAACAAGACCTTCATTTATCACATATGTGGGAAGAGCCATGCATGTGTACACTTTGGTTTGTAGTCCACTCACTGGGAGCGCCAGGGTCTGGCCAGTTGCAGTTCTCTCTATGAGTCTGCAAACCCAATCAGATCCTTCAGTCCCTTCTCCAGCTCCACCATTGTGGACCCAATGCTCAGTCCAGTGGTTGGCTGCAAGCATTTGCCTCTGTATTTACCAGTCTCTGGCAGAACCTCTCAGGAGACAACCTTATCAAGCTTCTGTCAGTAAGCACTTCACAGCATTCCCAGTATTGTAGTGTATGGTGAATGTATATGGGATTGTTAATATCCACTTATCAGTAAGTATATATGGTGTGTGTTTTTTGAGACTCAGTTACCTCACTCAGGATGGTATTTTCAAGTTCCATCTATTTGCCTGTGAATTTCATGAAGTCACTGTTTTTAATGGCTGGTTAGGATTCCATTATGTAAATGTTCCCCATTTTCTGTATCCATTCTTCTGTTGAGAGACATCTGGTTGTTTCCAGGTTCTGACTATTATATATATGGCTGCTATGAACATAGTGGAGCATGTGTCCTTATTACATGTTGGAGCATCTTCTGGGCATACATTCAGGAGTGGTATAGTTGGGTTCTCAAGGAATAGTATGCCTAATTTTCTGAGTAAAACCACCAGACTGATTTCCAGAGTGGTTTTACCTGCTGGCAATTCCTCTAGCAATGGAGGAATGTTCCACTTTCTCCACATCCTAGCCAACATCTGCTACCTCCAGAGTTTTTGACCATAGGCATTTTGATGTGTGGTAGAATCTCAGGGTTGTTTTGAATTGCATTTCCCTGATGACTATGGATTTTGAACATTTCTTTAGGAGCTTCTCAGCCATTTCTGTTTCCTCAGGGGAGAATTCTCTTTAGCTCAGTTCCCCCTTTTAAAATAGGGTTATTTGGTTCACTGGAGTCTAACTTTTTGAGTTCTTTTTATATATATATTAGTCCTCTATTGGATGTAGGGTTGGTAAAGATCTTTCAACAATCTGTTGGTTGGGGTTTTGTCCTATGGACAGAGGCCTTTACTTACTGAATCTTTGCAATTTTATGATGTCCCCTTTGACTATTATTGATCTTAGAGCACTAGGCATTGGCGTCATGCTCAGGAAATTTTCTCCTGTACCCAGATATTTGATATTTTCACCCAGTTTCTTTTTTATCCGATTCAGTGTATCTGGTTTTATATGGAGGTCCTTGATCCACTTGGAATTGAGCTTTGTACATGGAGATAAAAATGAATAAATTTTCATTCTTCTACTTGTTGATTGCTAGTTGAACTAGCAGCATTTGTTGAAAAAGCTTTTTCCCACCACTAGTATGTTTTAGTTTCTTTGTCAAAGATCAAGTGACCACAAGTGAGTGGGTTCATTTCTGGGTCTTCTATTCTAGTCCATTGATCTAAGTGCCTGTCAGCAATGGTGCCAAAACCATTCAGTTTTTTATCACTATTGCTTTGCAGTACAGCTTAAGGTCAGGGATGGTGATTCCCCAGAAGTCCTTTTATTGTTGAGAATAGTTTTAAGTATTCTGCATTTTTGTTATTCCAAATCATTTTGAGAATTGGTCTTTCTAACTCTGTGAAGAATTGAGTTGGAATTTTGATGTGGATTGCATTGATTGTGCATATTGCTTTCAGAAAGATGGCCATTTTTCTATATTAATACTGACAATACACTAGCATGGGAGATCCTTCAATTTTCTGAGGTCTTCTTCAGTTTTTTTCTTCAGAGACTTGAAATACTTGTCCTACAGATCTTTCACTTGTTTGGTTAGACTCATACTAAGATATTTTATATTGTTTCTAAAGAGAGTAATTTCCTTAATTTCTTTCTCAGCCCTTATCCTTTGAGTATCGGAAGGCTACTAATTTGCTTGAGTTAAATTTATATATGGCCACTTTGCTGAAGTTGTTTATAAGCTGTAGTATTTCTCTGGTCGAATTTTTGTGGTCACTTAAATATATTATCATCTGCAAATAGTGACTTCTTCCTTTCCAATTTCATATCCTATTGACCCCCATTTGTTATCTAATACTCTTGATAGAAGTTCAAATACTATATTTAATAGATATTGAGACTGTGGACAGCCTTGACTAATCCCTCAGTTTAGTTGGATTGCTTCCAGTTGCTCTCCATATAGTTTGGTGTTCGCTACTGGTTTACAGTATATTCCCTTTATTACATTTAGATATGGGCCTTGAACTCCTCATTTTTCCAAGTTTTTAACATGTTAGGATGCTGAATATTTTCAAATGTCTTACAGTACCTAACGAAATTATCATGTGGATTTTTCCTTCAGTTTGTTTATGTAGTGTTTTATATTGGTCGATTTCTGTATGATGAATCATCCCTCAATTCTTGAGATGAAGCCTACTTGATCATGGTGAATTATCATGATCATTTTGATGTATTCTTGGATTCAGTTTTCGACAAATTTGTTGAGTATTTTTGCATCGATATTCATAAAAGAAATTGGTATAAAGTTCTCTTTCTTTGTTGGTGTTTGTGTGATTTTGGTATCAGTGTAACTCTGCTTTCAAAGAGCAAATTGGGTAGTTTTCCTTCTTTTTCTATTTTGTGGAATAGTTTGAAGAGTAATGGTATTAGCTCTTCTTTGAAGGCGTGATTAATTTTTGCATTATTCCCAACTGCTCCTGGGCTTTCTTTGGTTGGAGACTTTTAATGACAGCTTCTTTTACTTTAGGGGTTATGGAACTGTTTAGATGGTTTATCTGATCCTGATTTAACTTTGGCATTTGGTATCTATCAGAAACTTGTCCTTTTCATCCAGATTTTCCAGTTATTTGGAATATAGGCCTTTGTAGTAGAATCTGATAATTTTTTGAAATTCCTCAGTTTCTGTTTGTACTGGCTAGTTTTGTGTCAACTTGACAGAGCTGGATTTATCACAGAGAAAGGAGCTTCAGTTGAGGACATGCCTCCATGAGATCCAACTGTAAGGCATTTTCTTAATTAGTGATCAAGGGGGAAAGGCCCTTTGTGTGTGGTGCCATCTCTGGGCTGATAGTCTTGGGTTCTATAAGAGAGCAGGCTGAGCAAGCCAGAGGAGGCAAGCCAGTAAAGAATATCCCTCCGTGGCTTCTGCATCAGCTCCTGCTTTCTGACCTGTTTGAGTTCCAGTCCTGACTTCCTTTGGTGATGAACAGCAGCATGGAAGTGTAAGCCGAGTAAACCCTTTGCTCCCCAACTTGCTTCTTGGTCATGATGTTTGTGCAGGAATAGAAACCCTGACTAAGACACTGTTGTCCTACCTCCTTTTTCATTTCTGATTTTGTTCATTTGGATTGTATTTCTGTGTTTTCTGGTGAGTCTGGCCAATGGATTATCTATCTTACTGACATTCTCAAAAAAACAGATCTTGGTGTTGTTGATTCTTCATATTTTCTTTTGTTTCTATTTCGTTGATTTCAACCCTGAGGATAATTATTTCCTGTTATCTACTCCTCTTGGGTGTATTTGTTTCTTTTTGTTCTAGAGGTTTCAGGTATGCTGTTAGGCTCCTAGGATAATCTCTCTAAAGTGACATTTGGAGTCACTCAGAGTTATGTGTTTTCCTCTTAGCACTGTTTTCATTTTTTCCCAAAAGTTTGGGTAAGTTTTTTCTATATTTTCATAAAATTTTAAAAAATATTTAATTTCTTTCTTTATTTTTCCTTGTCCAATTATCGATGAGCAGGGTATTGTTCAGCTTCCATGTGTAGGTGGGCTTTCTGTTGTCTTTGCTTGTATTGAAGACCAGCCTTAGTCCATGGTGATTTATTAGGGTACATAGGATTGTTTTAATCTTCTTGTATCTGATGAGGCTTGTTTTGTGACCAATTCTATGGCTAATTTTGTAGAAGTTACTATAGGGTGCCGAGAAGAAGGTACATCAATTTGTTTTAGAATGAAATATTCTATAGATTTGGAAATGTCAAATACATTTTGTCCATTACTTTTGTTAGTTTCAATGTGTCTCTGTTTAGTATCCATTTCCATGGTCTGTCAATTGATGATGGTTCGGGATTGAAGTCTCTGACTATTGTTTTGTGATGTGCAATATGTGCTTTGAGCTTTAATATATTTTTAAAAATTAATGTGGATACCCTTGTTTTTGGAGCATAGATTTTCAGAATTGAGAGTTCATCTTGGTAGATTTTTCCCTTAACCAGTATGAAGTGTCCTTTCTTATCGTTTTTGGTAACTTTTGGTTGAAATTAGATTTTCTTCAATATTAGAATAGAATAGAATATTAGAGTGGCTGCTTCAATTTGTTTCTTTGGACAATTTGCTTCGAAATTGATTTTCCAGCCTTTTCTCTGAGGTAGTGTCTGTCTTTGATACTAAGGTACATTTCTTGTATGCAGTAAAGTGCTGGGTTTTATCTTTTGTAGGCCTGTTTTGTGGAAAGATATTGTGTAAATTTGGATTCATCATGGGATATCTTAGTTTCTCCATTTATTGTAATTGGGAATTTTACTGGGCATAGAAGCTGTGCTGGCATTTGTGTCCTCTTAGGGTCACTATGACATGTGCCCTGGATATTCTAGCTTTTATAGTCTCTGTTGAGATGTCTGTTTCAATTCTGATAGGTCTGCCTTTATATGTTACTTTACCTTTTCCTCTTATGACATTTAATATTGTTTGTTTGCTTTCTGCATTTGTTGTTTTGACTGTCATATGTCAGGAGAAATTTATTTTCTGGTCCAATCTCTTTGGGGTTTTGTAGGTCTCCTGTATGTTCTTGGGCATCTATTTCTTTAGGTTAGGGAAGTTTTCTTCTATAATCTTGTTGAAGATTTTTACTGGCCCTTTAATTTGGGAATCGTTGCTCACTTCTATACCTATTACCCTTAGGTTTGTTCTTTTCAATGTGTTCTGGATTTCCTGAATGTTTGGGTTTAGAAGCTTTTTGCATTCTGTATTTTCATTGACTGTTGAGTCAATGTTTTCTATGACATTTTCTGCCCTTGGGATTCTCTCTTTTATCTATATTCTATTGGTGATGCTTGTAGCTATCACTCCTGATCTCTTGCCAAGTTTTTCTTTCCCCAGAGATGTCTCCCTTTGTGATTTCTGTATTGTTTCTCTTTCCTTTTTTAGATAATGGATGGTTTTTGCAAGTTACTTCACCTGTTTGATTGTGTTTTCCTATGATTCTTTAAGGAGTTTTTGTGTTTCTTATTTAAGTGCTTCTACCTATTTACCTGTGCCCTCCTATATTTCTTTAGGGGAGTTATTTATGTCCTTCTTAAAGTCCTCTATCATCATCATGAGATGTGATTTTTCAATCAGGGTCTTGCATTTCCAGTAGGTTGGGATACCCAGGCTTGCCGTGGTGGGAGTACTGGGTTCTGATGATGCCAAATAGACTTGTTTTCTGTTGCTTATGTTCTTTCTTTTGCTCTCACTATCTGGTTATCTCTGTTGCAGGCTGGTATTACTGTCTCTGACTGTGGCTTTTCCCTTCTGCATGCCTGTGTGTAAGTATTCCTGGAAGACCAGTTTTCTCTGGGAAGAATTTGTTTTTGGAGTATTGTGGTACAGGGTGAGCTCTGGGTGCAGACAGAACCTGGATGGATACTGTACCTGGCTGTTACTTGCTTTCTGTGACCTGATGACTTTGGGTGGGTCCCTCTTGGGCCAGGAGTTTGAGCAGAAATGGTGATCTTACGAATGTTCACAGGTATTTTGGCATTCCTGGGCATTCAGCTCTCTCCCAGACATATTTGGGTATTGAGTGATGTTGCATAGGATCAACTTCATGGGCTGTGACACAGGAGGAGTTTTTGGTACAGATGGAATCCAGAAGGAATCAGTCCATGTTTTCCCATTTTGTATTGTCTTTTAGGTTTTTTTTTTTTTTAAATTGTGTCTTCTAAAGTAGAGAAACAAGGAGGAAGGCCATGTGAGGATATTTGAATCTCACTTAGATGGGGGAACAAAATATTCATGGAGGCAGATGGAGTGAAGGAACTTTGTAACTTTGTAGAGAGTGGACTGGGGGGAGGTGTGGGTTTTAGGATCAGGTAAGAGAATGGACATGAGAGATGTCAAGCTACATGCAGGATAGGGTGTAGTCTCCAGAATAGCTCAGACGCCTCTCAGGAGGTAGCAGTGTCTTCAAGAAGAACAGCAGCAGTGGATGTACAATAGCGTGATATAGGGAGGAAGGCTGCACCCTAGGTAATCTCCTTAGTGGCAGCAAGGTCAGGGTCTGGATCAGCCTGCTTCAGGCTGGGTGGGGGGTTACAATTTGCCACCTGTTATTAATATTTAAAAAAAGCTGGACTGAGGCATAAAATTTATTTCTGCTCTATAATCCTGCCTGGGAGTTATGGTGGCTGTCTGGTCCGCCTGTCTTAGGAAATCTTTGATCTTCCCGAACCATCCAAATGTCATCTTGGAGGCTAAGTGTAGTGTGCTTGTGTTTATTTCACACAAAACATGGCTAGCATGTGTAACTGTTGTTTCGGTGCCCAATACGATCCTTTTTCTTTTTCTTCCCATGGAGCTCCATACCAAGCGGTGTTCCTCCAGCGTTTTTCTGTCATTCCTCAGGTCTCTATTCGGACATCAGACTGTTGGAAGTTGACCCGCTGCTCACATGGACCTGGTTTCACCTGGTTGGCAAGCCAGGGGTGATAAGAGAGGGAAACTAGGAGGTCAAGAGAAAAATGTAGCTAAGTCAAGGTTCCTAATCAAAGCTCAAATGTTTAATAGCAAATGTTCCTATAAACGGGGGCGGGGGTGTGAGGTGGGTGGGTGGGGGACGCCCATTCCGCCAATCCATTCTTCCAGCCTGGAACCAGCTTCAGGTGAAGATGTGAAGGATAGGGTGTAGTCTCTGGAATAGCTCAGCAGCCTCTCAGCAGGTAGTAGTGTCTTGATGGAGAACAGAGTCAGTGGCTGAACAATAGAGTGATCTAGGGAAGAAGACTCCACCCTAGGTAATCTCCTTAGTGGCAGCAAGATCAAGTTCTGGTTCGGCCTGCTTCAGGCTTGGAGGGCAGGGGGGGGGGCTACACAATAATATTGGGAGATTGTGCCACCTCACTCTCACTAATGTATAGGTCATTGAAACAGAAACTAAATAGAGACACAGTGAAACTAAGAGAGGTTATGAAACAAATGGATTGAATAGATATATTCAGATTATTTCACCCTAAATCAAAAGAATATACCTTCTTCTCAGGACCTCATTGTGCCTTCTCTAAAATGACCATATAATCTGTAACAGAACAAAGCTCAAACAATACAAGATTGAAATAATGCCATGTATTTTATCAGATCAGCTTGGACTAAGGCTAGTCTTCCATAACAACCAGAAAACAGAAAACTTATATGCCCATGGAAACTTAACAACACTCTACCTAGTGAGAAATTGGTTATGGAAGAAATAAAGAAAGTAATTAGGTGCCTAGTCCTTTCTGCTGGGGCAGATTCTTGGCTGGTCTACTCCAGTGAAGACACCATTTTCTGATCCATCCTAGACAACCTGATATACACAGAGCAGTTGAGGATCTACTGCACTCAGAGTAGTTGAGGATTGGCTAAACTCAGAGAAGTTGTACATCATCTTGAACGCTCCATTGAAGACCCAACAGTCCTAAGGCCTCCCAGGAGTTCTACTGAATCCAGTGCAACAGATCAGCATCTTCTCTACCCCTGTGAAGAGCTCCCAAGTTGCAGGCCAACACAAGGTGGTCTGCTATAGCCAAGAGTGCAGGAGACCTGAAGTATCCCAGGGACAAAAGAGGCAAACTCCAGACAGTCACCAGACCAACAAACATCAGGGATATCCAGATGGCAAAAGGCAAATGCAAGACAATCAACAACAGAAGCCAGTATACGTGTGCATCATCAGAACACAGTTCCCTCACAACAGCAAGCCCTGAATACAACAGACCTGAATAATCAGAAAGGTGACACAAAATCATGTCTCATGAAAATAATAGATTCCCTGCTTATTGGACCTGAAAACGTTTTCAACAAAATCATAGAAGAAAACTTCCCAAACCTAAAGAAAGAGTTGGCCATAAAGGTACAAGAACCCTATAGTACACCAAATAATGGGATCTGAAAAGAAAATCCCCCTTTAACATAATAATCACAACACAAAAAGCACAGAAAAAAAAACAATATTAAAAGATTAAAGGGAAAAGGGCCAAGGAACATTCAAAGGTAGACCTATCAGAATTGCACAAGACTTTTCAGTACAGACTATGAAAGCCAGAGGAGCCTGGTCAGAGGTCATGCAGAATCTAAGAGAACACAAATAACAGGTCAGTCTACTAGAGGCGAAAAAACACTCAATCAAGATATATGAAGAAATCAAAATATTCTAGGACAAAATCATACTATATACCAGCCCAGCCCCACAGAGGATCCTAGAAGGAAAACATCAACACAAGGAAGGCACCTGCACCAAAGAAAGGAGAAGATATTAAGCATCTGACAACCACACCAAAAGGAGAGAACCACAAGCACAGAAAGCCATCCATAAAAACAAACATATCAGGAACCAACACTCATCTCTCTTTAATATCTCTGAATATTAATGGACTCAACTAACCTATAAAGAAACATAAGCTAACAGATTGGATATGCAAACAAGAGCCAGTATTTTGTTGCATAGAAGAAACACATCTCAATAACAAAGACAGGCACTATCTCAGAGTAAAAGGATGAAAAAAGCTTTCCCAAGAAATGGTCTCAGGAAAGAAGCAGGAGTTGCCATCCTATCATCCAATAAAATAGAATTTCAACCAAAATATATCAAGTGTGACGATGGATACATCAAGTGGAAAATCCACTAAGAAAAATTGTCAATTCTGAACATGTTTGCTCCAAATGCAAGAGTACCAATATTCATAAAAGAAACTTCACTAAAGCTCAAAACCTGCATTGAACACCACAGAATAATAGTGGGAGACTTCAATACACCACTCTTGACAATCAACAGGTCATTGAAACAGAAACTAAAGAGAGACATTGTGAAACAAAGAGAGGTTATGAACCAAATGAATTGAACAGGTAGCTACAGAACATTTTACCCTAAAACAAAAGAATCAATCCATCAATCCAGACAACATACACTAACTTGCATGTGACACCAACACACACACACACACACAGACACACACACAGACACACATAGACACACACACACACACACACACACACACACACACACACACACACATATATACAACAAAGGACTACCTGGTCTGGCTTCATTGAGAGAAGATAAATGTAACTCTCGAGAAACTTGAGGCACCAGGGATTAGGGATATCAGAGGGCTCCTGCAGTTGGAGGTTGGAAGTTGGTGGATTTGAAGAATGGAGGAAGAATGGTATGAGGAATTGTGGGAGGGAGGACTGGGAGGAGGGTAAGGACTGGATTGTTAAAAAAGTGAAGTTAATAATTAAAAATAAAAAAGTAAAAATTTTAAAATAAAATAAAATGCCCTGCAGCCAGATCTTATGGAGGCATTTTCTGAATTGAAGTTCCCTCCTTTAAGAAAAGTTGTGTCAAGTTGATATAAAACTATTATGTTATATAATATTATATAATACAATTAAATTATGGGTATGGGTCATCACTTGTGTATGGAGGACAAAAAGAACTCTGTGGGGAGTTATTACTCCTTTCTGCTTTATGGATGATATGCAAAGAACTCATTACCTCCCACTTGCAAAGCAGGTGCCTGTATTTGCTGTGCCAGCTATTGATTTTAACATTTTTTCCAACTTGAAGAAGGGCACTTTCAAAGTCATGTTAGGAGGCTACTCTGGTGGTCTCTACACTGTACTGGCTAGCCAATGGTAATAAGAAATGACCCTCTGCTGTTACACAATTGTAGCTGAGGAGAAATAAAATTATTTTTCTCAGTGTGAGGGTTTGGGCAATGTATTTATGTGTGATTGCCAGGGAAGAACACACAGACAATAAAAGGATAGCAAATCTTATTCTTCCCTGGCATAATTAATAAGTTTAGCCTAGGGTAGGATTATCAATAAGAGGGCTGATTCCATCCACACTCAGAGAGGGTGTCAGAGGTTTTGAGTTTTCTAAATTCCACTGGTTTATGGTCTGAATTCCTTCATTGGATTAATGTGAGAAGAGGAATACACCATCAGAGATGCTATTGGCACCTGCAGAAAGTTTCATTTCTTTCCCTCACAATTTATTTTTTTATTCATATTACATCCCAATTGCAGCCCCTCCCTTCTCTCCTCCTATCCTAGTCTTCCCTGAAAATGTGGACCTTACAGCTACTATTCATTTGTTGTGGATTGCCCTGTTGCTGTTTTTATTTTGATGCTAATTCTGCTTACCCAATAGGAGGCTGCCTGTAACAAGGAGTGAAATACTCAGGTGAGTTCAGGTGAAACTTCCTCTAATGAACAAAGATTTCAAGGAATCAATCACTGGGTGAATAGGCAGAACTTCCTGGTTGGAGAAAGGAAGAGGAGAAGCAGGAGAGAGGTCTTTTGAATGGGAGAGTGAATGGAGGACATATGTAGGTACCATATGTTCCATATGTTCTTCTTCCACGAGAAGTATCAGAGGATCTTATCCAGCACAGTGAGCAACAGGTATTTATGTTAACACTGGCTTCAAACTTCATTTTTTAAAGGTGTTGCTGGAGGTGCAATAGGATACAGGTTAACTGCTGCTGGGTCCACTGAGGTTTGACAGCGAAATATGTGGGGGACTAGAAACTTTGAATAAGGCAGTTGTCCACAGTTTTCAAAAGCTCCTTCAGGCAAGAGGGATAGGGTTTAAAATAATAGAACAGAAGGCTGTACACAGTCGAGTACTGCATCAGGCTAGAGGAATAGGGTTTAAAATAATAAAATAAAAATAAAAATAAAAATAAAAATAAAAATAAAAATAAAAATAAAAATAAAATAAAATAAAATAAAATAAAAAAAATAAAAAAAAATAAAGGAAAATGGATTTTGAAACTCTCCCAGAGACAGAGAGAAAATCGGGGGATGCCCTGCTCTATACTATCTGGCCCCTACAGGAGACACACTTAGATTTGGTTACATCAAGTTCTCTACATTCTCTGTGTTGTTTGTGTTTGGTGCACCAATATTTGTTCATGTGTCAATTCATGTCTCTCTTTGTTTCGTTGTATGGATGACTGTTTTTTGTGTTATCTGTTGGAAAATAAAAATGGCTAAGACTTTATCTGCTGGTTCAGCAGAGCCTGAGACTGGATCACACTTTAGCCAAGAATCAAACACAGCAGGGGAGCCACTGCTGAAAAAAAATGCTTTTAAAGAAATGGAGTCTGTAGCTTCTTAGTGTTAAGGCAAAAAAGCTGATAGTTGTTTTTTTCCTAGAAAAATCTCTGGAATCATGTTTATTTTGTTTAGCAAAAGACAAAGTGCTTTTTTGTCTTATAATTATAGCTTTAAAAACTAAAATTCTTTGAGTGGTCTAAATTTATAAGACCCTTGTGGCCTCTGCATTTGGTTTTTTACTGGTCTTTAATGTGTAACATTAGTAACAAGACAGCTTTAATTGGTAACTCAAGTTTGGAGTCTTTCAAACAGGTTGCATAAAGTAGGCAAAAATGTAGGTCTCTAAGGATACTTCTAGTTGAGATAATATTTAATGTGATTCTTACCATAAAAGGTAGACTTAAAGATAAGATTTAAAACAATGACTCTTTAATGAAGCATTAAAATTTGCACTGTCATGCATTCACAGATATAAAATGGCAGCCAAAATTTCATAACATGATAGTAATGCTTCTAATATTGATTTTAAAGATGATAAATTGTTTTAAAATTGGGTTTTGCTTTCCCAAGGTTGGAGATAATATCCTAATGTTGCAAAAGAAACTTAAAATTATGGTTAAAACTGCCAGTGTTCCATTGAATGCCGCTTGCAGTTTGATCGCAAATTTAAGATTTTCTACTCACCCATATATTGTTAATTAAGATTATTACAAGAGTAATAATCTTATGAGAGCACTAATTCAGCTCTCTGTGGCCATAAAGCCATACAAAGCTCAGAGAAGGCTCAGAGAGGCTTATTGTGACTTTCTTTTGTTTTGCAAATGGTATGCCTAAGGAAGTTCTTGAAACTTGCCTCTCCCTGCCTCCAGGGGAATTTCTCTTTAGCTAAAAGAACACTGTTGCAGATCTATCCAGATGTTGTTCTAATGAAGTTCCAATTCAATGTTTATAAAAGGTCAACCAGACAGTAGGACTTATAAAGGCAATACAATCTGGCTTGCCTACTTCATGTAAAGTTATTATAGGTTTAAAGGTTTGCTTTTTCCTTTGCATCTTGATAATTGTAAAGGGTTTGCTTCTAGTGAACTGGTAATCACTGGAAAATTTTGCCTCTAGGTATGGTTAATAGAGCTTTATATTATGTAAGAAAAATTTTCATTGTCTCTGCTTTAATACAAGAAGCTAGGAGTTTGAATCTTTCACTGTATATTGTTTCCTAAGTGGAAAGCTTTTCATTAGCTAATGCCTCTCAGGGGAAGTTTACTTCAAATATTTGCTCTCACACAATGAGCTTTACAGTTCTGGGGAGTAGCTGTTGCTCCAGAAATGATTCAGAGGCAATATCTTTTTAATATTTAGTGTTTTAGTTATACTATAAAATTGTGGTACAGAAAATCTAGAACAAAAATTTGATTTGCTTCAAAATTTTATTTTCAAAAGCTTCCAGAAGATGGTAATTGGCTAAGGCCTCACCTTAAGTTCTTAAAGTGCCTTAAACTTTTGTCGGATGTTATCTTGAGAGACACAAATTAACTGGTAAAGAACAAAAGGCTTTGCAGAAGATAAATGAAGCTTTTATAATTATCAATTATAGTCAATGGTAATTAAATATTAGCTGCTTATTTCAGTTATGGTTATTAAATGTGCCCACAGCAATTCTTTAGCAAGAGAATACATTAATGTAAAATCATCTTTCTTTGCCTCAAAGTAAAGTTTTAACATCAGATTAAGGCTGCTGGGGTGCTAATAAAGAATTGTAAGATAAATTCATATATTTAAAAAACCTAAAACAAAAAAATTGTGTTCTAAAAAAGTGACAAAGTATCTGTTCCTTGTTCCAAACAGCAATGAATTTGGTTATTGCAGAATATTGATATTTGGCCTATTACATACCATCATTTTAAATAAAATTGATAATCATCATCCTAATGATAAGTTAAAGATTGTTTTTATGCATGCTTTTTTACCGTCTATAAATTTATGCATGCATCCTAATTACTGTTTTTAAAAACAGCCCTTCTATGGGAGAAAAGTATATGTGAATTGGATCACATGCTTATTCTTTTGAGTTTCCTCCTGCTTCAGCACAGATAATTAAATGTGTGCTGTAGATGGTGTTTTAAAATGTTGAATAACCAAGCTTTAATTTGTATATTAATAGTCAACATTATATTTCAGAGCTACAATTGCTTAAAATTGTTCATCCCTCAGATATTATAAATTCTCAAATTTGCAATGGTTTGTGCATATATACCTCATAAGAAAAAAATGCAGCTCTTTTTTAAGAATACTTTTTTTGGACATTTAAGAATTTGTCCTGGATTGCCTGGACATGAACCCTTAAGTCAGTGCCATGCTGGATTTATATCTCAGGCAGATTACAGGCCTTACATAAGAATAATCGTGTTCTTTACATAATCAAAACAGTATTGGCTGAAGATAATATTTATGTAGCTTTAGGGAATGTGCATATCAAATTGTAAAGAAAAGAATTTGTTCTTGATGTCCTCAGATTCTACCTGTTTCCACATAATGGTATTAATTCTCGAGGACTTATACTTAATCAATTGCTGCAAATGAATGTTCTTATTTCTAATTAATAAAAACTAAATTATGCACATGTGACTATTAATAACTTTTCATGCTTTTTAGTTACAACTGCTCTTCAAGGGAAACAACTGAAAGTGTCGTCACTGCCCATGTTATATTAAAACTACCTATAACAGTCAAGTATTTGAGATGTTTCTTCAACAATTTAATAATTCTCAAAGACAAGGTATTAAACTATAGCTTCTTAAAAAACAAAGAAGGGGAGGAATTATATCCCTTTGCACATTATTTAAATGATATTTTCATTTAAGAATTTTGAAATTTGGATGTCAAAGAACTTAATAAATGCCTTACAGTATCTTAAAACTAGACATAATCATGTCTAGGTGAGATGAAAATGATCTACTTATTGGCATATAGATTGATCATTAACAGCTACCCTACTGAGGAAAGGGGAAAACTTAGATTCTCTCCACAGAATGCTGAAGAAGCATGACAACTGTCAGAATATTTTGTGTGACAAAGTGACCTGTAAGTTTGCTTAGTGCCATGACTGTGGTGACAAGGAAGCTGAATTGGGTATATGTTTTTGACCCACCTTTGCTTGCTGTTGTCCCAAATTGGACAGGCTAAGATGCCTTGCTTCAAGCTTTTTAACCTTATGGAACATAGAACGTTAGAGACCATGGAATCTGACTTAGAAAGATTAGTCATAAGAAAGAGTTATAATGATTCTTCTCTTTCCTTCAATGTGACAGGTTATTGTAACTCAATCTTAGACTGGTCTAGTAATATTTCCAATATAACAGATTCCTATTGAAGACAGCTAAAAATCTTAAATAACTAGCAAAGTTAATTTGGAGCATAGCCTCCACTTTCAGAGAATCTCCAGCATTTCTGCTACTTCTTAAAGCCAGCTCCCCCACACCAGGAGGTCAGAGTCTGAGCTTGATCATTGCTAATTTGCAACTGAATAAAGTACCTAGGCTTCCACAAAGAAACTTTTTTCCTGTTGCTTTCCAACTATCTAAACTTTGTTTTTCAAGCAAGTCTGTCTCTCCTTATAGCCTGATTTCAGCAAGTGTGCAGCCTCACCTCCAGCAAGCACAGGTGGCAGAAAATAATCAATATTAAGAAGCATATTCAGTATATATTTGTGGCGTTCGTCTGATTTGAGAATAAGGTGTGCTATGAGGCCTGGACAATCAATGACAGGCAACCAGATTTCAATGCCAGATCAATCTAAGACAGAGGTATATGGTGAGAGGCTGTGGTTTGTTAATAATATACCACAGAGCCATGTTTGTGTAAAATAAACAAAAAAGCTGCATATATTCTCCTTGATGGATAAGAATGGCTTTGAAAATCTTAGATCCTAAAACAGATGCGACCACCAGCCACCAAAACTCCCAGGCAGGACTAGGGAGCATAAATAAATCTTATGTCTCAGTCCAGCTATTTTTATTATACATTTAGGGAGGAATTGTAGCCTCCCCCAGCATGAACTGGGCTGGCACAAACCTTGTCGCAACTGAGGTGGTGCCACCTGTGGTACAGCTTTCCGACTTGGCTGGCTCCTTTTTGAAGTGACAACTGCCCTGAGATTCTGCTACCTGCCGAGAGGCTGAACCTGTCTTCCTGAGACATTCATGAGTAAGCAACCAGCCTGGTGACCAAGTGCTGACAAAATGACTCCAGGTACCAAGAGTGGAATGGGGGAAAAATATGCCTCCCCCCTTATAAGAACGGTCTCTTAGTACATTTGCAGGCCTTGAATAGACACGTGTCATGGTCTCCATTAATTTCTCTCTCAGTCTAAGTCTCTTTCAGCTCCAGCCTTACTCCCAGGTATAAGTAGTTCATGTAGGCCGTGGGCTGCCATACAAAACAAAGTGATAAAATTCAGAAATGACTGTTGGGTCCAACTCGACCAGCAAGGAAAATGCAACCACAGGTTCTTCTCAAAGCAGTTTACTCAGGCAGCTTCTCTCTTCAAATCCCCCGTGCTTCGGGGTACAAGCGTTTTTATCCACTCAAGCCACAACCATGCCTCAAACAATCACCACAGGTCACATCACTTCACCAGGCAGGCTTGCTCAGCCAATCAGGGATTAAGGGTGAGCCATCCACTTACTGCCTGGCATAGATTTCTGTCTGGCTGGCCAGGGAGTCCAGAATGGCTTCCCACAGATGAAAAAGGAAGAACCCCTAAAGATCTTGGCTATAGACAAGAAGAAAGAGACAAAATAGGATGAAAAGATAGGTGATCTATATATCTGTGTACACGAAGACAGCTCTAGAAAAAGCTGACATTTAAATGTCTATATGTAGCCAATAACAACTATTGGGTATAAAATTCTCATGACTTGTTGTTACCTACAATCCTTTAAGATGTCATGAATAGAAATTTATATTTTTTTTTGGTTATATGATCACAGTAACCACTAAGGAAAAACAATTGTCTTTCTTTATTGATATTCATTAATTAATTTTTGCACCTTACACCTTTCATATGAAGTTCTTTACAGAGCTATGTGTAGGTTGTAAGGTTGAAACATTGCAGAATGAAAGAGGAGGAAGACAGGCCTGACAATATTATGGGACCTTCCATTACATCTCCTTGATTGATTTTATCTCAACTACATTGAAGCTGTTTCCTCTAAAGACTTGCTTCCAGGACATTTGCAGAACACCTAGCTTCTCCATCTAGCCATTCAGAATGTTATAATCAGGATGTCAGCTAAGCTATGAATTTTCTCAACACATAGAGTCTGGAACGCAAATGATGCCAATTAGCCCTCCATTGACAAAACTAATTTTCCTATTTCCTTTTTGACCTACATAAGGGAATTCTTTTCCCTAATTCAGCTAAAAGCTAGCAAAAGAATTTTGTTGTTCCAGGCACTTAATTTGGGATAGATGGTTCTTACTATTTTATAAAATATAGATATATTTCCATTTTAAGGGAAAATTCACAAACGTGGCTTGGGACTGAGAGGAAATTGAGGAGCATAGAATAACGGATTTTTACCTTTCCTTTCTTCTTCTCTATCCTTCCTTTTTAGGTAAAGGAAGGGGAAATGGGAGTGGAAAAGAAGAGATATAGTAATATATGAATTAGAGGAATAGAAAAATAGGTATAGGTTATCAATTTTAATCTTAAACAAAACATTGTATAGCCATATCTTACCCTGCAGAAATCTTTATGATTAGTCCAAATTATTTATAACTCTACATTGGTACAGAATTTAAAGATTATTTAGACCTGTGCCGCATTTTTTAAATGGGGTTATTTGATTTTCTGAAGTCCAGTTTCTTGGGTTCTTTGCATATATTGGATATTAGTCCCCTATCACATTTAGGATTCGTAAAAATCCTTTCCAAACCTGATAGTGGCCTTTTTGTCTTATTGTGTCTTTTATCTTTGCAATTTTATTAAGTCAGATTTGTTGATTCTTGATCTTACAGGACAAGCCATTGGTGTTCTGGTTAGGAATTTTTCCCCTGTGCCCATATCTTTGAGGCTTTCTATCACTTTCTCCTCTATAAGATTTAGTGCCTGTTGTTTTATGTGTAGTTTCTGTAAGCATGTAAAACCAGTCTGACAGTTCCTCAGAAAAGTGAACATAGTACCACTGGAAGATCCATCAATACCTCTCCTGGCATATATCCAGAAGATGTTCCAACTGGTAAAAATAACACAAGCTCTACTATGTTCACAGTAGCCTTATTTACGATAGCAAGAAGCTGGAAAGATCCCAGCTATCCCTCAACAGAGGAATGGATTCAGAAAGTGTGGTACATTTACACAATGGAGTACTACTCAGCAATTAAAAATATTCATGAAATTCTTAGGCAAATGGATTGATCTGGAAGATATCATCCTGAGTTAGGTAATTCAGTCACAAAAGAACTTACATGGTATGCACTCACTGATAAGTGGATATTAGCCCAGAAACTTAGAATACCCAAGATACAACGTGAAAAACACATGAAAATTAAGAAGATGGAAGACCAAAGTGTGGATAATTGTCTCTCCTTACAACGGGGAAAAATACGCATGGAAGGAGTTACAGAGACAAAATTTGGAGCTGAGATGGAAGGAAGGACTGTGCAGAGACTGTCCCATCCAGGAATCCATCCCTTAACTAACCACCAAACGAAGACACGATTACAGATGCCAGCAAGATTTTGCTGATGTGACTCTGATATAGCTGTCATTTTTTAGGCTATACCAGTGCATGGCAAATACAGAAGTGGATGCTCAGAGACATCTATTGAATGGAACACAAGGTCCTTAATGGGGGAGCTAGAGAAAATACCCAAGGAGCTGAAGGGGTCTATAATCCTATAGGAGAAATAGCAATATGAACTAACCATTACCCCTGAGCTCGTGTCTCTAGGTGCATATGTAGAACATGATGGCCTAATTGGACATCATTAGGAGGAGAGGCCTTTGGCCTTGCATAGGTTATATGCACCAATACAGGGGAATTCCAAGGCCAGGAAGTGGGAGTGGGTGGGTTGGGGAGCAGGGCACAGGGGTAGGGGATATAAGGGACTTTCAGGATTGCATTTGAATTGTAAAGAAAGAAAATATCTAATAAAACTATTGTTTGAATGAATAAAAAAGAATGTCAAGATTGATATATATTTAAGGATTTCATTGTTGTGAATTTCTTATATTGATACAAAATTTGAAATTAATATTGTTACCCTTTGATAGGCAATGAGCCTATGCAACTTATCTGAGAACACAAGGCTTAGACCAAGTTCTTCTAATAACCTCCATTACAAACTTTTTAGCATAATTAAGTAGCACAAGTTAAAGACCAGATAGTAAACTCACGACTACATTATATTCTGATTTAATTATTATAAAGAGTTTTCAATTTACTCAAATAGACATGACTAGGAATAGTTAGGTTTCACAGTTCAGATATATTTTACATAATCTTCAAAAGTGTCAGAAACACACAGAATATGACATTTAATGCCATTTCCTTATTAAAGATCATTTGACTAGTGCCATCTGTGCTCCTGGCAACTCCCCCTTTTTGGTTCAAAGAAAAAACTGAGCAACAAAGGAGTTTCTTCAGTTGTGGCAAGATACCTACTGGGCAAGAATTGCCCTAATTCATCTATTGACAAAAATACTGTGTTGGAAAGTGACACACTATGTGAAACAATCAACTGATAGCTCTTACAAGAGAGGGAAACAAGTCCTTCATAATTCTGCTTTACATAGGTCTGTCAGATGATCCTGGGTCAGCACACCAAAGACTGATATTCCAACATTTTGAGGAATGAAGGTAGTCAACTGTCTCTACACATTAGTAATTGCAGGTAATGTTTAAGTTGTTCTCATATTCTGACAAGGTTGTAGACTAGTTCTAGTACCATACTCAACTCAAGTTGTTTAACATCGAGAGAGATGATATAGATTTGAGGGGATAGTTTTCACATAGTAATCCAAGCTAAAACCACAACATAATTCAGGTATAATATTGTAAGTACTTTAAGTTTACATAGATGGTAGAGTGCTTCATCTAAATTCACAAATATGATCGCCTGAGTGTATCTCATACTTTATAATTCACATAATTGTAATGGTTGTGGTCAATTTATATCTTAGAGGAAAGAGGCTATTTTTGGACAAAATCGGGAAAATGTTGTGGATGGCTGTCGGGCTGTGGGTGTGTTCGAGAGAGTAGTAGGAGAGTTCCAGAGTCCCACCAGAGATCAGGTGGTCTGGGTGTGTGGACACTAGAGGACTGCCAGATGCTTTTCACGGGGACCTGGATGGGTATCTGGCTGTGTTAAGTCACTGACCCCACATTGTGGATGGTGGACAAGAGGCAGCCTCAGATACCAGGTTCTCAGCCTCCAGCATTGCATGTGGACATGGCAGAGGAACTGAGAACAGAATAGGGGCCCTGGGGTGGCACTTGGCCCCAGAAATAAGGGAAGAGGGGAGAGGGAGAGGCAGGTGCCACACAGGCGAGAGTCCTTAGTCCGGTCCTTGGCTGCTCCATAGGAAGGTCTTCTGTCAGGAGTTTAGACATGGCTTGTTAGGAGAAAGCCTATCCCATTGTTCAAGCATGCTGGGCCTTGATAGTCAGAGACAGTCTATGATTTTAGAGCTTTATTGGAGAAATGCAGGGGGAAAGAGAAAAGGTAGAAAGAGAGAGAGACTGGTCATTGCTATAGGCAAGAAGGGGTCAAGCAGCCCGTCTTATAATAGGCTAGCTATCTTGCTGTTGCTAGATTAGTTTGAGGAGGAGTCTAGCCAACATGCCAAAAGCTTGGGACATTGTCTACCTGACTGCTAGCCACACGCTTGTGAAGGCTGTGGGTTTTGAAACTTTGTCAGGAGCCAGGGCTCCAGGAGACATGATCGAACTCCTTCTGACCCATGTAGGTGGAAATTACTACCCTTCGGGTCACCCTGGGGTTCAAGCCCTCAGCTTGACTGGAGATCAGGCTGTCTGTGCATAGCTCATTGCCTTACAGGTGGCCCTGGTGCTGTTTGTAGTCTGATGTTAATTCTGCATCCCCAAGAGGGGCTACCTCAATTATTATTAGATCACATGTGAACCTTCTCCCCATACTAACTGGTCAAATAAATGGTGGAGCCTGTGATTGGCAGTAGAAGGGATAGTTGGGGATGGAAGGTTTAGAGAGTGGAAGGAGTTTAGGGCATGATAGAGAAGAAGGACAGAGAAAGAAAAGGTAGAAGGAACATGGAACAGAACCACATGGCTTGGAGAAGCTGAAAGTAGCAAGGGATCTATCTCATACCTAGGGAATAGATTGGTATAGTGGTAGATCTCCCCAATCTAAGCACACGGAATATAAACATAACAACTGAGTTGTGTGTTATCTACATGGGCTTATTGGGGTTGAAAATTTACTGCAATATGAATTGACAGTCATTGGTAATTAATATCTCTCAATATCAATGTACTCAACTCCCCAATACAAAGTCACAGGCTAACAGAATGTGTGTGAATATAGGATCCATCTTTCTGCTACACAGAAGAAATACACTTCAGCAACAAAGATAGACATTACCTCAGAGTAAATGGCTAGGACAAGAGTTTTCAAGTGAATGTACCCAAGAACCAAGCTGGAGCAGCCATTCTAATATCTAAAAAAACAGACTTCCAACAAAAATGAATCCAGAGATTGGAAACGACTTTTCATACTCATCCAAGAATAAAAAACTTCGAGATGATATCTCAATACTGAAATCCATTCCCTAAATGCAAGCGCCCCACATTTATAAAAGAATTATTACTAGCATTTAAATCACACATCAAACTCCACATATTAATAGTGCAATACTATCACCTCACTCCTACTACTGGGTATGCTATCTAGACAGAAACTCAACAGAGAAATAATGAAACAAACAGATGTTAGAATGACCTGTCCAGCAGGTCCAGTTATTCGAGGGTCTCAAGGAGACCTTCTCCTAAGAACCAAATGGGGGGAGAGAGAGACAAGAACCTTGTGCAATGAACGACACACAAAAGCAGTCTGAGTAGCATCATGGTCTCACTGTATTTAGCAAGGCTCAAGGCTTAAATGCACAAGCAAAAGGGGAAGTACTTCTCAGCAGGAGGGATGGGGTAGTGGAAATTTTTCTTTTGGCAACTACATGGGGAAGCAGGAACTTAGTGGTATCAGGGTACATCTTGTGGTCAGGACATCCAGCGCTGACTTAGGGCTGGAAAAATCTGTGGCTGTTCTCAGAGCAGTCCGTCGGTGGCCCTCTTTTGACCCCCTTTTCTTGTTGGGGGGAGAGGCCCAATTCAGAGATCAGGACAATAGTGTTGTCTTAATAGCTCCCAACATTAGAACTCAAAAGAGAGAAAAGCACCTGGGTAGCTAGGGCGCAGGGTCGGCTGACACTCGCTAGCTACCCACAACACCCGCCACAGGATCTTAAGACTTCTGGTGAGTGGAACACAGCTTCTGCTCCAATCCAATTGCACGCGGGACCTGAGACTGCATTAGTTAGGGAAGTAGAAACCGGCCTGAGTAGGGCCACAGGCCTCATCCGGCCGGATCAGCACCAGGGGAGCTAGAGCGCAGGGTCGGCTGACACCAGCCAGCTACCCACGACCCCCACCACAGGATTTTGAGACTGCTGGTGAGTGGAACACAGCTTCTGCTCCAGTCCAATCACGCGGGACCTGAGACTGCTCTGGTTGGGGAGAGAGAAATCCGGCCTACATAGGGCCACAAGCCTCTTTCGGTCAGAAAAGCACCTAGGTAGCTAGGGCGCAGGGTCGGCTGACACTCGCCAGCTACCCACAACACCCGCCACAGGATCTTAAGACTTCTGGTGAGTGGAACACAGCTTCTGCTCCAATCCAATTGAGCGCGGGACCTGAGACTGCATTAGTTAGGGAAGCAGAAAACCGGCCTGAGTAGGACCACAGGCCTCTTCCGGCTGGACCAGCACCGGGGTACCGCCAGCTACCCAGGACCCCCGCCACAGGATTTTGAGACTGCTGGTGAGTGGAACACAGCTTCTGCTCCAATCTTTAAACAGTGACAACGACAACAACTAACCCCAGAGATTACCAGATGGTGAAAGGTAAACGTAAGAATCTTACTAACAGAAACCAAGACCACTCACCATCATCAGAACCCAGCACTCCCACTTCGCCCAGTCCAGGGCACCCCAACACACCGGAAAAGCTAGACACGGATCTAAAAGCATATCTCCTGATGATGGTAGAGGACTTCAAGAAGGACTTTAATAACACACTTAAAGAAATACAAAGGAACACTGGTAAACAGGTAGAAGACAGTAAAGAGGAAGCACAAAAATCCCTTAAAGAATTGCAGGAGAACACTGCTAAAGAGTTACAAATCCAGCCGGGCGTGGTGGCGCACGCCTTTAATCCCAGCATTCGGGAGGCAGAGGCAGGCGGATTTCTGAGTTCGAGGCCAGCCTGGTCTACAGAGTGAGTTCCAGGACAGCCAGGGCTATATAGAGAAACCCTGCCTCGAAAAACCAAAAAAAAAAAAAAAAAAAAAGAGTTACAAATCCTTAACGAAAAACAGGATAACCTAATCAAACAGGTAGAAGTCCTTAATGAAAAACAGGAAAACACATCCAAACAGATGATGGAAATGACAAAACCATACTAGACCTAAAAAGGGAAGTAGACACAATAAAGAAAACCCAAAATGAGGCAACACTGGAGATAGAAACCCTAGGAAAGAAATCTGGATCCATAGATACGAGCATCAGCAACAGAATACAAGAGATGGAAGAGAGAATCTCGGGTGCAGAAGATTCCATAGAGAACATCGGCACAACAATCAAGGAAAATGGAAAATGCAAAAAGATCCTAACTCAAAACATCCAAGAAATACAGGACACAATGAGAAGACCAAACCTATGGATAATAGGAGTGGATGAGAATGAAGATTTTCAACTCAAAGGACCAGCAAACATCTTCAACAAAATTATAGAAGAAAACTTCCCAAATCTAAAGAAAGAGATGCCCATGAACATACAAGAAGCCTACAGAACTCCAAATAGACTGGACCAGAAAAGAAATACCTCCCGACACATAATAATCAGAACAACAAATGCTCTAAATAAAGATAGAATACTAAAAGCAGTAAGAGAAAAAGGACAAGTAACATATAAAGGCAAGCCTATCAGAATTACACCAGATTTTTCACCAGAGACTATGAGAGCCAGAAGATCCTGGACGGATGTTATACAGACACTAAAAGAAAACAAATTCCAGCCCAGGCTACTATACCCAGCCAAACTCTCAATTAACATAGATGGAGAAACCAAAGTATTCCACGACAAAACCAAATTCACACATTATCTCTCCAGGAATCCAGCCCTTCAAAGGATAATAACAGAAAAAAACCAATACAAGGACAGGAACCACGCCCTAGAAACAACAAGAAGGTAATCCCTCAACAAACCTAAAAGAAGACAGCCACAAGAACAGAATGCCAACTTTAACAACAAAAATAACAGGAAACAACAATTACTTTTCCTTAATATCTCTTAATATCAATGGACTCAACTCCCCGATAAAAAGACATAGATTAACAAACTGGCTACACAAACAAGACCCAACATTTTGCTGCTTACAGGAAACTCCTCTCAGAGAAAAAGATAGACACTACCTAAGAATGAAAGGCTGGAAAACAATTTTCCAAGCAAATGGTTTGAAGAAACAAGCTGGAGTAGCCATTCTAATATCTGATAAGATTGACTTCCAACCCAAAGTCATTAAAAAAGACAGGGAGGGACACTTCATACTTATCAAAGGTAAAATCCTCCAAGAGGAACTATCAATCCTGAATATCTATGCTCCAAATACAAAGGCAGCCACATTCATTAAAGAAACTTTAGTAAATCTCAAAGCACACATTGCACCTCATACAATAATAGTGGGAGACTTCAACACACCACTTTCACCAATGGACAGATCATGGAAACAGAAACTAAACAGGGACACAGAGAAACTAAGAGAAATTATGAATCAAATTGATCTGGCAGATATCTACAGAACATTCTATCCTAAAACAAAAGGATATACCTTCTTCTCAGCACCTCATGGTACCTTCTCCAAAATTGACCACATAATTGGTCACAAAACAGGCCTCAACAGATACAAAAATGTTGAAATTGTCCCATGCATCCTATCAGATCACCATGGACTAAGGCTGATCTTCAATAACAAAATAAATAATAGAAAGCCAACCTTCACGTGGAAACTGAACAACACTCTTCTCAATGATACCCTGGTCAAGGAAGGAATAAAGAAAGAAATTAAGGACTTTTTAGAGTTCAATGAAAATGAAGCCACAACATACCCAAACTTATGGGACACAATGAAAGCATTTCTAAGAGGAAAACTCATAGCACTGAGTGCCTCCAAAAGGAAACTAGAGAGAGCACACATTAGCAGCTTGACAATATACCTAAAAGCACTAGAACAAAAGGAAGCAAATTCACCCAAGAGGAGTAGACGGCAGGAAATAATCAAACTCAGGGGCTAAATCAAC
Organism: Mus caroli; assembly: GCF_978045245.1. Taxonomy (NCBI): domain Eukaryota; kingdom Metazoa; phylum Chordata; class Mammalia; order Rodentia; family Muridae; genus Mus; species Mus caroli. Next base: position 129,051,073 of record NW_028227263.1, on the reverse strand, counting down.
CAAGTGGAAACAAGAAAAACTATTCAAAGAATCAACCAATCAAGGAGCTGGTTCTTTGAGAAAATCAACAAGATAGATAAACCTTAGCCAGACTCACTAGAGGGCACAGGGAAAGCATCCTAATTAACAAAATCAGAAATGAAAAAGGAGACATAACAACAGATCCTGAAGACATCCAAAACACCATCAGATCCTTCTACCAAAGGCTATACTCAACAAAACTGGAGAACCTGGATGAAATGGAGAAGTTCCTAGACAGATACCAGGTACCAAAGTTGAATCAAGATCAGGTTAATGATCTAAACAGCCCTATATCCCCCAAAGAAATAGAAGCAGTCATTAATAGTCTCCCAACTAAAAAAAGCCCAGGACCAGATGGGTTTAGTGCAGAGTTCTATCAGACCTTCAAAGAAGATCTAATCCCAGTTCTTCACAAACTATTCCACAAAATAGAAACAGAAGGTACTCTACCCAACTCATTCTATGAAGCCACAATTACTCTGATACATAAACCACAAAAAGACCCAACAAAGATAGAAAATTTCAGACCAATATCCCTTATGAATATTGATGCAAAAATCCTCAATAAAGTTCTTGCTAACCGAATCCAAGAACACATCAAAACAATCATCCATCCTGACCAAGTAGGTTTCATCCCAGGGATGCAAGGATGTTTCAATATACGGAAATCCATCAACGTAATCCAGTATATAAACAAACTCAAAGACAAAAACCACATGGTCATCTCGTTAGATGCGGAAAAAGCATTTGACAAGATCCAACACCCATTCATGATAAAATTCTTGGAAAGATCAGGAATTCAAGGCCCATACCTAAACATGATAAAAGCAATCCACAGCAAACCAGTAGCCAACATCAAAGTAAATGGTGAGAAGCTTGAAGCAATCCCTCTAAAATCAGGGACTAGACAAGGCTGTCCACTTTCTCCATACCTATTCAACATTGTACTTGAATTCCTAGCCAGAGCAATTCGACAACAAAAGGAGATCAAAGGGATACAAATTGGAAAAGTTGAAGTCAAAATATCACTCTTTGCAGATGATATGATAGTATATATATGTGACCCTAAAAATTTCACCAGAGAACTCCTAAGCCTGATAAACAGCTTCGGTGAAGTAGCTGGATATAAAATTGACTCAAACAAATCAATGGCCTTTCTCTACACAAAGAATAAACAGGCTGAGAAAGAAATTAGGGAAACAACACCCTTTTCAATAGTCACAAATAATATAAAATATCTTGGCGTGACTCTAACTAAGGAAGTGAAAGATCTGTATAATAAAAACTTCAAGTCTCTGAAGAAAGAAATTATAGAAGATCTCAGAAGATGGAAAGATCTCCCATGCTCATGGATTGGCAGGATCAACATTGTAAAAATGGCTATCTTGCCAAAAGCAATCTACAGACTCAATGCAATCCCCATCAAAATTCCAAATCAATTCTTCAACGAATTAGAAAGTGCAATCTGCAAATTCATCTGGAATAACAAAAAACCTAGGATAGCAAAAACTCTTCTCAAGGATAAAAGAACCTCTTGTGGAATCACCATGCCGGACCTAAAGCTCTACTACAGAGCAATTGTGATAAAAACTGCATGGTACTGGTATAGTGCCAGACAAATAGACCAATGGAATAGAATTGAAGACCCAGAAATGAAACCACACACCTACGGTCACTTGATCTTCGACAAGGGAGCTAAAAACATCCAGTGGAAGAAAGACAGCATTTTCAACAAATGGTGCTGGCACAACTGGTTGTTAACATGTAGAAGAATGCGAATTGATCCATTCCTATCTCCTTGTACTAAGGTCAAGTCTAAGTGGATCAAGGAACTTCACATAAAACCAGAGACACTGAAACTTATAGAGGAGAAAGTGGGGAAAAGCCTTGAATATATGGGCACAGGGGAAAAATTCCTGAATAGAACAGTAATGGCTTGTGCTGTAAGATCGAGAATTGACAAGTGGGACCTCATGAAACTACAAAGCTTCTGCAAGGCTAAAGACACCATCAATAAGACAAAATAACCACCAACAGATTGGGAAAGGATCTTCCCCTATCCTAAATCAGATAAGGGACTAATATCCAATATATATAAAGAACTCAAGAAGGTGGACTCCAGAAACTCAAATAACCCCATTAAAAAATGGGGCTCAGAACTGAACAAAGAATTCTCACCTGAGGAATACCGAATGGCAGAGAAGCACCTGAAAAAATGTTCAACATCCTTAATCATCAGGGAAATGCAACTCAAAACAACCCTGAGATTCAACCTCACACCAGTCAGAATGGCTAAGATCAAAAATTCAGGTGACAGCAGATGCTGGCGAGGATGTGGAGAAAGAGGAACACTCCTCCATTGTTGGTGGGATTGCAAGCTTGTACAACCACTCTGGAAATCAGTATGGCGGTTCCTCAGAAATTTGGACATAGTACTACCGGAGGATCCAGCAATACCTCTCCTGGGCATATATCCAGAAGATGTCCCATCTAGTAAGAAGGACACATGCTCCACTATGTTCAAAGCAGCCCTATTTATAATAGCCAGAAGCTGGAAAGAACCCAGATGTCCCTCAACAGAGGAATGGATACAGAAATTATGGTACATTTACACAATGGAGTACTACTCAGCTATTAAAAAGAATGAATTTATGAAATTCCTAGCCAAATGGATGGACCTGGAGGGCATCATCTTGAGTGAAGTAACACAATCACAAAAGAACTCACACAATATGTATTCACTGATAAGTGGATATTAGCCCAAAACTTAGGATACCCAAGATATAAGATACAATTTGCTAAACGCATGAAACTCAAGAAGAATGAAGACCAAAGTGTGGACACTGTGCACCTTCTTAGAATTGGGAACAAAACACCCAGGGAAGGAGTTACAGAGACAAAGTTCGTAGCTGTGATGAAAGGATGGACCATTTAGAGACTGCCGTATCCAGGGATCCATCCCATAATCAGCTTCTAAACGCTGACACCATTGCATACACTAGCAAGATTTTGCTGAAAGGACCCAAATATAGCTGTCTCTTGTGAGACTATGCCGGGGCCTAGCAAACACAGGAGTGGGTGTTCACAGTCAGCTATTGGATGTAGCACAGGGCTCCCAATGGAGAAGCTAGAGAAAGTACCCAAGGAGCTAAAGGGATCTGCAACCCTACTGTTGGAACAACATGATGTACTAACCAGAACCCTGGAGCTCTTGTCTCTAGCTGCATATGTAACGAAAGATGGCCTAGTCGGCCATCAATGGAAAGAGAGGCCCATTGGACTTGCAAACTTTATATGCTCTAATATAGGGGAATGCCAGGCCCAAAAGAATGGGAATGTGTGGGTAGGGAAGTGGGGGGCGCTATGGGGGACTTTTGGGATAGCATTGGAAATGTAATTGAGGAAAATATGTAATAAAAATATTAAAAACTAAAAAAAAAATAAAAGAACTCAAAAGAACCTAACAGATACGTACAGAATATTTTACACAAACATGAAAGAATATATTGTCTTCTCATCTTATAACAGAACTTTCTGTTTTTTTAAATTTATTTTTTATTAGGTATTTTCAAAGAAAGAAAGAAAGAAAAATTAGGAAACAAACCCTTCAGAATAGCAACATATAATATAAAATACATTGGTGTGACTCTAAACAAGCAAGTGAAAGATTTGTATAACAAGAATTTCAAGTGTCTGAAAAGAAATTGAAGAAGAAATCAGAAGATGACATCATCTTCCATGCTCCTATACAAGTAGGATTAACATAGATAAAATGGCCATTTTACCAAAAGCAATCTATAGATTCAGTGAGACTTCTATAAAAATTCCTACAGAATTTTTTACCCACCTTGGAAGAATAACTCTTCATTTTATGTGGTTAAAAACAATACAAAACAAAACAAAACAAAACAAAACAAAACAAAACAAGAAACCTAAAAACTCCTGTACAAGAACTTCTGGAGTTCCAGGACAGCCAGAGCTATACAGAGAAACCCTGTCTCGAAAAATCAAAAAAAATAATAATAATAATAAAATAAAATAAAATAAAATAAGAACTTCTGGGATGTATGACCATCTGTGTTCTCAACCTCTACTACAGAGCTCAGGGAGTCTTATGAAAGAATTGTGGGTAAGATTGAAGGAGCTGGAAGAGTCAAGATCATCAGAAGAAAACCTGCAGAGCCAATTAACCTGGGTCTATGGGGGCTCCCAGAGACTGAACCACCAACAAAAGAGTATGCACTGATTGGATCTAGGCTGCCTGTACATATGTAACAAGTATGCATCTTAGTCTTCATGTGTGTCTCATGAAGACTAATTGAACCAGGGGCTGTCTCTGACTATGACACTGTTTCCTCCTTTTGTATCCCTTTCCCAAGTTGGGCTACCCTTTCTGGCCTCAGTGGGAGAGGTTGTACTTAGTTCTATGCGATTTGATGCACCAGGGTGGGTTTGTCCCTGAGTGGGTGAATGCAAGGGAACCCCCTTCCTTTGAGGAGAGGGGACAGAATGAGGAAGTTGTAAGTGTGCAGCTGGGAGGAGTGTAGCGAGGTGGCTGCAAGCAGGATGTAAATAGAATAAATAAACAAATGAAAACATTAAGAATATATATATTTCCTTGCAAATAAAGAAGCTGGTATTCATGTAAAGTATGATAAATGCACAAATACTGAGTAATTCTTGTGCAATTTCCATAGTGTCACACTTAGAAAAATTTTCATGTCCAATCTCATTCAATAAAACTACAAATAAATGACCTATTTAAATGAAAATAAAATGTTTTAAAGCTGGAATTCTATAAAGTGAATTGGAATTTACTGATAATACACAAGAAGACAATAATAATAGTAACAAATATATGATGACTCAAGATTCCATGGTTCTAGGCTGAAGAGATGACTCTCAAAGATGGAGAAATATTAGTAGTACTGTATGGCTTAGGTAGAGGACCTGAGATGAGTTCCTAGGACCCAAAGAAGGAAGTTTACAGCTACATGCAACTGCAGGTCCCTCGGAACCAAGGCACTCTTCTGGCCTTTGATGGTACTACAAACAGAAAGGTATACACACCAGCACTACCACCACTACTGTTGCTACTACTAGTATTAGTAAGACAAGCTTTTAAAAAAATCTCCCTCACAATTCCACAACAGGATTTATTCTATGACCATATCCAGGTAATCAAGATATAAAATAACAGGAACATAAACATCAGTGTTCATATAATATTAAAATGTTTTGAAAACTTATTCCCATGGGAACATCCCTGGGGGGAATCCGGCCATTTTCTCCTGGAAAACTGTATCGAAGGCTTCAGCTTGGGCTACTGTGAAGTGATTCTGCCAGTCCCCAGTTGTGCCTATAAAATGTGAAGGAGACACATAGGTGGAATAATAATGGTTGTAACACTGCACTAGCTCTTCCCATCATATGCTTTTACCTTCTGTTTGATAATGATCACCCAGTTACTATGCTAAATTCACTCCAGTAGTGACTCACATTACAGGTTTAGAAATCTGTAAACAATCCTGAGGCACAGTTTCAATGAAAGAACCTCCTGGAACCTTGGCATTCCCATAACTAGAATGCCCCAGATTTGTTTCTGCAATATTGTGGAGGGTCTTGCATGTTTTCTTATGGTATTTTATTGGAAAAGATTTAGAAGTCTCAGGGCTAGCTTAGCAAAGTATACTTAGAATCTTCATAACAGCCAGGTATAGCAGGTTACACTGCATATTAGAAGCAAGGTGATGAATTCCCTACAGATACTTAAAAGAACATCCAAGTTACACTCATATGCAAGCATTTACCAAGGTCTGGGAAATAGGAGGGTTGTGATATTGCATTTTTCATGAGAAGGTCTGCTAGAGCAGAACCCCCTGGTGATAGATTTCACAAGGCTCACGGGAGTAGCACAAATTGTGACTAGGGTATGAAATCCTTACCTGTCATTAGCTGACTCTAGGCAGGGCTGTTTTATCTTTACTGTAAATATTACCTGGTTCCTGTAAGTATTTTGAAGTCATTTCTCTGTTTTGTGTCAGATACTTCAATGTACTTTGCCTGCTGTGACATCCTACTCCTTTGTTTTCTGTATTATATAAGACTGGTGTTCCATTAGTGACAATACATTCAGATTCAGCACACTCTTTTCTGTCTGTGTCTGTCTGTAAATTCTCTTAGACTCCATGCCCACCTGCTGAAACCTTCATTCCCATGGATTGAGAGATGCTGACTGAGCCTGGTCCCTGGCATTAATAAATAAAACTACCATTTTCTCTAGAAAATTTCTTCAGTCCTGAAATCATATATACAAACTTCTACCTCTGTCTAAATTATGTCCTACATTTCCTCTCCCAACCTATATCCTAGACAATCTAACAGCAGCAACACTGGCTTGATCATTTTATATATACTCAGATTATTCCTGCTTCCCATCAAACTTGTTCCTATCATGCTATCCTACTCAGAAGTGTTTATCATCTCAATGATTCAAACAGAGTTCAACCGTTCTGTCTACATCTTAGTATTTACTTATAGAAGTAAATAATTTAAAAGCAACTTTTAACCAATATCTTAAAGTAGTTTCTACTTGTGTGTGTGTGGGTTCACAAATGCTGCAGATACACACAGTTATGAGCAGCCTTTCAGCTGTCTTGATTTTCTCACCAGATACAGTAGACACAGACCCTCCCAGCTGAGGGCATTGCAGGACTTTGTTTCACTCATCCATGGTGTTTGGTGATGCATGAAGATCTGTATAATTTCAGCTCCTGCTGTGTAGCACTGTGTTTTCTCACCATATAATGTTTTTCACCACTCCATTCCAGAATGTCTTTAGTTTGAGTCTTAGAGATTAATCAACCGCTCACGCTGTGTTGTATCTTCCTTCACTCTAGAAGGCTAATATATTTCTTATATTTACATCTTGCTCTTTGTCTCCTTATTAATGACACTGTAACCTTCTCTTCCCATCTTTCCTCCATTTACAACACAGCAGGCTCCATTCTTGCTCTATTTTCTAGCTGTGACACTGTAATGTGTACTATGCATTTATGCTTTTAGTATACACACAGAACATGTATCTAATATATTTGAATAGAAAATGTTTCTGAAATTACTAAATGGTTCATTTTAAAAAGAGTGCCAGACATATTGGACATACTCAGTGTGGGATTTTTAAATAAATTCGTGAATACCTGAGAATGGTATAGGCAGTGCTCCTATTTTGCTGATGAGGAAAATTTAGTCTTTGAGATATTACCAGTATGACAGTGATAGATGTGTATTTGAATCCAAAAACAATGACAATAGAAGCCATTCTCTTCTTTATCACATTACTTTCTTTCTGTATCATCACATAAGTTAATTTTAATTCCCCAGAGAGCTATATTAAAGAAAATATAAAGAATTCATAAAAATGTAAATCCCTGATACAGCATATTAAAATAACATACTATAATTTATATGAATATAAAAGTGTCATCTAATGAGATGGGTAGCTATTAATATTCATTGTGCTCTCAGGTTCTTTCTTTTCTTTATTCGAACATGTTTTCTTATGGTTGTTGACAGCATGCCTGAATCCTGATAAGCCAAACCAGATGTTGCTAGACTACAAGCATCTCAACAAATTCAATATGGATTCCCAATGGAATAAATCAGTCCATCTGAGAAACCACATCTTTGGAGGAACACACATGGAGTTGTAAGTTCACCTGTGTGCAAATTCTTTGCACCTTATTGATGCACTTTTATTTTCATTCTTGTTTCTAAAAATCTCTCCAATCTTTTGTATGTCAGATGGCAGGATAACCCTAGCATGTGGTGTCTTAACTCTTTTTTTTTTAACTTTGGAAATTTTGTATTCATCATTTTTAATTTTATTGCTTGAAAATTCCATACACGTGTATAATTGATTTAATCAAATCCACCCCCCCCACTCTCTCCCCTCTAGTTACTTTTATTTTCCCCACATCACTTTCCCCTATTTCCTGTATTCTTTTAAAAGCCACCAAGGGTCTGCTTGACGCTGATAGTATGCACATAGTTCCGTTGCGTTCACTGGAGCATGAGCAACTTATTAGGGATCACATCCCTGAAGCAAACTGATGTCTGCCCCACTTCCAGGACATCAGTGTCCAATAGCTTTTCAGATAGGGGTGGTACTTCAGAAGGCCCATCCCTATCCGAGTTGGGTATTTAGTTGGCTTATTCATGTCTTGCATCTATAGTTCATGGCTACAGCACCCTTGTCGAGTCTGATAAACATCATTTTGCTGGAGTGCTCCCTGATTTCTATCTCTTATCTTCCCACTCTTGTGATGATTCTTGTTCCTTGAAGAGATTGAGAGTGACATGGATGAGCCCTGTAAGATAGAAAGCTCTTGGTATCTTTCAATATCGTAAAAGTGAATTTCAAATGCATTTGGCACGTTGGGAGGGAAATCAGTATAATAGACTATGTTGCTCATGTTATAGTTGTGGATTGTTTGATTTTCCTTTAAAAAATATTTTATGTAGCCCCATGGTGATGCAAAGTTTAACTTCAATTAAAGTGAACTATTTTTATTTTTTAATTTATTTTTAATTAGATATTTTCTTCATTTACAGTTCCAGTGCTATCCCAAAAGTCCCCCATACCCTCCCACGCCATTCCCCTACCCACCCAAATTCTTGGCCCTGGCATTTCCCTATACTGAGGCATATAAAGCTTGCAAGATAAATGGGCCTCTCTTTCCAATGATGGCTGACTAAACCATCTTCTGATACATACGCAGCTAGAGCCACGATCTCTGGGGGGTACTGATTAGTTCATATTGTTGTTCTGCCTATAGGGTTGCAGATCCTTTAAGCTCCTTGGGTAATTTCTCTAGCTCCTCCATTGGGGGACCTGTGATCCATCCAATAGCTAACTGTGAGTATCCACTTCTGTGTTTGCTAGGCCCCAGCATAATTTCACAAGAGACAGCTATATCAGGGTCCTTTCAGCAAAATCTTGCTAGGGTATGCAATGGTGTCAGCGTTTGGAGGCTGATTATGGGATGGATCCCTGGGTATGGCAGTCTCTAGATGGTCCATCCTTTTGCTTCAGCCCAAAACTTTGTCTCTGTAACTCCTTCAATGGGTGTTTTGTTCCCAATTGTAAGAAGGGGCACAGTGTCCACACTTTGGTCTTCGTTCTTCTTCAGTTTCATGAGGTTGGAAATTATATATTGTATCTTGGGTATTCTAAATTTCTGGGCTAATATCCACTTATCAGTGAGTATATATCATGTGAGTTCTTTTGTGATTGGGTTACCTCACTCAGGATGATGCCCTCCAGGTGAAAGAAGAAAAGCTGAACTCTCCATGAACTCTTCAGCTCAGGGTCCTCTTACCCCTCCCATCTGGAGATTGTTCCCGGAACACACCTGAACTTTTTACCCCAAGGTACCCCCTCCCAATTGGAAACTGCTCCGGGAACATTTTTTAGATAAGGGGTCTTCTGGAACAAACCTAGTCCTACCCCTCCTAACTGAGGACTGTTCCATGAACATTTTTGAGATAGGGGCCTCCTGGTACTACCCCAGAATGTTCCAATAGATCGAGTACATTGCCAAAATATAGGACACGACCCCTTGGTTATGTAAAGCCCCTTGGCAAAGCCCCTTGGTGACGTAAAACTTGTACTTTTCCCCTGGCTATTTCCTATAAAAGCCTGTGAAAATTTGGGCTAGTCGCCGAATCTCCTCTGCACCTTGCTGGCTGCATGAGTTTCGACCCCAGATATCTGGTATGTGTGCTTTTTATGTGCTTTCTTGTCGTTGCTGTATTAAATCTTACTCTCTATACATCTTAAGTTCGGTCTCAGTGTCTTCTTGGGTGCGCGGCTGCCCCGAGGCTTGAGTGAGTGTCTCCCTTTGTGAGTCTTAGAGTCTTTCACAGGTCCATCCATTTGCCTAGGAAATTCATAAATTCATTCTTTTTAATAGCTGAGGAGTACTCCATTGTGTAAATGTACCACATTTTCTGAATCCATTCCTCTGTTGAGGGGCATCTGGGTTCTTTCCAACTTCTGGCTATTATAAATAAGGCTGCTATAAACAGTGGAGCATGTGTCCTTCTTACCGGTTAGAACATCTTCTGGATATATGCCCAGGAGAGGTATTGCTGGATCCTCTGATGGTACTATGTCCAAATTTCTGAGGAACCACGAAACTGATTTGCAGAGTGGTTGTACAAGCTTGCAATCCCACCAACAATGGAGGAGTGTTCCTCTTTGTCCACATCCTAGCCAGCATCTGCTGTCACCTGAATTTTTAATCTTAGCCATTTTGACTGGTGTGAGGTGGAATCTCAGGGTTGTTTTGATTTGAATTTCCCTGATAATTAAGGATACTGAACATTTTTTCAGGTGCTTCTCAGCCATTCGGTATTCCCTAGGTGAGAATTCTTTTTTAGCACTGCACCCCATTTAATGGGGTTATTTGATTGTCTGGAGTCCACCTTCTTGAGTTCTTTATATATATATGGGATTATATATATATATATATATATATATATATATATGTAAAAATCCTTTCCCAATCTGTTGGTAACCTTTTTGTCTTATTGAGAGTGTCTTTTGCCTTTCAGAAGCCTTGCAATTTTATGAGGTCCCATTTGTCGATTCTCAATCTTAAAGCACAAGCCATTGCTATTATATTCAGGAATTTTTCCCCTACGCCCATATCTTTGAGGCTTTTCCCCACTTCCTCCTCTATAAGTTTCAGTGTCTCTGGTTTTATGTGGAGTTCCTTGATCCACTTAGATTTGACCTTAGTACAAGAAGATAGGAATGGATCAATTCATATTCTTCTACGTGATAACCACCAGTCGTACCAGCACCATTTGTTGAAAATGCTGTCTTTTTTCCACTGGATGGTTTTAGCTCCCTTGTCAACGATCAAGTGACCATAGTAGTGTGGGTTCATATCTGGGTCTTCAATTCTGTTCCATTGGTCTACTTGTCTGTCATTATACCACTACCATGCAGTTTTTATCACAATTGCTCTGTAGTACAGCTTTAGGTCAGGCATGGTAATTCCAACAGAGGTTCTTTTATCCTTGAGAAGAGCTTTTGCTATCCTAGGTTTTTTGTTTTTCCAGATGAATTTTCACTTTGCCCTTTCTAATTCGTTGAAGAATTGACTTGGAAGTTTGATGGGGATGGTATTGGATCTGTAGATTGCTTTTGGAAAGATAGCTATTTTTACTATATTGATCCTGCCAGTTCATGAGCATGGGAGATTTTTCCATCTTCTGAGATCTTCTTTAATTTCTTTCTTCAGAGACTTGAAATTCTTATCATACAGATATTTCACTTCCTTAGTTAGAGTCACGCAAGGTATTTTACAATATTTGTGACTATTGAGAATGGTGTTGTTTCCCTAATTAATTTCTCAGTCTTTTTATCCTTTGTGTAGAGAAAGACCATTGAATTGTTTGAGTCAATTTTATATCCAGCTACTTCCCAGAAGCTGTTTATCAGATTTAGTAGTTATCTGGTGGAATTTTTAGGGTCAGTTATATATACTATCATATCATCTGCAAAAAGTGATATTTTGACTTCTTCCTTTCCAATTTATATTCCCTTGATCTCCTTTTATTGTCAAATTGCTGTGGCAAGGACTTCAAGTACAATGCTTTTGTTGGTTGGGAGATTATAAATGACTGCTTCTATTTCATTAGGGGATATAGGACTGTTTTGACTGAACCTGATTTAACTTTGGTACCTGGTATCTGTCTAGAAATTTGTCCATCTCATCCAGGTTCTCAAGTTTTCTTGATTATAGCCTTTTGTAGAAGGATCTGATGATGTTCTGGATTTCTTCAGGATATGTTGTTTTGTCTCTCTTTTCATTTCTGATTTTATTAATGAGGATGCTGTCCCTGTGCCCTCTAGTGAGTCTGCCTAAGGGTTTATCTATCTTGTTGATTTTCTCAAAGAAATATCTCCTTGTTTGGTTGATTGTTTGAATAGTTCTTCTTGTTTCCACTTGGTTGATTTTCCCCCTGAGTTTGATTATTTCCTGCTGTCTATTCCTCTTGGGTGAATTTGCTTCCTTTTGTTCTAGAGATTTTAGGTGTGTTGTCAAGCTGCTACCGTGTGCTCTCTCTAGTTTCTTTTTGGAGGCACTCAGTGCTATGAATTTTCCTCTTAGAAATGCTTTCATTGTGTCCCATAAGTTTGGGTGTGTTGTGGCTTTATTTTCCTTAAACTCTAAAAAGTCTTTAATTTCTTTCTTTGTTCCTTCCTTGACCAAGGTATCATTGAGAAGGGTGTTGTTCAGTTTCCACGTGAATGTTGGCTTTCTATTATTTATATTGTTATTGAAGATCAGCCTTCGTCCATGGTGATCTGATAGGATGCATGGGACAATTTCAATATTTTTTTGATCTTTTGAGGCCTGTTTTGTGACCAATAATATGGTCAATTTTGGAGAAGGTACCATGAGGTGCTGAGAAGTTTTAGTTTTAGGATAAAATATTCTGTAGATTTCTGTTAGATCCATTAGTTTCATAACTTCTGTTACTTTCACTGTGTCCCTGTTTAGTTTCTCTTTCCATGATCTGTCCATTGTTGAAAGTGGTGTGTTGAAGTATCCCTCTATTATTGTTGAGGTGCAATGTGTGCTTTGAGTTTTATTAATGTTTCTTTAATGAATGTGGCTGCCTTTGCATTTGGAGTACAGATATTCAGAATTGAGAGATACTCTTGGAGGATTTTACCTTTGATGAGAATGAAGTGACCCTCCTTGTCTTTTTGGATAAATTTGGGTTGGAAGTTTGCGAGATAAGGAAGGAACTAAGACAAAAGTCTCCGTTCAAGGTTCAATTTTTACTATTTTGGCACTCAGTTATAAAGGAAGGGGGAGGGGCCCAATTTCCGCCAAATAATCTTGGGGTCTAGTAGCAGGGTGATCACGTGATGGCTTCTGAACGGCAAAGCAGCAGGTTCCAGCAGTGAGCATGGCAAAATGGTTGAGCAGGAAGCTCCATCCAGGTGTAAACAGTAGAACCATTAAGGCTGTGGGAGGGGAGGCTACAGAAGTTGATCTTATTCAATATTAGAATGGCTACTCCAGCTTCTTTCTTCAGACCATTTGCTTGCAAAATTGTTTTCCAGCCTTTCATTCTGAGGTAGTGTCTGTCTTTTTCCCTGAGATGGGTTTCCTGTAAGCAGCAAAATGTTGGGTCCTGTTTGTGTACCTAGTCTGTTAGTCTATGTCTTTTTATTGGGGAATTGAGTCCAATGCTATTAAGAGATATTAGGGAAAAGTAATTGTTGCTTCCTATAATTTTTGTTGTTAGAGATGGCATTCTGCTCTTGTAGCTGTCTTCTTTTAGGTTTGTTGAAGGATTACTTTCTTGCTTTTTCTAGGGCGTGGTTTCTGTCCTGGTATTTTTTTTTCTGTTATTATCCTTTGAAGAGATGGATTTGTGGAAAGATAATATGTGAATTTGGTTTTGTCGTAGAATACTTTGGTTTTTTCATCTATGGTAATTGAAAATTTGGATGGGTACAGTATCGTGGGCTGGCATTTGTGTTCTCTTAGTGTCTATATAACATCTGTCCAGGATCTTCTGGCTTTCATAGTCTCTGGTGAAAAGTCTGGTGTATTTCTGATAGGCCTGCCTTTATGTGTTACTTGACCCCTTTCCCTTAGTGCTTTTAATATTCTATATTTATTTAGTGCATTTGCTGTTCTGATTATTATGTGTCGGGAGGTATTTCTTTTCTGGTCCAGTCTATTTGGAGTTCTGTAGGCTTCTTGTATGTTCATGGGCAGGTCATTCTTTAGGTTTGGGAAGTTTTCTTCTATAATTTTGTTGAAGACATTTGCTGGCCCTTTAATTTGAAAATCTTCATTCTTATCAATTCCTATTATCTGTAGGTTTGGTCTTCTCATTTTGTCCTGGATTTCCTGGATGTTTTGAGTTAGGATCTTTTTGCATTTTGCATTTACTTTGATTGTTGTGTAGATGTTCTCTATGGATTCTTCTGCACCTGAGATTCTCTCTTCTATCTCTTCTATTCTGTTGCTGATGATTGCATCTATGGTTCCAGAGTTCTTTCCTAGGGTTTCTATCTCCAGCATTGCCTCACTTTGGGTTTTCTTTATTGTGTCTACTTCCCTTTTTAGGTCTAGTATTGTTTTGTTCATTTTCATCACCTGTTTGGATGTGTTTTCCTGTTTTACTTTAAGGACTTATAACTCTTTGTAGTATTCTCGAGCATTTCTTTAAGTGAGTTATTAAAGTCCTTCTTGATGTCCTCTACCATCATCATGAGATATGCTTTTAAATCTGGGTCTAGCTTTTCGGGTGTGTTGGGCTGCCCAGGACTGGGGGAGGAGTGAGTGCTACATTCTGATGATGGTGATTGGTCTTGGTTTCTGTTAGTAAGATTCTTACATTTGCCTTTCACCATCCGACAATCTCTGGAATTAGTTGTTATAGTTGTCTCTGGTTAGAGCTTGTTCATCCCGTGATTCTGTTAGCCTCTATCAGCAGACCTGGGAGACTAGCTCTTTCCTCTGAGTTTCAGTGGTCAGAGCACTCTCTGCATGCAAGCTCTCCTCTTACAGGGAAGGTGCACAGATACCTGGTGTTTGGGACTCCCTCCTGGCAGAAGATGAAGGCCCAAAACAGGACCTGTCCCAGAAGCTGTGTTGCTTCTGCCTGTCACAGAAGCTGTTAGCTTCTGTAGTCCACACTCACCTGCACAGACTAGTCTCAGAGGGATCCAGGAACCAAGATGGATCCCCCAGGAGCTCCAGCAAAGCCCTCCCAGGCAGAGCAGACATCTCTTCTCTGGCAGTGGAGGTTCCCAGATGTCTGGAGCCTGAAATGGGGTCTGTCTCAGAAGCTGTACTCTAGGGACCTTGGGGGTGTCCGCTGACTCTGAGCCCTGGTGACCAAGTGCTAGAGCTGACTGGAAGGGACTTGTGACCCT
The DNA here is from genome assembly GCF_978045245.1 of Mus caroli. Lineage (NCBI taxonomy): Eukaryota > Metazoa > Chordata > Mammalia > Rodentia > Muridae > Mus > Mus caroli. Next base: position 129,036,072 of record NW_028227263.1, on the reverse strand, counting down.
GGTCAGGCCAGCTTTCCTACTTCCCTAATGCTGTCTCAGGTTCTGAGCAATTGCATAGGAGTAGAAGTTGTGTTCCACTCATTGGTGGTCTTAAGATCGGGTGGAGAGTCCTGTAGGGGACCTTGGGGGTGTCCGCGGAATCCGCGCCAAAGGTGACCTGGTGCTGGCTCCTACTGGAAGGGACTTGTCCTGGCTTAACTCTTGTTGAAAAAGAACTTCCTCATAATTCTAAAGGCTGCAGATTTCACATCAGAGTATTGTATAAATCTTTGTATGATTTTCTTTTTGGCCTGAAGATGACCGGTTTCTTCCGTTGTCTTTGGGTCATTTTCCCTTTTTGACTCTGAATAATGCCTTCTGAAGGTCCATTAAACATGTACTGTGAAGTAATCAGGGCTGGGAATTTTGAGGTTTGCCAGAATATATTTCCTATACATGTCTTTATTGTGGCATTGCCTTTACAAAGTCTTGTCAACCAAACAGTGGCTGAATATCTCTCTAGTGTGCATTTCCTACAGAGTCTAAATATTGAACTACAATGACTACAAATGCACGTGGAAAATCATCACTTGGAGTTTAAAACCAGATACATCTCAATAACTTGAATGATTGAGTCTCTGGGATAAATCTTACAAAGTAGCTCTACAGAGGCAATAAAAGATAATTTCTTGTGTCTTGAGATAAGAACAATTAAAGGATATGGGAAAATACATCTAGTGAATTCCTCCTGGCTCAGGCAAGTCTAACACTTAATACAGCTTTTTAATGCTTTATGATTTAGGGAATTAGGTTATCTAATGGTAAATAATGAACTTTGTTTATCATTTTCTTTTATTTGCTCATATTTTGATGATTCAAAAATGGCACCAATCTGATAGAGGAATTTAGAAGATAAATATTATCTTTATATACATTTTCCTTTCAATGTTATTTCCAGACATATCCATTTCATCATTCTCTATAATGAATTAGTGAAGCAAGTGGGTAATGTATTTTGTGTTCCCCATCAGTGACCTGGTTTCCAGAGTTAGGTGGCTTACTGGGTATTGGTGTCACACTAGTATAAGAAAAATAATCCCCCCAAAAAAGCTGTCTTCAAATGAAAAAAAAAAACGCTACATAAAATCACTAGGATAATTAAATTTCAAAAGACTAATGAAGTCTTATCAAGTATTTTGGTAGAACTATATTATAACTAGTGTATGTATTTATATAAGTATTCCTGCTATCATCTGTGCTGCATGACAAATAGTATTTGTATTTGGAAGAGATTAAATCCAAGTGTGGTCTCATCCTAAAAGAATCTTCCTGGAAAAGCTGAAACAACAGTTGTCTTCATGGAATTTTGTCTTAAATTCTATTCCATCTGCTCTGATTTGTCTATGCTAATGATTTTGCTTGCCAGGTTCCTTATTCTTTTGCTAATAACAGAGCTAATTCATTCTTTTAGGTATGTAATAACAGACTTTTATTTTCTTACACTGTGTTAACTCTGCTAAATTCTCATTCATTATAGGAAATCTAGGAACAGACCACTTTGCTTAGGTGAGACTTTCATTTCTAGTGCAGAGAAATATGTCTCCACAGAATCTGGAGTGCACGAGTCTGAGGGCAGCTGGCAAGAACAGTTTATTCTTCTACATGCCTTGATCTTTAGTGTATAGATTTCCATTTTCTTTTAGCTAGTGTTGACATATCTTTATGTTTACATCTCAGTCACAATTTCCTATTATTTGGATAATAAGACTACTGGATTAAATACAATCTGGTAACTACTTTGATTTCCTTTTTTCTACCAAAACTTCTGATATCCTTATATTGTTAGTTTCCAAATCTCACACTCCAAATCAGTCAATTGAAGGTAAAGACTGAAACTTTTAATTATGGATAATGAAAATTAAACTCATAGCTTTTTACTTCATTAATTTATACCCATGTTTTATTCATTGCTAAATATCTGATGACTGACACCTTCTTTCTTCTACTCTTCACCTATCATTATCTAATTAGGTCTGGGTGAGCCTCAAGGTCTGATTCATTTTGGCAAAGTCACTCTAGAACTGTACACAAATGAAACCACACACACAAAATCTGCTCACAGAATAGAGAGCAGTTGGCACATAATAGCGAAGATTGAAATTCCCCTCCCAGGACAGTAAATTCCAAAGAAGAGAAGGTTCATGAACATAAAGTAATCTAAACATAGGATGGCAAATAACATCAAATTTTAACACTAGAGACTTTTTAAAATTCTATTGGAGTATAATCTTGCCTTACATTGGGCAGCAATCTTGACCTGTTCAAAATCTTTTCCAGCTGTTAATGTGATTTTTTGTGGTTCTATGGTTATCATATTAGATATATCTTGGTCTCCTGCATTACACTTTTTATATTATATTTTAGAGATGAGGAATAGGATACAGGGAACTTTACAATGCCTCATAGAACACTGACTACTTTCCCATTTTTTTTTCATTGAAGTTATTGGACATGACCATTTGCAATCTCAAGTTTATTTCCCAGAATAAATCAACTTTGCAGAATGTCTTAAACCCACATCTTCTCCATAAAAACCTTCCCTGTCATGTCTGTGCGAAGCTATCAGTGATAAGCAGTGACTTTCAGTACATTCTCAACAACTACTTAGAGCTTCATTGGCACAACAAGCCCTTCACATGTTCTGACATATTCTGAAGGTAGACAATCTCTTTACCTTTTCTCATGAGTTTCAAGCCAATAGTAACCAGATCTTCCTTAATGAGATGTAAACAAGACATCCTGTTTTCTTTCATGGCTTGGAAAGAGCTGTACTTGAGGACGAGATCCAGCTTATCTGGCCCTAATTTTTTCCCTAGGAAGTCACAGATCTTCTTTATGGTTCCCTTTGTATCCTAAAAGAGGAAGAAACTGAAATGAGGGCAATAAACAGAGAACACTGAGAGAAAGGATTCAAAAATAGGATCTATGGATGGGGATGATAAAAGCGTTGTGAAAAGGGCATCATTAAATGAGAGAGCATGAAAGGAATTAGGCAATAAAAGAAATGGAACAAAAGGAGGAAGGACTCACACTTAACATTTATATATTGAGTGAGCTTGCAATGTGGCTCATCTATGGTCTCTGAAAGACAAAGGCTGGGGATTCTTTTTAGGGAGGAGAGGTTCTCATAAAACCAAGGTTAAATTTAAACTGCTTTTTGGAACATCATGACCTTGAACTTCAGACCCTCCTGTTTCTATCTCCATAGTGCTGAGATCAAGGTATGTGCTTACACAGTCACTCAGTATATTGAGGTTTTTTTATGTTTTTTCTTAAGAAAGGGCCTCACATCTCTCAATTCTAAATATCTAGCTCCAAATTCAAGGGCAGCCATATTACTTAAAGAGACTTTAGTAAAACTCAAACCATACATTGGACCTCGCACAATAATACTGGGATACTTCAACACACGACTGTCATCAATGGACAGGTCATGGAAAGAGAAACTAAACAGGGACACAGTGAAACTAACAGAAATTATGAAACAAATGGATTTATCAGATATCTACAGAACATTTTATTCTAAAACAAAAGGATATACCTTCTTCTCAGCACCTCATGATACCTTCTCCAAAAACCATATAATTGGTAACAAAACAGGCCTCAACAGATACAAAAATATTGAAATTGTCCCATGCATCTTATCAGATCACCATTGACTAAGGATGGTCTTCAATAACAACAAAAATTTTAGAAAGGCAATATTCACGTGGAAACTTATTTACATTCTTCTCAATGATACATTGGTAAAGGAAGGAATAAAGAAAGAAATTAAAGACTTTTTAGAGTTTAATGAAAATAAACCCACAACATAACCAAACTTATGGGACACAATGAAAGCATTTCTAAGAGGAAAATTCATAGCACTGAGTGCCTCCAAAAAGAAACTAGAGAGAGCAAACACTAGCAGCTTGACAACACACCTAAAAGCTCTAGAACAAAAGGAAGCAAATTTACCCAAGAGGAGTAGACAGCAGGAAATAATCAAACTCAGGGGGGAAATCAACCAAGTGAAAACAAAACCAACTATTCAAAGAATCAACCAAACATGGAGCTGATTTTTTTGAGAAAATCAACAAGATAGATAATCCCTTAGCCACACTCACTAGAGGGCACAGGGACAGATTCCTAATTAACAAAATCAGGAATGAAAAGGGAGACAAAACAACAGATCCTGAAGAAATCCAGAACACCATCAGATCCTTCTATAAAAGGCTATAATCAACAAAACTGGAGAACCTGGATGAAATGGACAAATTTCTAGACAGATACCAGGTACCAAAGTTAAATCAGGATCAAGTTAATGATATAAACGCTCCTATATCCCCTAAAGAAATAGAAGCTGTCATTTATAATCTCCCAACCAACAAAAGCCCAGGACCAGATGGGTTTATTGCAGAGTTCTATCAGACCTTCAAAGAAGATCTAATTCCAGTTCTTCACAAAATATTCCACAAAATAGAAGCAGAAGGTACTCTACCCAATTCATTCTATGAAGCCACAATTACTATGATACCTAAACCACAGAGAGACCCAACAAAAATAGAGAAGTTCAGATCAATTTCCCTTATGAATATCGATGCCAAAATACTCAATAAAGTTCTCAATAACTGAAGCCAAGAACACATCAAAACAATCATCCATCCTGACCAAGTAGATTTCATTCCAGGGATGCAGGGATGGTTTAATATACAGAAACCCATCAATGTAATCCAGTATATAAACAAACTCAAAAGACAAAAACCACATGATCATCTCCTTAGATTCAGGTAAATCATTTGACAAAATCCAACACCCATTCATGATAAAAGTCTTGGAAAGTTCAGGAATTCAAGGCCCATACCTACACATGATAAAAGCAATCTACAGCAAACCAGTAGCCAACATCAAAGTAAATGGTGAGAAACTGGAAGCAATCCCAGGAAAATCAGGGACTAGAAAAGGATGCCCACTCTCTCCCTACCTATTCAACATAGTACTTGAAGTCCTAGCCATAGCAATTCGAGAACCAAAGGATATCAAGGGGATACAAATTGGAAAGGAAGAAGTCCAAATATCACTTTTTGCAGATGATATGATAATATATATAAGTGACCCTAAAAATTCCACCAGATAACTCCTAAACCTGATAAACAGCTTCAGTAAAGTCGTTGGATATAAAATTAACTCAAACAAGTCAATGGTCTTTCTGTACACCAAGGATAAAAAGGCTGAGAAAGAAATTAGGGAAACAACACCATTCTCAATAGTCACAAATATTATAAAATACCTTGGTGTGACTCTAACAAAGGAAGTGAAAGATCTGTATGATTAAAAACTACAAGTCTTTTTGAAAGAAATTAAAGATCTCTGAAGATGGAAAGATCTCCCATGCTCATGGATTGGCAGGATCAATATAGTAAAAATGGCTATCTTGCCAAAAGCAATCTACAGATCCAATGCCATCCCCATCAAAATTTCAACTCAGTTCTTCAACGAATTTGAAAGGGAAATGTGCAAATTCATCCGGAATAACAAAAATCCTAGGTTAGCAAAAACTCTTCTGAAGGATAAAAGAACCTCTGTTGGAATCACCATGCCTGACCTAAAGCTGTACTACAGAGCAATTGTGATAAAAACTGCATGGTACTGGTATAGCGAGAGACAAGTAGACCAATGGAATATAATTGAAGACCCAGATATGAACCCACACTCCTATGGTCACTTGAACTTTGACAAGGGAGCTAAAACCATCCAGTGGAAAAAAGACAGCATTTTCAACAAATGGTGCTAGTACTACTGGTTGTTATCATGTAGAAGAATGCGAATTGATCCATTCCTATCTTCTTGTACTAAGGTCAAATCTAAGTGGATCAAGGAACTCCACATAAAACCAGAGACAGTGAAACCTATAGAGGAGAAAGTGGGTAAAAGCCTTGAAGACATGGTCACAGGGGAAAAATTCCTGAATAGAACAGCAATGGCTTGTGCTGTAAGATGGCGTATCAACAAATGGGACCTTATAAAATTGCAAAGATTCTGTAAGGCAAAAGACACTGTCAATAAGACAAAAAGGCCACCAAGAGATTGGGAAAGGATCTTTACCTATACTAATTCAGATAGGGGACTAATATCCAACATATATAAAAAGAACTCAAAAAGGGGGACTCAAAAAAATCAAATAACCCCATTAAAAATGAGGTGCAGTGCTTAACAAAGAATTCTCACCTGAGGAATACCAAGTGGCTCAGAAGCACCTCAAAAAATATTCAGCATCGTTAATCATCAGAGAAATGCAAATCAAAACAACCCTGAGATTCCACCTCACACCAGTCAGAATGGCTAAGATTAAAAATTCAGGTGACAGCAGATGCTGGCGAGGATGTGGAGAAAGAGGAACACTCCTCCATTATTGGTGGGATTGCAAGCTTGTACACCACTCTGGAAATCAGTCTAGTGGTACCTCAGAAAATTGGACATAGTACTACTGGAGAATTCCTCAATACCACTCCTGGGCATATATCCAGAAGATGTTCCAACCAGTAATTTGGACACATGCTCCACTATGTTCATAGCAGCCTTATTTATAATGGTCAGAAGCTAGAAAGAACCCAGATGTCCCTCAACAGAGGAATGGATACAGAAAATGTGGTACATTTACACAATGGAGTACTACTCAGCGATTAAAAAGAATGAATTTATGAAATTCCTAGGCAAATGGATGGACCTGGAGGGCATCATCCTGAGTGAGGTAACCCAACCACAAAAGAAGTCAAATGATACAGTGGTCCGCCCTGCATGGAGTGCCATCTTGGCTCCGGGACTCAGCGGAACTTAGGAACTTAGTCTGCACAGGTGAGAGTGAGCATCACAGAGGCAGACAGCTTCTGGGGCAGGCAGGAGCCACAGAGCCGCTGAGGCAGCACCCTTTTGGGGCCGCAGACATCCAGCACCCTCCCAGCCAGAGGACAGTGGTCCGCCCTGCACGGGAGCGCCATCTTGGCTCCAGGACTCTGCTGAACTTAGGAACTTAGTCTGCACAGGTGAGAGTGAGCACCACAGATGCAGACATCTTCTGGGACAGGCGGGAGCCACAGAGCCGCTGAGGCAGCACCCTTTTGGGGCCGCAGACACCCGGCACCCTCCCAGCTGGAAGACAGTGGTCTGCCCTGCATGGGGAGCCCACTGCCTCAGGAGCAGGGAGCGCAATCTTGGATCTGGGACTCCGCCGAAATTAGGAACTTAGTCTGCACAGGTGAGAGTGTGCACCACAGAAGTTGACAGCTTCTGTGACATGCCAAAGCAACACAGCATCTGGGAAAGGTCCTGTTTTGGGCCTTCTTCTTCGGCCAGGAGGAGGTCCAAACGCCAGATATCTGTACACCTTCCCTTTAAGAGGAGAGGTTGTCAGCAGAGAGTGCTCTAACCACTGAAACTCAGAGGAGAGAGCCTGTCTTCCAGGTCTCCTGCTAGACGGTAATCAGAATCACCAGAAGAACAATCTCTAAACAGGGACAACTATAACAACTCCAGAGATTACCAGATGGCGAGAGGTAAACATAAGAATCTTACTAACAGAAACCAAGACCACTCACCATCATCAGAACCCAGCACTTCCACTTCGCCCAGTCCAGGGCACCCCAACACACCTGAAAAGCTAGACCTGGATTTAAAAGCATATCTCATGATGCTAGTAGAGGACATCAAGAAGGACTTTAATAACTCACTTAAAGAATTACAGGAGAACATTGCTAAAGAGTTACAAGTCCTTAAAGAAAAGCAGGATAACACAATCAAATAGGTAGAAGTCCTTAAAGAAAAACAGAAAAACACATCCAAAGAGATGATGGAAATGAACAAAACCATACTAGACCTAAAAAGGTAAATAGACACAATAAAGAAAACCCAAAATGAGGCAACACTGGAGATAGAAACCCTAGGAAAGAAATCTGGAACCATAGATGCGAGCATCAGCAACAGAATACAAGAGATGGAAGAGAGAATCTCGGGTGCAGAAGATTCCATAGAGAACATCGGCACAACAATCAAGGAAAATGGAAAATGCAAAAAGATCCTAACTCAAAACATCCAGGAAATACAGGACACAATGAAAAGACCAAACCTACGGATAATAGGAGTGGATTAGAATGAAGATTTTCAACTGAAAGGACCAGCAAATATCTTCAACAAAATTATAGAAGAAAACTTCCCAAATCTAAAGAAAGAGATGCCCATGAACATACAAGAAGCCTACAGAACTCCAAATATGCTGGACCAGAAAAGAAATACCTCTCGACACATAATAATAGGAACAACAAACGCACTAAATAAAGATAGAATACTAAAAGTAGTAAGAGAAAAAGGCCAAGTAACATATAAAGGCAAGCCTATCAGAATTACACCAGATTTTTCACCAGAGACTATGAAAGCCAGATGATCCTGGACAGATGTTATACAGACACTAAAAGAATTCAAATTCCAGCCCAGGCTACTATAACCAGCCAAACTCTCAATTAACATAGATGGAGAAACCAAAGTATTCTACGACAAAACCAAATTCACACATTATCTCTCCAGGAATCCAGACCTTCAAAGGATAATAACAGAAAAAAAACCAATACAAGGACAGGAACCACGCCCTAGAAACAACAAGAAGGTAATCCCTCAACAAACCAAAAAGAAGACAGCCACAAGAACAGAATGCCAACTTTAACAACAAAAATAACAGGAAACAACAATTACTTTTCCTTAATATCTCTTAATATCAAAGGACTCAACTCCCCGATAAAAAGACATAGACTAACAAACTGGCTACACAAACAAGACCCAACATTTTGCTGCTTACAGGAAAATCATGTCAGAGAAAAAGATAGAAACTACCTCAGAATGAAAGGCTGGAAAACAATTTTCCAAGCAAATGGTATGAAGAAGCAAGCTGGAGTTGCCATTCTAATATCTGATAAGATTGACTTCCAACCCAAAGTCATCAAAAAAGACAGGGAGGGACACTTCATACTCATCAAAGGTAAAATCCTCCAAGAGGAACTATCAATCCTGAATATCTATGCTCCAAATACAAAGGCAGCCACATTCATTAAAGAAACTTTAGTAAATCTAAAAGGACACATTGCACCTCATACAATAATAGTGGGAGACTTCAACACACCACTTTCACCAATGGACAGATCATGGAAACAGAAACTAAACAGGGACACAGTGAAACTAACAGAAGTTATGAATCAACTGGATCTGGCAGATATCTACAGAACATTCTATCCTAAAACAAAAGGATATACCTTCTTCTCAGCACCTCATGGTACCTTCTGCAAAATTGACCACATAATTGGTCACAAAACAGGCCTCAACAGATACAAAAATATTGAAATTGTCCCATGCATCCTATCCGATCACCATGGACGAAGGCTGATCTTCAATAACAAAATACATAATAGAAAGCCAACAGTCACGTGGAAACTGAACAACACTCTTCTCAATGATACCTTGGTCAAGGAAGGAATAAAGAAAGAAATTAAGGACTTTTTAGAGTTCAATGAAAATGAAGCCACAACATACCCAAACTTATGGGACACAATGAAAGCATTTCTAAGAGGAAAACTCATAGCTCTGAGTGCCACCAAAAATAAACTAGAGAGAGCACACATTAGCAGCTTGACAACACACCTAAAAGCACTAGAACAAAGGAAGCAAATTCACCCAAGAGGAGTAGACGGCAGGAAATAATCAAACTCAGGGGCGAAATCAACCAAGTGGAAACAAGAACTATCCAAAGAATCAACCAATCAAGGAGCTGGTTCTTTGAGAAAATCAACAAGATAGATAAACCCTTAGCCAGACTCACTAGAGGGCACAGTGAAAGCATTCTAATTAACAAAATCAGAAATGAAAAAGGAGACATAACAACAGATCCTGAAGACATCCAAAACACCATCAGATCCTTCTACCAAAGGCTATACTCACAAAACTGGAGAACCTGGATGAAATGGAGAAGTTCCTAGACAGATACCAGGTACCAAAGTTGAATCAAGATCAGGTTAATGATCTAAACAGCCCTATATCTCCCAAAGAAATAGAAGCAGTCATTAATAGTCTCCCAACCAAAAAAAGCCCAGGACCAGATGGGTTTAGTGCAGAGTTCTATCAGACCTTCAAAGAAGATCTAATCCCAGTTCTTCACAAACTATTCCACAAAATAGAAACAGAAGGTACTCTACCCAACTCATTCTATGAAGCCACAATTACTCTGATAACTAAACCACAAAAAGACCCAACAAAGATAGAAAACTTCAGACCAATATCCCCTATGAATATTGATGCAAAAATCCTCAATAAAGTTCTTGCTAACCGAATCCAAGAACATATCAAAACAATTGTCCATCCTGACCAAGTAGGTTTCATCCCAGGGATGCAGGGATGGTTCAATATACGGAAAACCATCAATGTATTCCAGTATATAAACAAACTCAAAGACAAAAACCACATGGTCATCTCCTTAGATGCGGAAAAAGCATTTGACAAGATCCAACACCCATTCATGATAAAAGTCTTGGAAAGATCTGGAATTCAAGGCCCATACCTAAACATGATAAAAGCAATCTACAGCAAACCAGTAGCCAACATCAAAGTAAATGGTGAGAAGCTTGAAGCAATCCCTCTAAAATCAGGGACTAGACAAGTCTGTCCACTTTCTCCATACCTATTCAACATTGTACTTGAAGTCCTAGCCAGAGCAATTCGACAACAAAAGGAGATCAAAGGGATACAAATTGGAAAAGATGAAGTCAAAATATCACTTTTTGCAGATGATATGATAGTATATATAAGTGACCCTAAAAATTCCACCAGAGAACACCTAAACCTGATAAACAGCTTCGATGAAGTAGCTGGATATAAAATTAACTCAAACAAATCAATGGCCTTTCTCTACACAAAGAATAAACAGGCTGAGAAAGAAATTAGGGAAACAACACCCTTCTCAATAGTCACAAATTATATAAAATATCTTGGCGTGACTCAAACTAAGGAAGTGAAAGATCTGTATAATAAAAACTTCAAGTCTCTGAAGAAAGAAATTATAGAAGATCTCAGAAGATGGAAAGATCTCTCATGCTCATGGATTGGCAGGATCAACATTGTAAAAATGGCTATCTTGCCAAAAGCAATCTACAGATTCAATGCAATCCCCATCAAAATTCCAAATCAATTCTTCAACGAATTAGAAAGTGCAATCTGCAAATTCATCTGGAATAATAACAAACCTAGGATAGCAAAAACTCTTCTCAAGGATAAAAGAACCTCTGGTGGAATCACCATGCCGGACCTATAGCTTTACTACAGAGCAATTGTGATAAAAACTGTGTGGTACTGGTATAGTGACAGACAAATGGACTAATGGAATAGAATTGAAGACCCAGAAATGAACCCACACACCTACGGTCATTTGATCTTTGACAAGGGAGCTAAAACCATCCAGTGGAAGAAAGACAGCATTTTCAACAAATGGTGCTGGCACACCTGGTTGTTAACAGGTAGAAGAATGCGAATCGATCCATTCCTATCTCCTTGTACTAAGGTTAAGTCTAAGTGGATCAAGGAACTTCACATAAAACCAGAGACACTGAAACTTATAGAGGAGAAAGTGGGGAAAAGCCTTGAAGATATGGGCACAGGGGAAAAATTCTTGATTAGAACAGCAATGGCTTGTGCTGTAAGATCGAGAATTGACAAGTGGGACCTCATGAAACTGCAAAGGTTCTGCAAGGTAAAAGACACCATCAATAAGACAAAAAAACCACCAACAGATTAGGAAAGGATCTTTACCTATCCTAAATCAGATAAGGGACTAATATTCAATATATATAAAGAACTCAAGATGGTGGACTCCAGAAAGGCAAATAACCCCATTAAAAAATGAGGCTCAGAACTGAACAAAGAATTCTCACCTGAGGAATACCGAATAGCAGAGAAGCACCTGAAAAAAATGTTCAACATCCTTAATCATCAGGGAAATGCAAATCAAAACAACCCTGAGATTCCACCTCACACCAGTCAGAATGGCTAAGATCAAAAATTCAGGTGACAGCAGATGCTGGCTAGGATGTGGACAAAGAGGAACACTCCTCCATTGTTGGTGGGATTGCAAGCTTGTACAACCATTCTGGAAATCAGTCTGGCGGTTCCTCAGAAAATTGGACATAGTACTACAGGAGGATCCAGCAATACCTTTCCGGGGCATATATCCAGAAGATGTCCCAACCAGTAAGAAGGACACATGCTCCACTATGTTCATAGCAGCCCTATTTATAATAGCCAGAAGCTGGAAAGAACCCAGATGCCCCTCAACATAGGAATGGATACAGAAATCATGGTACATTTACACAATGGAGTACTACTCAGCTATTAAAAAGAATGAATTTATGAAATTCCTAGCCAAATGGATGGACCTGGAGGGCATCATCTTGAGTGAGGTAACACAATCACAAAGGAACTCATACAATATGTATTCACTGATAAGTGGATATTAGCCCAAAACTTAGGATACCAAAGATATAAGATACAATTTGCTAAACGCATGAATCTCAAGAAGAATGAAGACCAAAGTGTGGACAATATGCCCCGTCTTAGAATTGGGAACAAAACACCCATGGAAGGAGTTTCAGAGACAAAGTTTCAAGCTGTGATGAAAGAATGGACCATCTAGAGACTGCCATATCCAGGGATCCATCCCACAATCAGCTTCCAAACGCTGACACCGTTTCATACACTAGCAAGATTTTGCTGAAAGGACCCAAATATAGCTGTCTCTTGTGAGACTATGCCGGGGCCTAGCAAACACAGGAGTGGATGCTCACAGTCAGCTATTGGATGTATCACAGGGCTCCCAATGGAGAAGCTAGAGAAAGTACCCAAGGAGTTAAAGGGATCTGCAACCTTATATTTGGAACACCATGATGAACTAACCAGTACCCCGGAGCTCTTGTCTCTAGCTGCATATGTATCGAAAGATGGCCTAGTCGGCCATCACTGGAAAGAGAGGCCCATTGGACTTGCAAACTTTATATGCCCCAATATAGGGGAATGCTAAAAGAATGGGAATGGGTGGGTAGGGAAGTGGGGGGCGGTATGGGGGACTTTTGGTATAGCATTGGAAATGTAATTGAGGAAAATATGTAATAAAAAATATTAAAAATTAAAAAAAAAGAAGTCGCATGATATGTAATCACTGATAAGGGGATATTAGCCCAGAAACTTAGGATACCCAAGATACAAGATATAATTTGCAAAACATATTAAACTCAAGAAGAATGAAGATGAAAGTGTAGACACTTTGCTCCTTCTTAGAATTGGGAACAAAACACCCATGAAAGGAGTTACAGAGACAAAGATTGGAGCTAAGATGAAAGGATGGACCATCTAGAGACTGCCAGACCCAGGGATCCATACTATTATCAACCCCAAACACTGACACCATTACACACACTAGCAAGATTTTGCTGAAAGGACCCTGATATAGATATCTCTTGTGAGAATATACCGTGGCCTAGCAAACACAGAAGTGGATGCTCACAGTCAGTTCTTTGATGGATCACAGGGCCCCCAGTGGAGGAGCTAGAGAAATTACCCAAGGAGCTAAAAGGATCTGCAACCCTCTATGTGGAACAACAGTATGAACTAACCATTCTGCATTCTGGAGCGTCGCCCCCAACCTCCTATTTTCAGAGGATGCCTGTTTCCATTCATTCTGCTGGGCATCAGAGTTTCAGTCCTTTTCCTTCACCCAATACTGTATCAGGTTCACCTCTCCGTCCCAGTCCCCCCATACACTTTCCCTCCCAGGTTCCTCCCTCCTGCTTCCTGAGAGATAACACTATGAGGTCAAATTTATTTTTGAATAGTTTCAACTTTCAATTTTTGTCTGGTTGCACTTTTACTTTTTTAAATATATATTTTTCTCTATCTCTTGAGGGAAGTAGGTTGGCTGACAACAGATCTTCGGCTTTCTCCCTGTTTTTCTAGATCCCATGCCCAATTTGCATCTTTTTTGTTGTTGTTGTTCATGTTTTGTTTTGTTTTTTTTTTCTCTCAAGACAGGGTTAATCTGTGTAGCCCTGGCTGCCTTTGAACTCACTCTGTAGACCAGGCTGGCCTCAAATTCAGGAATTTGCCTGCCCCTGCCTCCGAAGTGCTGACATTAAAGGTATGCTCCACCATGCCTGGCCTCCAATTCTCATCCTTAGCTATGCAGCAGAAAGTTTTTGGCATCATTTCCCTTTTCTAGTGGATCCAAAGGTCTCTCCCTTCTTAAATTGCTCCCTCAAATCATTCGGGAACTCACAAACTACTCTGGCCAGGGAAAGAGGTAGGCTTTTAGCAGATAGATTTTTAGTTTCCCCTACTTGTCTCATAGTCCAACCACCCAGACTCATACTTCTCTGCAGCAGAACACCAAACTTTGGGGGGTGAATTGCTATGCCCCAACTCCAGAGTGCACACCAAGGAAGCCACAGAACATTACGACAAAGGAAGCAATTAGGTTACACCTTCAGATCTTCATCTCTCCCTCCATTCTTCAAATTCAATCCCTAAGTCTCATCCCCTCCTGTTTACCAATCCTGTTTACCAAACTTCCTGCTGTGGTCTCTTCTCAATATATGGCTCTCTTCCCTGGAGATTGTCTAAGCAGATTTTAGTGGAACACCCTGCTTTCCTCCCTCTTTAGAAGTCCCTCTGCCATGGCCAACCCATCCCATTCCTAACTCTCAGATCTCCCAACCCATAAACTCATCTTACCTGGTAGCCCAATGTAGTTCCTGTAGGGTATGTAGGGCCACCTCAAACTCATAATAACCAAAGTTAAACAGAAGCCAGATAACAAAACTCCCATACAATAATGACAAGACCATATATCAGCCCCTAGAATTATTATCTTCCTAATCTAGTATGCCTAAATGCCAGTATAAAAATACAATCAATAACAACCAGGGCAATATATCTTCACTAGGCTCCAGCAATCATAACACAGCAGGTCCTGAATATTTTACCATAGCTGATGCACAAGAAAAAAATCCTTTAAACAACTTGTATGAATATGATAGTGGTCTTTTAAAAGGAAATGAATATATCTTTTAAAGAATTCTATGGAACCACAAAGAAATCGTGGAAAGTATTGTATTAAACTGATTTACACCAGAGTAGAAATAGAATCAATTCAAAAAATCCAAATTGAAGGAAGTCTCAAAATGAAAATTTTAGGAACTCAAACAGGTATCTTAGTGGCAATTTTCACTAACAAGTACAATATACTGAGACCTTCAGTTATTGAAGATATGATAGAAGAAATAAATATATTAAAGAACTTATTAAATATAAAATACTACTGGCACATAATATCCAGAAAATCTAGGTCACTACTATGAAAAGACCAGATCTATGAACAATAGGAATACAAGAAGAAAAGGAAACCCATGTTAAAGAAACAGAAAATATTTTTAAGAAAATCATAGAAAAAAATACTGTGAAGAAAGTAGATCATACCAGGTAAGAAAGTCTGCTGAGCACATAATAATCAAACCATTAAGTGTACAGAACAAATTATAAAAGGATGTGCAAGGGCTAGGAGGGGGATAATCAAGTAGGAAAGGGCAAAGGAAAGGGGGTTGTGGAAGGGAGTACAGGGAGAGACAGGTAAAATTAAGAGTTGTTTGAGAAAGGTATTGAAACCCAGTACAGTGGAAACTTCCTAAAATCTATGCACATGTGAAGGTAAATCAAAGGGAAATCCCCAAATAATGCCCATGTCATGTCAGGAAGGAAAAAGAATGAAAAATTCCATTACTAGAATTGGGTCACAATTAATTGAGTTGTTGGTCAAATGGACCCCATGGGACTTCCTCTCAAAAAACAAAAACAAAAACAAAAACAAAACCACCACACTTTTACTAGGAGTATAAATTGCCCTCTATAGATTGACAGCAAGCCCCATATTGCTATAGACTACACCAATACAAAATACTGAATGTGAAAATGTCAAGATTGTCCCTACAGAGAACCTTCACTCTCACATCCTAGTGTCTTAATATAGAAAGGCACTGTGCATGCTCCACAAGGAGAAATATATACACAATACTAGACACAAATGTTTCTATCTATAGTGGGTACTTACTACTTTTGAGACAAGTTAGATAACTAGTGGCTCAAAACTTATAGGAATAAGGAAAAAAGAACTGATTTGACTTAGGTCCTATTGCATGAGATGGAGCTCATATGCTAAACTGTTTGGTGACCAAGGACCTGAGACCAAATAATGTTCTTAAAATGGAAAAAGAAAAAAATACTCTCAAAATGAGTCCTAATGATATTCTGATATATGCATATAACAGTGCCTTCTTTACACATTATTAGTGAAACTTCCTCTTGTAGTAGATGGAGACAAATATAGGATCTTACAGCCATACATTATAGAGAGTGATACATCATAAATGGATATCTCCATCAAATCCCTCTTTCCAGATCTTAGAGAACCCAGAATAAGTATAAGAATGAAAGGGGAGGGGAGGGGGAGAGGGAGAGGGGGAGGAAGAAGAAGAAGAAGAAAAAGAAGAAGAAGAAGAAGAAGAAGAAGAAGAAGAAGAAGAAGAAGAAGAAGAAGAAGAAGAAGAAGAAGCAACAGTCGCAGCAGCAGAAGAAGAAGCTGTAAGACTGTAAAAGAAAGAGAAAATTGAGTGCACCAAGAGATATGAACTCTTGGAGACTGAAGCAGCATGGACAGACCTTGGATGGTTCTTTCCCACATACACCACGTCTATAACATTGCCAAAAATTAAGTGTTTTCATGAGAATCCTGAGGGAGTAAAGAAGTGTGTTTCTGATCCTCATGCTTTCAATAAGATTCTTTTACTTTTTTTGGTTTGACTTGTCTCACTTCAATGTTATAATTTACACTTTATCACACATCATTTGGCTTACACTTACACAGCATTTTTCACCATTGGAGGAATTCAGTCACTGGATGGGACAGTCACTGGATTCTGCTCCAAACTTTGTCTATGTATCACTTCCCATGAGTGTTTTGATCCCCCTTCTAGGAAGGACTGAAGCATCCATACTTTGGTCTTTCTTCTTCTTGTGCTTCATATTGTCTGTGATTTGTGTCTTGGGTATTCAGTACTTCAGGGCTAATATGCAGGTATCAGTGAGGACATGCCGTGTGTGTTCTTTTGTGAGTGGGTTACCTTACTCAGGCAACCAGTTTTCTAAAAGAACTAAAAGAGGGCAACTCTCACAAGAGGCTGGGCTCTCCATCTTCAATCAATGACTAAGAAAGTGCCTTGCAGATTTGCCTACAGCCTGATATTATGGAAGCATTTTCATAATTAAAGTTCTGTCCTCTGAATAGATGCCCATGAACATACAGGAAGCCTACAGAAATCCAAATAGACTGGACCAGAAATGAAATTTTTCCAGTCCCATAATAATCAAAACACCAAATGAACTAAACAATGAAAGAATATTAAAAGCATTAAGGAAAAAGTCAAGTAACTTATAACGGGATGCCTATCAGAATTGCACAAGATTTCTCACCAGAAAATATGAAAGCTAGAAGATCCTGCAGAGATCTCCTACAGACCCTAAGAAAACACAAATCCCAGCACTGGCTACTATACTCAGCAAAATTCTCAATTACTATATATGGATAAAACAAGATATTCTATGACAAGGCCAAATTTACACAAATCTTTCCACAAATCCAGCTATACAAGGAATCATAGATGGAAAACACACACAGAAGGAGGGAAACTTCACCCTAGAAAAAGCCAGAAAGTAATCGTTCAACACTTATCCTTAATATCTTTTAACATCAATGGACTTAATTCCCAATAAATGATATAGACTAATAGACTAAATATGCAAACAGGACCCAGCACTTTGTTGCATACAGAAAACACACCTCAGCGACACAGATAGACACTACCTCAGAATAAAATGTTGGAAACAAATTTCCAAGCAGATTATCCTAAGAAACAAGCTAGAGTAGCCATTCTAATATTGGATAAAACCAAATATCAACCAAAAGTTATCAAAAAAATAAGGAAGGAAACTTCATAATGGTCAAAGGAAAAAAGTCTATCAAGATGAACTCTCAATTCTGAACATCTATGCTCCAAATGGAAGGGCAGCCACATTCATAAAAGAAACTTTGCAAAGCCCAAAACATATATTGCATCCCACACAATGATAGCGGGAGACTTCAACACCCCACTCTCAGCAATGGACAGATCACAAAAACAGGAACTAAACAGAGACACAGTGAAACTAATAGAAGTTATGAACTAAATGGATCTAACAGGTATTTACAGAACATTTCTTCCTAAAGCAAAATAATATGCCTTCATCTCAGGATCTCATGATATCTTCTCTAAAACTGACCATATGTAATTGGTCACAAAACAGGACTCAACAGATACAAGATAGAAAAAATTCCCATGTATCCTATCAGATCACCATGGATTAAGGCTGGAATTCAATACCAAGAAAAAAAAAAAAAAAAAAAAAAAGAAAGGAAAGCACACATACACATGAAAGTTGAACAACACTCTACTCAATGATAACTTGGTCAAGGAAGAAATAAAGAAAGAAATGAAAGAAATTTTAGAATTTAATAAAAATGAAATCACATCATACCTAAATTTATAAGACTCAATGAAAGCAGTCCTAAGAGGAAAACTCCTAGCTCTGAGTGCCTCCAAAAAGAAACTGGAGAAAGTTTACTCTAGATGCTTGACAGCATATCTAAAATCTCTAGAACAAAAAGGAACAAATAAACACAAGAGGAGTAGACAACAGGAAATAATCAAACTCAGGGCTGAAATCAACCAAGTGGAAACAAAAAGAACTATATAAAGAATCAACAAAACCAGGAGCTGATTCTTTGAGAAAATTAACAAGATTAAGATAGGCCTCTAGCCAGACTAATCAGAGGGCAAAGAGACATTATCCAAATTAAGAAGATCAGAAATGAAAAGGGAGATATAACAGAAATTGAGGAAATTTAAAAAAACAAAAAACATCAGATCTTACTAAAAAAAGCTTATATGCAACAAAACTGGAAAATCTAGATGAAATGGACAATTTTCTAGACAGATACCAGATCCCAAAGTTATAACAGGATCAGTTAAACCATGTAAACAGTCCCATAACCCGTAAAGAATTAGAAGCAGTCAATAAAATTCTGCCAGCCAAAAAAAGCCCAGGACCAGAAGGGTTTAGTGGAGAATTCTATCAGACTTTCAAGGAAGACCTAATGCAAGTACTCTTCAAATTATTCCACAACATAGAAAGAGAAGGAACACTAATTCATTCTATGAAGCCACAGGTACACTGTGTATTTTCTCTTGGCGATGGATCTGTTTCTGTCTAATCAGGAACTTGTCACAATTTCCTTTCATAGAGGATTTCATTACAGATTTTTTTCTACTTCTATCATGTTTAAAGTTCCAAATATATTTCAATAAGTGACTGAGTGTATATTACTCTTAACTTCCAAAGATATCATACAAATTCAAGAGGCATTTAACTACAATAAATTACTGTAAATTTTTTGATTCGTTCAAAAATGTTAATGTTCACTAATAAGTGGATGATAACCAAAAAAATAAAAAATAAATAAACCATACAGGTACCAAAGATACAGTTCACAGAACTCAAAGAGGCCAACAAATTGAAGTGCCCAAGTGAGGATGCCTCAGTCCCACTTGGGAGGGGGAAGAAAGCATTCACAACTGGGAAGGGAGGAGAAATCTCAGAGGGAAATGGAATGGGGGAGTGAGGTGGAACAGGGTTTCTGATCTGGTATTGGGTAAAGAGAAAGGACTGAAACTCTGATGGCCAGCAGAAAGAATGGAAACAGGCATCCGCTGAAACTAGGAGATTGGGGGGACCCTGCAGAATACACTGGAGACTTGGGAGTTGAGAGCCTCTTAGGACTCAAAGGGAAGGAACTTAGATGATAATGCCAGTCATTAGTGAGAGGGAACTCATAGAGCCTACCTCCATCAGTAAGACAGAGCATCAAATGAGGGAGAGTGGGCCCATCCCACAGTCATAACTATAACCCATAATTGCTCCCTTATGACAGAATTACCGATGGAAATGGAGAGGAACCTGAGGAAAAGAAGGTCCAGCAACAGACCCAAAGTGGGCTCCAACTCAAGTGGAGTTCCCAAGGCCTGACACTATTATTGAGGCTATTGAGTGCTCACAAAAAGGGGCTTAGCATGACCTCACTCCAGAAGAACCAACAAGCAACTGAAAGAGTAAGATGAAGATATTTGCACCCACCAATGGACAGAAGCAGCTGTCCCCTGTTGTTGAATTAGGGACAGCTGAAAGAAGCTGAGGAGTAGGGCTACCCTTAGGAGGACCAGCAGTCTCAATTAATCTGGGCCCCTGAGATATCTCAAACACTGGACCACAAAGAAAGAAGCATAAACCAGCTGATATAAGGCCCCCAACACTCATACAGTAGAGGACTTCCAGGCTTGTGTTCATTCAGAGATGATGCACTTAACTCTCAAGAGACTGGAGGCCCTAGGGTATTTTCCGGTCAGGTTGCGTGGGCGTGGAGAAACATGCAGTGGATAGGAGGTATGGGATGTTGGAAGTGTAGGATGATGGATGGGAAGGCGGAATAAAATATGGAGTGTAAAAAATAAATTAATTATTTAATTATAAAAAATTAGGAAAATAAAGTAAAAAATGCTAATACTGAGTTGCATATTTTAAAATATATTTTTATTAGCTTAATAAAAATATACAATTCCAAAATTTCAACTGTGACATTTAAAAGAAAATAAAACAGGAGCAAAAATACATAATAAATAAATAAATAAATAAATAAATAAATAAATAAAATAAAGTTCACTTCTTTCAGGTGATAATTTTTATAAAAGTCAAAACAAACAAACCAATCACAGTTCTCAGTAATGTTCCTCAATAATAGGTTCTTGTTCGTAACTGAGTGATAACTGTAAGCTCACCTTTTTCATGTCTTCATAGTATAGTACCAAGAAGTTGTCCCATTCTCTCATGGACAGCCAGCCACAGATATGCTCAAACCATGATCCATATCTGACTGTGTGCAGGGAGAAGTAGAGTGTCAATTACAAAGCACTAACACAGGGTCTGCTTGACTGTCTTCATTTTCTGAAAGCAGCAGCAGAAAGCTTCACTAAGAAAAATCTAAGTAGTCTGTATTTATAGCATTAAACATGATGTTTGAGGTTAATACACAAATAGAGAACTGATGAAATCAAGTTCATTATCAAACTCATTACCACACAAATTTACCATTGATGCCATGAGATATTCTACTGCCAAGGTGCAAGGACAGAGGTGTGTGCTGGGGGAAATCTATCACACCAATACAGCAATCCAGAGGTGATTTCTGTAAGTACCAGCCTCCTGCTGAGGTGTATGAAGTCAACAGAAATATTTGATAACAGAGATGGGAGAACAGTATTTTATATGGTGTTGGAAAGAAAGATTTCCATCAATACAGCAACCTACTGGCAGAAATCTAATAGATGTATGAATCAAAGCTATATGACATCATTAATAATCACATCAACAAAATTAGTAAAGGGGATAAGGCACCATTGTGTGTGTGTGTGTTTTTGTTTGTGTGTGTGTGTCTCTCTCTCTGTGTGTGTGTTTGTGTGTGTGTGTTTGTAAGGGAGAGACCTTGTGTGTGTTTGTAAGGAAGTAGTAAGCACTAAAATTGGCTTCTATATTAAACCTTTTGCTCCAATGTTCAGGGATCCTTTTGGATGTGGATGTGCAATATTATAGAGGCAGAGGTGGTGGATGACTTCACTAAAACAGTGTTTTCTGAGCACTTCACTGCAGTTGGACACATGAACCCAGCAGTTGTGACAGTATGTGCAAGACCTGTGTAAGCTTAAGCCAGACAGAGTCCCTGCATGGAGCAAGAGGTTGGTCATGATGTGCCAAGTATGAGGAACTACTAGTGATTGATAACTTCCTGAAGAAAGTCAGTTTATTTATGAGTGTTTATTCAACTACAGTGAATATTCATACACCCAAAAATGTATAGGCAGAATTAATTGGAATGGATGGTTTTAAAAAGCAATAGGACTGGAGAGATGGCGCAGGATTTTGGAACACTTGCTGCTCCCACAGAAGATGTTGGTTCAGTTCCCAGTACCAACATGGTAACTCACTATCTTCTGTAACTTCAGTTCTAGAAGACAATTTATACTCCTGGCCACTATGAGAAATGCTCTCATTTTGATTTACATACACACATGCAGATAAAAGGCACCTAGACATAAAAAACCTAAATCTTAAAATGATAATATACAAAGTTGGGTGCTTATGGAATTAGAGCAGTATACAGGAGGAATCAGGAAAGGGAATGAAAGTGATAAAAACACAATGTATGGAGTTATCAAACAGTTAAAAGATATATTTAAAGACATTTTATACAATGATCACAGATAAACTGAGTTTACTCAAAGAACATTAATTTTGTAGCCTGTTGGAAGATCAATGAAAAGAATACCTCAATTTAGAACTGTATACATGGGGATTCAGAGAGAATAGTAAGCCCTAGAAAGTTGAAGTTAATGAAGTCATTAATAAAGATTTATTTTATTTTTTAGTTTTGTATATGCCTATGTGATGTTTGTGAGATTGCATGTCTGTGTGGTTATATTTGCAAAGGAGAGAGGAGGATGTCAGTTACTCTGAATCTGGAGTTATAGAAAATCATGACCTACACAGGGGTGTGAGTGTGGGGAACCAGACTCTACTCCTCTAAAAATGCAGCCAGTACTATAGGTCACTGAGCCTTCTCTCCAGCTCTTAATGGTATCACTTTTAAAAGAAAGATATGAGCAACTTTATTGAACAAGTAAAAGTAGAAATTAACACAAATTCAAAATTTTGAATGAAATGAATAGATTTACAAAGGGGAATGAAGGGATTGTTTTATAGCTCAAGGTATAAAAGTGTCTATCATATAAGCCTTATGAGGAGATCTCATTTTCTGTAACCTGAATAAATAGAAGGAAATAATTGACTTCACAAAGTTGCCCTCAAGTCATCACTGATGTTCTGTGACATGTGTGTATCCACACAGACACTATGCACACATACAACCCAGATAATAATAAAGAAAATATCATTAAAGGAAAAAAGAAATAGGAAACTGGATTCAATCTATAAATACCCCAGAAGACAGACTTAATGAGAAATAATGTAGATACCATTGGCATGTGTGTATGCATTTAAACTTTGTCCTAATTGTTAATTGATGATATAGAAGGATAATGTATATTGTGGGCAGCACCATTCCTTACTTAGTGGGTTCATGAGAAGTATAAATGGAGGAAAAATCTAAATGAAGTCCAAAAAGCCATGGCCTATACATTTACTCTCTTCTTGTTCATGACTGTGTAAACAAAGAAAGTAAATAAAAATCAGTGAGAGATCTGCTAAGCCAAATATAAAGGAAGGCATCTCAGAAAAAGAGACTCATTAACAATTCTAAAGGGAAGGAAGTCTGGAAATCAGTATTTCAAGTTCTAAAGAGTTAACCATTTACATGTCAGAGTAGTATATCTAGCATTGCTACTTATCATAACTGATGGAGAAATTAAAAAAGTATTTTTTCCAATTTCCTCCTCCTCCTATTCTGCTCATACAGATTCAGCTTGAACCCCATCTTCCTCTACTTGCTTTTCTTCCACTTGGAGAGCCCTTGCTTCTCTCCTTTTGGCCACACTTGTCTGCACTTTAGAGGCTCAGGATTGTCTTTGCTGCCTTCTTTCAAGTGTTCTGCATCATTATCTACGTCTTTTCTACAAAGCTCAGTGTTTTTGAAGAAATGATTGTCTTTTCCTTCGTCTTCCTCTGTCTGTCTTTTCTTCCCTGGCTGATGTTGGAATGCTTTCCTCAGAACTGGCTTCCTGTCCCCCTCCTCCACTGGGATCCCACAGGTAGGGTCCAGCTGCAGCATTTGTCTCTCCTCATCTGAGTTGTCAAAGGGCTCATTTAGCACTTCTGTCCTCTTGGAAATGGTCTCAGTGGTTACACTGCTGTTGATCCTCCTGCATTTATGACCTCTTTTCTTCTTTACTACAAAAGACCTCTTTCTTTTAATGGAAACTAACTATGGCTTAGTCAACCGTGCAGGAGCTGTCTGAATGCTCTCCTCCTCTTACTCATCTTCTTCCTCTTCCTTGTCATCTTCTATCTCCTCTTCCTCTTCCTCACTGCTCTCTTTGGACAGCTCTAACAACTGTCCTCTCTCCCCGGCCACTGGTCGCCTCTCTGGAGAATGCAGGTATTTACTCTTTTTATTGTACTTTTGCAGATGATTGCCTACTGGTATCTCTAGACAACAGGATCTGTTTCTCTTCTTCTCCCAGAAGCTGGCTTATCCATTAGTCGTTCAGTCTCCTCTTCCACAGAAACCACAGCATTAGAAATTAAAATTGGACTCCATCTTAGATTCTCTGGATCAAGTACATTTGGTCGGGAACAGTTCTTCAGCTTTTCCATGTGGCTCAATATCAACTTTTCCCTTCTAATGATGACAAACCTGCCATCTGTCCATCAATCATATGGAGGTGCTGCATAGTGGTGGCAATGACATGTGGGCACATACCTGTGGCTCTGCTAATGACCTTGATGCTGATGTGCGTCTCGTGGTGGTGGTAGAGGTATTCCAAGATGACACTTTTCTAGTAGGCCAGGTAGGAGAGCCAGCCCAGGTCAGAGAGTGGCTTTTCGGGAGACCCTGCTTGGCCTTCTCTTCAAGAAAGCAAATAGCTGAAATCAACGAGAAAGCGTCTAAATCCTTGCCTTTGGTGCTGGGGCATGATTATTATGCAGGCCACATTATACTTCTGTTGGCAGAGATTTTCCTTGGAGAAGTATCCAACCACATGACAGCCTTTTTCATCATTTTTTGTAAGGACATTAAAAAGGAATGGCTCAACAACATAATACAATGTGGTCCAGGAATTGCTTGGCTAACAAGCAAAGGTTTTGGCAATACATATTACTCATATTCCCATCAACCTCAAATACTGAATGGTCTTTCGTTCAGTAAATCTCATTTGCTGGAGAACAAAACCATCCACACTTCTTTGAGTGTCGTAGCAAAATATTTTCACTCTTCATATATTTAAGACAGAATTTACACAGGTAAAACTTTGGTAATCTTGCATATTCCAGTGGGTAAGGCAAGGAGTACAAGGTTTGGGTTTCATATTTTCTGAACTCTATTACTGAGGGGTAGTGACCACAGTCTTCCACTCCACTTTCACACTCTATTTTCCCCCAAGACAGTCCTGGGCCTGCTTAAAAATTTCCAGATCCTCTTCAGTCGGGATATCCTTGTTTCCCATCAGACTTACATCTGTACTTTCTTTTTTGATGCTTATTTTAATTTCAGTATCAGGTGACCCCATTCCTGTGAATGCACTCATGGATACTTCATCACTGGTTACAGACCTTTTGTCATTCTGGAAAGGGGTGGGTCACAACACTCCATATGGTATCCTCTATCACAGGAATAACAAAAAGAGCATATTATCTGCATTTGTGCCCTGGACTTGACATGTGCTGCATGTCCCGCACTCAATGCACTGCCACCTCAAGGCCTTCACATTTGTGGTTAATTCAGGACAAAACTTCAGACAGGATGGGTATCCACTGTTGCCACAATCAGCACAAGAAACAAGTTCTTCTGGTTTCTTTTCACAATTTGACTCTTTAGTCCTCAAACAGAAGCAACATATTGGAATGGGATCAGCACAGGGTTTCTTAGTTAGGATTTTACTGCTGTGAACAGAAACCATGACTAAGGCAACTCCTATAAGAAGAGCAGTTAATTGGGGCTGTATCACAGGTTCAGAGGTTCAGTCCATTATCATCAAGGCAGGAATATGGAAGTATTTATGTAAGCATGGTGCAGGAAGAAGTGAGAATTCCTCACCTTCAACTCAAAATGGACTTTCAAACTAAAGTTCTCAAAAGAGATAAGGAGGGACACTTCTTATTCATCAAACGTAAAATTTACAAGATGAACTCTAAATTATAAACATCTATGTTCCAAATGTAAGGGCATCCACATTCATTAAAGAAACTTCGCTAAAACTCAAAGCACACATTATACCTTTCACAATAATAGTGGGACACTTCAACACCCCACTCTCATCAAAGGACAGTTCCTGAAAACAGAAACTAAACATATACACAGTGAAATTAACATAAGTTATGAAACAAATGGATTTAACTGCTATCTATACACACTTCATCCAAAAATAAAAGGATATACCTTCTTTTCAACATGTCATGCTACCTTCTCCAAAATTGACCATATAATCAGTCACAAAACAGGCCTAAGCAGATACAAAAAATATAGAATGAATTCCACACACTCTATCAGATCTCCATGGACTAAGGCTGATCTTCAATATCAACATAAATAATAGAAAACTCACATACACATGGAAGCTGAAGAACACTCTATGGGATGATAACTTGGTCAAGGGAGAAATAACGGAAGAAATTAAAGACTATTTAGATTTTAATGAAAATGAAGCCACAACATACCCAAACTTATAGGACACATTGAAAGCAGTCCTACAAGGAAAAGTCATAGCTCTGAGTTTCTCCAAAAAGAAGCTGAAATGAGCATACACTAGCAGCTCAACTGCATACCTAAAAGCTATAGAAATAAAGGAAGCAAAATCACCCAAGAGGAGTGAGTGGAAGGAAATAATCAAACTTATGGCTGAAATCAACCAAGTGGAAACAAAAAGAACTATACAAAGAATTATCCAAATCAAGAGCTGGTTCTTTGAGAAAATCAACAGGATACATAAACCATTAGCTAGACTAATTAATTGGCACAGGGAAAGTATCCTAATTAACAAAATCAGAAATGAAAAGGGAGATATAACAACAGAATCTGAGGCAATCCAAAAAATCCTCAGATCCTACAACAAAAGTCTATACTCAACAAAACTGGAAAACCTGGATGAAATGGACAATTTCCTAGACAGATGCCAGGTACCAAAGTTAAATCAGGTTCAGATTAATGACCTAAACAATCCCATTTCTCCTAAAGAAGTAGAAGCAGTCATTAATAGTCTCCCAAACAAAAACAAAAGCCCAGGACCAGATGGGTTTAGTGCAGAGTTCTATCAGAACTTTAAAGAAGACCTAATTCCAACTCTCCTCAAATTATGCCACAAAATAGAAACAGAAGGTACTCTACCCAGTAAATTCTATAAAGCCAGAATTACTTTGATACCCAAACCAAATAAAGTCCCAACAAAGAAAGAGAACTTTAGACCAATTTCCCTTATGAATATCCATGCAAAATTAATAAAATTCTAGCAAACCGAATCCAAGAAAACATCATAACCATCATCCTTCATGATCAAGTAGGCTTCATCCCAGGGATGCAAGGATGGTTCAATATACAGAAATCTGTCAACATAATCCCCTATATAAAAAAATTAAAAAAAATATGATCATCTAATTGAATGCTCAGAAAACATTTGACAAAGTCTAAAACCCCTTAATGATAAGTCTTGGAAAGATCAGGAATTCAAGGCCCATACCTTAACATACTAAAAGCAATATACAGCAAACCAGTAGCCACAATCAAACTAAATGTTGAGAAACTGTAAGCAATCCCACTAAAATCAGGTATTAAGCAATGCTGCCCACTCTTTCCCTACCTGTTCAATATAGTACTTGAAGTCTATCTAGAGCAATTAGACAACAAATGGAGATCAAAGGAATATAAATGGAAAAGAAGGTGTCAAAATATCACTATTTGTAGATGATATGATAGTATATATAAATGACCCTAAAAATTCCACCAGAGAACTCTTAAACCTGATAAACAACTTCAGTGCAGTAACTGGACATGAAATTAACTCAAACAAATCAGTGGTCTCTCTCTAGACAAAGGATAAACAGGCTGAGAAAAAAATTAGGGAAATAACACCCTTCAAAATAGTCAGAAATAGTATAAAATACCTTGGTGTGATTTTATCTAAAGAAGTGAAAGATCTGTAGGATAAGAACTTCAAGTCTCTGAAGAAAGAAATCAATGAAAATCACAGAAGATGGAATCATTTCCCATGCTCATGGATTGGCACGCTTAATATAGTGAAAATGGCTATCTTGCCAAAAGCAATCTACAGGTTAAATGCAATCCCCATCAAAATTCCAACTCAATTCTTCACCCAGTTAGAAAGGGCAATTTTCAAATTCATCTGGAATAACAAAAATTCTAGGTTAGCCAATACTATTCTCAATAATAAAAAAAACCTCTTGTGGAATCACAATCCCTGACTTCATCTTTACTACAAAGCAACTGTGATTAAAAACTGCATGGTACTGGTACAGTGATAGAGAGGTAGATCAATGGAACAGAATTGAAGTCTCAGAGATGAACCCACACAACTATGGTCACTTGATCTTTGACAAGAGAGCAAAAACATCAAGTGGAAAGGAAACAGCATCTACAAAAAATGGTGTTGGCTCAACTGGTGGTTAGCATGTAGAATAATGCTAATTGACCCATTCTTGTCTCATTGTACAAAGCTTAAGTTTAAGTGGATCAATGAGCTCCACATAAAACCAGAGACACTGAAATTTATAGAGGAGAAATTGGGGATGAGCCTTCAAGATATGGGCACAGGGAAAAGATTCTTGAACAGAACACCAATGGATTGTGCTGTATTATCAAGAATTAACATATTTGGCCTCATAAAATTGCAAAGCTTCTGTAAGGCAGAGGACACTCTCAATAAAGCCAAAAGGCAACCAATAAATTGGGAAAAGATCTGCACCAATCCTAAAGTAGATAGGGGGCTAATATCCAATATATATAAGGAACTCAAGAAGTTTTACTACCTCTCTTTCTACTTTCATATTCCTTTTCTTAGTGTGTGTGTGTGTGTGTGTGTGTGTGTGTGTCTGTGTGTGTCTGTGTGTGTCTGTGTGTGCATGTGTGTGTGTGTGTTTGTTACTGGAATAAAGGAAAGGAGTCATTTTTATTAACATGGGTACCTTATCAATAGCTAATCTACTTAAAAAATAACCTCCCACCATCAGAAGCCACTAACATGATATAGAGGCTGGAAAGAGGACAATCTCATGAGCCCTGCCCCTATCTACTAATAATTGCCTATAAATCCTCAAGAAATGGGTAAGGGGTTTGTGAGCACCTCCTCTCTCCTTGATAGGATATTGAAGGGATCACCTTTTGGAAGTTTTGAGCAGTAATCACAGATAATATGAGTCCAAGAGTGCTGTGGCCAAATCATATCTACAAATCAATGTTCCACATCATTCTATCCCATCTTTAGGTTCTTATATCATACCTTCTTCCGTGATGTTTCCTAAATTTATACTATGGGCTATAGATGTCTCATTTATGGTGAGCACTAAAAGGGTACTTATTCTCAGCACTTTGGCTAGTTTTGAGTTTTGGCTAGTCTGAAATTACCATTGCCTATTACAAGAAGCATTTTTACATCAAGGTGATGGTAGAGATATGTTAGCAGAAAATCATGGTTATTTAGAAGACAAGTTGATGTTCACATCATATATATTTACCAGAATAACAATGACAGCTTCAACACTATGATCTATTCCCTCCAAAATGTGGATATTTAACCATGTTGAATAAACATGATGTGAAATCTTCTCAATGAAAATAAAAAAAAAATGACTGTTTAACCCCAGAACACAATAGCTATTATTAAGCATATGTTGTGAAGATGGTTGAAGTATAGATGACAGTGTCCACAGCTGAGTAAGTGTTAATGACAATCTCCTAATAACATCCTGACTGACACTGTGAGGGCTATTCAGCAGGAAGGCACAGTGCAGCTGACTCCCAGCATTCTTCCTTCATGTCCCATGACAAGCACATAAGGATGTCTGTAGCAATAGTGTCTTACCAACTACTTTTTGATGGGCAGCTGACAACAGTGACAATTGCTCATATTATTTGAATCCTCGGGCATTTTCCAGGCAAAAACTCCTAGGGAGGGATGTCTTCCAACACCAGCAATGGAGCTTTCATTTAACAAGCTATGACTTCTACAGGCAGTTTTTTCTACCTGTATAAGGTATCTTGACTAGTATATTAATGAGCTTCCAAACATGTGAGTTTCCATAAGGCATTTTCATATATTCTTGTTTTGATTAATTATATCCTTCATCTTACCACCCTATCTTTGCATATACCACCCCACTCTTATATTCATTCCTTCACTCTCATATTAAAGTATTTGGGAATGTCTCTTTCTTGTTCTTCTAATGTCTCCTTGCTGATTTCTGTCCTTTATATGCACTTTGATTTAAACACAATAAGAACTTATGTAGGATACTCTTATGACTAACAACAAATACTATTTGTCTATCTGTGCCTAGGTTACCTCATTAAGTATATTTTCCAATTGCATCTACTTTCCAAAGAAACTCAAATGTTATTTTTATACCTGAATGAAATTTCATTCTGTAGTGTACACACATCACAATTTCATTATCTGTTTTTCAGTTGATGGGCACATAGGCTGAACCTGGCTATTTTGGGTAGAGTTGAAATGAGCACAGATGTTCAACTACCTATTAGTAGTATATATCTACGTATGTAGGAATATATACCTAACTACACAATAGCATATACCTAAGGATGTAGTATTATATATCTAAGTATATAGTAGTGTGCACTTAGGTGTGCTTCTAAGTCTGCAGTATTATATACCTAATTGCATGGCAATATATACCTAGATATATAGTAGTATACATCTAAGTAGTATGGGTATGTACTTAATATTGGACAGATGGGTTACATGAAAATATGTTTTTAGCTTTCAGAGTGAACTCCATAGTGATTTCAATAGTGATGGTACAAGTGTGAACTACCACCAGTGTTTCTCTTTCCCCACATTTTCTATTTACTTTTAAAAATAAGTTCTTATAAAATTTTTAAGCATTTTAAGGTTATTATACAGAAACTTCAAACAGAGGAATGGGTACAGAAAATGTGGTACATTTACAGAATGGAGTACTATGCAGTATTAAAGAAATGAATTTATAAAATTCTTAGATAAATGGATGGATCCAGAGGATGTCATCCTAAGTGAGGTATCCCAATCACAAAGGAACACACATGATATGCACTCACTGATAAGTGGATATTACCCATAAGTTTAGAATCCTTCTTAGAAGGTGAACAATATACCCATGGAAGAAGTTACAGAGGCAAAGTTCAGAACAGAGCCTGAAGGAACAACAATCTAGAGACTGCCCCACTTGGGGATACATCCCATAAACAACCACCAAACCCAGACACTGTGTTAGATGCCAACAAGAGCTTGCTGTCAGAAGCATGATGTAGTTGTCTCCTGAGGGGTTTTTCCAGTTCCTGGAAAATACAGAATTGGATGCTCACAATCAGCCATTGGATGGAGCACAAGATCCCTAATGAAGGAACTAGAGAAAGTATCCAAGAATCTTAAGGGGTTTGAAGCCCCATAAGAGGAACATCAATATGAACTAACCAGTACCCCCAGAGCTCCTTGGAACTAAACCCCCAATCAAAGAAAACAAATGGTAGAACTTGTGGCTCTAGATGTTTATTTAGCAGAGGATAGCCTAGTCAATCATCAATGGGAGGAGAAGCAGGCCCATGGTCATGTGAAGGTTCTATGCCCCGGTATAGGGGAATGCCAGGAACTGGAATAGGAGTGGGTGGGTTGGGGAGTAGGGGAGGTTCAAGGGGATAGGGGAGTTTTAGAGGGGAAACTATGAAAGAGATAACATTTTGAAATGTAAATATAGATAATATCCAATAAAAAGAATTGGCATAAAAGAATATTTGAACCTTCACATTAAATATTACAATTTCAACATCACCTCAATTTACTGCCCCTACCAAAAGCAAAACTGTGTTAACAGACTTAGAACTAAAACAATAATTAGCCATGCATTCTCTTTCAACACTTTTTCAAATTACCTGCAACAAATCCTTTCTCATCCCTTTATATTTATGCTTTCTTTTATTTTCCCAAGGCTTCATAAATATTTTGTCTTTTAACAATGTCCATTCTGACTGGAGTAAAATGAGCTCACAAAGTAGATTTTATTTGCATTTCCATGATGGCTAATAATGCTGAATGGTTAAAAAATTGGAGATGAGGAATTTGTTTTTCTTGTTTTGGTAGCACTATTAGGTTCCATGATACAGGTTTTGCTCAGTTTTTTTTTCCTGGATTTTGAATTTTTAAAAATCTTTTAGACTCTAGACAACCACAGACCATGAACATGTAGATTGCACAGGTTTTCATCCATTCTGTAGCCTGCATCTTCACATGACAAATGAGTTATACTGGTTAATGGAATTCTTTTCTTTGAGTAAGGTCCTACTTGTCCATTATTTGCCCTGTTGTCTGAGTGGGATGAGTCCTATTTAGCTAGTACTTACCTGTACCTTTTCCTTTAGCAGTTTCATAGATTTGAGTCTTCTGTTGAGGTTCTTGATCCACTTGATATTGTTGTGTGTCTGTCAGGCTGTGTCTGTTGGTCTGACTATGTGTGTCACTGTTTATATGTTTGAGGGATGAGGGATTATATGCCCCAGTACAGGGGAATGCCAGGGCCAGGAAAGCAGGAGTGGGTGGGTTGGGGAGCAGGAAGGGGTAGGGTATAAGGGACTTTCAGAGAAATGTAGGAAATGGGATAGCATTTGAAATGTAAATGAAGAAAATATCTAATAAAAAATAAAATGAAAAGGAAGAAATAAACTCACTCTTCTACATAGAGCAATCCAGTTACCAAAGCACCATTTACTTGAGAACTTGTCTTTCTTAAATGTATTTTTTTTATTTTGCCATACATAAAGAGCCATCAGTTGTATTAACATATTGTCTTCTTTTTCTACTCCATTAATCTCTATGCCTGTTTTTGTAACAGTCCAATGCTGTCTTTAATTAATATCTCTGTAGTATAACTTGAAATAAGGTACTGTTTTTTCCAAAATCAGTTTGATTATGTGAGTGATTGTTTTTATTTGCTTTCATATGAATATATTACTGAATTTGTTTTTTGGAAATTTCATACATGTATAAATTACATTCTAATTATTGATAGCATTCACGCTCTCCAATCTCACTCTCTCTTTATTAACCTCCATTCCCTATAGTTCTTTTTTAAAACACTCATATCTCTTTATTCATGACCCATTAGTATGACCATGAATAGGATTTTCTGTGAAACTGTGGAGTTGAACTACCCATTGAAACCTAGTAGGAACCTCAGTTGGTATACAACTGAAGACAGTGGCTTCCTATGACCCAGAATCCCTCAGTATCTGGCACTTCAGCAGGGATTAGTGATGTTCCATGAGTCTCCTCCCCAACCTATGACTAATTATTGATGAATGCCAGTCTTGTGCAGACCCATTGCAAGCAGCTTCAGATGATATTACTTGCTGCATTTACTCTGACATGCTCACAAGCCAGCATTTTATAACACTTCTCTCTTTACCTTCAGCTCCTACATTAATTCCAACATCTCCTCTGCAATAATCTCTGAGCATGAGAGGTGGTTGTATAATGTACCATGTAGGAATGAACATCTTACCATTCTGTATGAATTCAAGTTTTTTTTTTTTTTTATTCTGTGGATAATGACATTGAAATTTTGACTGGGATTGTGTTGGATCTGTACATTGTTTTTGGAGGAATGACAATTTTTTGTAACACTAAGTCTCCTAGCCTTAGAGAAGGAGACTACTTTCCACTGCCTAGTGTCTGCCTCACCATGTTAAAACTTATGTCACCTCTTTCTTGTATTAATTTGTTTTCTACTGCTGTGACAAAACACAATGAACAGGGCAACCTATAGAAGGAATACTTGTTTGGGGCTTATGGATCTAGAGAGACAAGGGTATATCATCATTACTATGGTTAGAAGTATGACACCATCCAAGTAGACAGAGTATTGGAGCAGCAATTTACATCTCACATGTGAATCCATAAGCCGGAGGGAGAGAGATCACTCAAAACGGTGCCAGTTTTGAAACTTTAAATCTCACCTCCAGTGACATATTTCCTCAAGCAAGTTCACAGCTCATAATCCTCACAAAATATTCACCACTTTGGCATTACATATTCAAATGCCTGAAATATAGAGGGGACATCTCTTTCAAGCAAGCAAACTGTGATATATTTATTCTGGAATATTTCCTTTTGTCTTTCTTTTTATTAGATATTTTCTTTACTTACCTTTCAAAAGTCATCACCTTTCCTGGTAACCTCCCCCTCCCCGGAAATCCCCTTATACCATCCCCTCTCACACTGGTTTATAAAGTTGTTCTCCCACACACCCACCCCTACCTCCCCACAGTGCCATTGAACACTAGGGCATTGAGCCTTCACTGGACAAAGGGCCTCTCCTCCCACTAATGCCCAACAAGGGCATCCTCTGCTGCATATGTGGCTGGAGCTATGAGTCCCTCCATGTGTACACTTTGGTTGATGGTTTAGGCCCTGGGAGCTCTGGGGATCTGGTTGGTAGATATTGTTGTTCTTCCTGTGGAATATTAAACCCCTTTAGCTACTTCATTCTTTGATCTAACTACTCCATTGGGAACCCAGTGTTCCTTCCAATGGTTGGCTGCAAGCATCTGCCTCTGTATTTGTCAGGCATGGCAGAGCCTCTCAGGAGATAGATATAGCAGGCTGAAGTCTAAGTGGATCAAAGAACTCCACATAAAACCAGAGACACTGAAACTTACAGAGGAGGAAGTGGTGGAGAGCCTCGAAGATATGGGCACAGGGGAAAGATTCCTGAACAGAACACCAATCGCTTGTCAAGAATAGAGAATTGGGACCTCATAAAATGCAAAGGACACTGAAAATAAGACCAAAACAACCAAGAGAGAGGAAAAGATCTTTATCAATCCTAAAGGGGAAACGGGACTAATATCCAATAAATATAAAGAATACAAGAAGTTGGACTCCAGAAAACTATGCAACCTCATTTAAAAATGGTGTACAAAGCTAAACAAAGAATTCTCAACTGAGGAGTACTAAATGGCTGAGAAACAACTGAAAAATGTTCAATGTCTTTAATAATCAGGGAAATATATACGAGTCAAAACAACCCCATGATTCCACCTCACACCAGTCAGAATAGCTATGATCAAAAACTCAGGTGGTGGCAGATGCTGGAGATGATGTGGAGAAAGAGGAACACTCCTCCATTGCTGGTGGGATTACAAGCTGGTATAACCACTTTGGAAATCAGTTTGGCAGTTCCTCAGAAAATTGGACTTAGTACTACCCGAAGATCCTGCAATACCACTCCTGAGCATATATCCAGAAGATGCTCCAACATGTAGTAAGGACACATGCTCCACTATGTTCATAGCAGCCTTGTTTATAATAGCCAGAAGCTGAAAAGACCCTAGATGGCCTTCAACAGAGGAATGGATACAGAAAATATGGCACAGTCACAGAATGGAGTGCTATGCAGCTATTAAAAACAACGACTTCATGAAATTTCTAGACAAATGGATCGATCAGGAGGATATCATGTAACCCAATCACAAAAGAACACACATGATATGCACTCACTGGTAAGTGGATATTAGCCCAGAATCTCAGAATCCTTTTTTGAAAGTGGAACCAATTACCCATTAAAGGAGTTACAGAAACAAAGTTCATAGTATAGCCTGAAGAAATGACCATCCAGAGACTCTCCAACACGGGGATCCATCCCATAAACAACCACCAAACCCAGACATGAGGCAGATACAAACAAGAGCTGGCTGACAGGAGCCTGATATAGCTGTCTCTTGTGAGGCTCTGTTAGAGCCTGGCAAATACTGAAGTGGATGCTCATAATCATCCATTCGATGGAGCACAAAGTCCACAATACAGGAGCTAGAGAAAGTACCCAAGGAGCTGAAGGGGTGAAGCCCCATCGAAGCAACATCAATATTAACTAACCAGTACCCCCAGAGCTCCTTGGAACTAAACCCCCAATCAAAGAAAACACATTATGGAACTTGTGTCTCTAGATGTATGTGTAGCACAGGATGGCCTAGTCAGTCATCAATGGGAGGAGAGACCCTTGGTCCTGTGAAGACTCTATGCCCCAGTATAGGGGAATTTCAGCACCAGGAATGAGAGTTTGTGGGATATCTTGTAGGCAGGGTGAAGGGATAGGGGATTTTCAGAGGGGAAACTAGGAAACATTGGAAATTTAAATAAAGAACACATATCATAAAAAAATAAAAAATAACATCACTGCTAGTCTTTTTTTAAATGAACAAGATATTGTTCATACTGTGGTGCAAACCCACAATAAGAACAATTTTTGGACATTGGAGGTCTTTGTAATAAGGCTGTACTTCAATGTTCCTCACATAACAAAAGGTTATACCTCCATATTAGCTAAGCTAAGAGTTGAAAATTCAGTTGTGCTAAGGAATGAATTGTAGACATGATTTTTCGATACAGATTTCCTGCTATGGTCAAAGCTATTTGACTTGAGTGATTGTCTTCATTCTTAGCCCACAAGGAGCAGGTTACACTCATTTAAGTAATGGTGTGTGTATTAAGATGGTCTATCGATGAAGTCATTCATGAACGGTTTCAATGTAGAATGGTTCTGCTTGGAGGGTGGCACAGATATACTGTGAGGTTATGATACTGGTTCCTTTGCTGTGATGATTTTGAAAAGCATACATCTCAGAATAAGAACTTATACGACCCTTTTCTTAAAAATGGATACAATAATTATAAGTATTCAAGCAAAGCATTTCGTCTCAATCTTTGCTGTTCTCCTATAAGCCATCTTTCAAATTAGTTGTCTATTTCTTTTGGCTGCATAAATAATTTTGAAATATGTAACCTGTTCTGAAAATCATAGTGTAGTAAAAAAAAAAAAAAAAACCACAAACAACCGTGCTAATAGAGAGATTCAGATAGGAGAAGCACATGGAAAGATACAGTCATGTACAAACAAGCAGAAAGTTTATATGGATTGTATAATTTTGGACCTATTTCTCCAATTACCAAACTAGAGAGGCCACTGGATTTAAGCTTACAAATT
Organism: Mus caroli; assembly: GCF_978045245.1. Taxonomy (NCBI): domain Eukaryota; kingdom Metazoa; phylum Chordata; class Mammalia; order Rodentia; family Muridae; genus Mus; species Mus caroli. Next base: position 128,998,851 of record NW_028227263.1, on the reverse strand, counting down.
TCTTATTTATATTTTTTAATTTCAATCAATTAGGATATGTTGGTAATATTAATTTTCAAATTAAGAGATATTAATGAAAAGTGATTGTTACTTCCTGTTATTTTTGTTGTTAGAGGTGGAATTATGTTTGTGTGTGTTTGTTGAAACATTGCTTTCTTGCTTCTTTGAGGGTGTAGTTTCACTCCTTGTATTGGTGTTTTCTGTTATCATTTGTAGGGCTTGATTTATGGAAAGATATTGTATAAATTTGATTTTGTCATGGAATATCTTGTTTTCTCTGTCTATGGCATTTGTGTTTTCTTATGGTCTGTATGACATCTGCCTAGGATTTTCTAGCTTTCATAGTCTTTGGTGAGAAGTGTGGTGTAATTCTGATAGGCCTGCTTGATATGTTTCTTGACCTTTGTTCATTAATGCTTTTAAAATTTTTTGTTTAGTGCATTTGCTGTTTTGATTATTATGTGATGGGAGGGAGATATTTCTTTTCTAGTCCAGTCTATTTTGAATTCTGTAGGTTTCTTGTATGTTCATGGGCATCTCTTACTTTAGGTTAGGGAAGTTTTCTTATATAATTTTGTTTAAGATATTAACTGGACCTTTAATTTGTGAATCTTCACTCTCTTCTATACATATATTCCTTAGGCTTGGTCTTCTCATTGTGTCCTGTATTTCCTGGATGTTTTGGATTAGGAGCTTTTTTGCATTTTGTATTTTCTTTCACTGTCATGTCAATGTTTTCTATAGTATCTGCTGCACCTGAGATTCTCTCTTCTATCTCTTGTATTCTGTTGGTGATGACTCTTGATTTTTTTCCCTAGGTTTTTGAACTTCAGGGTTGTCTCCCTTTCTGATTTCTTTATTGTTTCTTGTTCCATTTTTAGATTCTGGATGGTTTTGTTACTTTCATTTGGCTGTATCATTGTGTTTTCCTGATAATTCTTTAAGGGATTTTTGTGTTTCCTCATTAACGGCTTCAAGGTGCTTACATGTGTTCTACTGTATTTCTTGTAAGGGAGTTATTTACATCCTTTATTAAATAATCATCATGAGAAATGATTTTGGATCTGAATCTTGCCTTTCTAGTGTGTTGGGGGTATTGAGGACTTGCTATGGTGGGAGAATTGGGTTCTGATGATGCCATGTAACCTTATTTTCTGTTGATTGTGTTCTTAAGCTTGCTTCCAGTCATATGTTTATCTCTAGTGCTACCTGCTCTGAATATGCCTGACTGGATCCCATCCTTCCTGTGATCCTCGTTGTGTCAGAACTTCTCAAAGTCTAGCTGTATCAGTGACCCTGTTTTTCTGGAATCCTGTAATCCTGAGGTCCTGGGTGTATCTGAGTTTCTGAGAGTGAAGCTCCCTCTGGGAACCTGAGATACTGGTGTGACCAAGCTCCTGTGATCCTGTGATCCTGTGATCCTGTGATCCTGTGATCCTGTGATCCTGTGATCATGTGATCCTGTGATCCTGTGATCCTGTGATCCTGTGATCCTGTGATCCTGTGATCCTGTGATCCTGTGATCCTGTGATCCTGGGTGTGTTACACTGCCTGGGAGTAGAGATCCCTCTGGGTGTTGTGGGGTTGGCTGCATAGTTTATGCCCAAGATCTGTTAGGTCACTGGCCCAGACAGACTGGAAAGAGGCCAAGCCACTGATCTGGAAGACTTCCTGCCTGCCTAGTTCCTGCTGGTCCCAGATACTCCCGGTGTTGTGACATATGTTGTGTCCTTCTCACTTCTGATTCTATGATCCTGGATGTGTTAGAACATTTGGGAGCAGAGATGCCTCTGGGCATTGTGGGGCTGGCTTCAGAGTTTTCACCCAAAGTCTTCTCAGGGCACCATCCCAGAAAGTTAATGTCAATTCTTTAAACAAATGACATAGGCTATGAGATTGCTTCAAAAATTGAGAAGAATATATTTGCTGTATGTTATCATAATAGATAGATGGGAACTAATAATGAAATGATTAAACAAAGTGTTTCAGGCCAATGTAACTACTAAAAGCAAATATTGCTGATGTAATGTACAAAATCATAGTTGACTTGAATCAATTCTGGTGAGAAATGATAAACATCACTTTATATTAATTAAAGGAATAATACATGGAGAGGACAGTACAGTTGTAATTACAGGTCCAACTAGTTCCACACGGAATATACTACTAGATATACAGTAACAAACAGTAGTCTCAATCTGAATGGTTAACACATCATCTTATTAAAAAATAAACAATATTAAATGATGTCCCAGATAAAGCAGGCTTAACCAACATCTATAGAACACTAAATCAAAACAGTGCAGAATACACAATGTTCTCAGCAGCCTATGGAGCTATCACTCAAATATATATATGAAGAAATTATTATCCAATATAAATTAAAATAATTTCTTATATTCTATTTAGCAACAATAAAATGGTTACAAGTAAATGAAAAGAGAATCTCCCGAATGCAAACTAACTCATGGAGATTTAACAACTCACAAGTGAATGTTAAAGAAGTTGAGAAAAAAAGGAACCATATAATCAAATGAAGGTGAAAACATAACAGCATTTAACATGTGGAATAAAATGAAAGCAGCACTAAGAGGGATATTTAAAGTTCAAATTTCCTCCATTAACCAATCAAGATGATTTCTAATACAGTAGTTAATGTTCACCATGGGAATTTGGAAAAAGAACAAAGCAAACACCAAACTTAGTAGCTGGAAAGATATCAGGGACCTCAGTGTAGAAATTAAAGAAGGAAAGAGCAGCAACAAGGAAAACAATGTAGAGAGTTGATGAAGCAGTTTTTTCCTTCAAAATATAACGAGTATTGATCAAATCTTATCTAAGCTCACCAAAAGAAATAGCAAATGCCAAAATTAATAGAGTAAAACACAAAAGGGAAGTCATTATCACAGCACAAATGAAATTAAGAAAATTTTTAGAGTTTACCTTAAAAATCATATATTACTATAATTGAAAACATAAAAGATATGGATGAATTCATATATATATATATATGTATATATATATGAAAATGAGATAAATATTCCATTTAAAACAACTAATAAGGTACATATGGAGAGAAGGCTCAGCAGTTCAAAGCGTTCCCTGTTCTTCTATAGGACAAGTATCCCGTTTCCAGTACACCTGGAAGTTCACAATGCCCTATTAAAACATAGACACCAGTTTTCCACGTAAGACTGCTTTCATTGTGTCCCATAAGTTTGGGTATGTTGTAGCTTCCTTTTCATTAATCTCTAAAAAGCATTTAATTTCTTTCTTTGTTTCTTCCTTCATCAAGTTATCATTGAGTAGAGTGTTGTTCAGCTTCAACGTTTATGTGGGTTTTCATTTATTATTGTTGTTATTGTTATTGTTGCCTTAGTCTCTGGTGATCTGATAGGATGTATGGGATTACTTCAGTATTTTTTTATCTGCTAATCAGCCTTATTTATAATAGCCAGAAACTAGAAAGAACCCAGATATCCCTCAACAGAAGACTGGATACAGAAAATGTGGTACATTTACAGAATGGAGTACTATGCAGCTATTAAAGACAAAGAATTTGATTTTGTATCCCAGGTCCCTCAGAGACCAGTCTGTGCAGGAGATCCTGCAAACTGCAGAAGCAACATAGCTTCTGGGACAGGCCCCCTTCGGGCCTTCATCTGTAGCCAGGAAGCAGTTCTGAGCTCCAGATATCAGTGCTCCTTCCATATCAGAGGAAAGGTGCCTTGAAGAGAGTACTCTGACCACTTAGACTCAGGAAAGAGTTGGCCTTCCAGGAGTGCTAACAGAGGCAAATAGAATCACAGGAGGAACAAGCTACAGCCAGAGACAGAGATTACCTGATGGAAAAATGCAAACATAAGAATCTTACTAATAGGAACCGAGACGGCTCACCATTCTCAGAACCCAGCACACCCACCTCAGCGAGTCCTGGATACCCCCAAAACACCCAAAAAGCAAGATTCGTGTTTAGAATAGTATCTCATGATGCTGGTAGAGGATTTTAAGAAGGAAATTAATAACTCACTTAAAGAAATACAGGAGAATGTGGCTAAAGAGGTAGAAGGCCTTGAAGAGGAAACACAAAAATCCCTTAAAGAATTACAGGAAAACACTCCTAAATGAGTAGAAGTCTTTAAAGAAGAAACACAAAAATCCATTCCAGAATTACAGGAACACAACCAAAAAGGTGATGGAATTAAACAAAACCATCCAAGATCAAAAGAAGGGAAGTAGAAACAATAAAGAAAACCCAAAGGCAGACAACTCTGGAGATAGAAACCCTAGGAAATAAATCAGGAATCATAGATGATTCATCAGCAACAGAATACAAGAGATGGAAAAGAGAATCTCAGATGCAGAAGACTCCATAGAGAACATGGACAAAACAATCAAAGGAAATGGAAAATGCAGAAAGATCCTAACCCAAAACATTCAGGAAATCTAGGACACAATGAGAAGACCAAACCTATGGATAATAGAAGTAGATGAGAATGAAGATTTTCAACTTAAAGGGCCAGCAAATATCTTCAACAAAATTATAGAAGAAAACTACCTTAACCTAAAGAAAGAAATGCCCTGAACACACAAGATGCTTACAGAACACCAAATAGACTAGACAATAAAAGGAATTCTTCCCAACACATAATAATCAGAACATCAAATGCACTAAAAAATATAGAATATTAAAAGCAGTAATTGGAAAAGGTCAAGTAACATATAAAGGTAGACCTATTAGAATTTTACCAGACTTCTCATCAGAGACTAATAAAGCCAGAAGATCCTGAACAGATATTATACAGACCCTAAGAGAACACAAATACCAGCTCAGGCTACTATACCCAACAAAACTCTCAATAACATAGATGGAGAAATCAAAGTATTCCATGAGAAAAACAAATTCACGCAATATCTTTCCATGAATCCAGCCCTTCAAAGGACTGAATATTTTGCAGCTTACAGAATACCCACCTCAGGGAAAAAGGCAGATACTACATCATAGTGAAAGGCTGTAAAAAATTTTCCAAGCAAATGGCCTGAAGAAACAAGCTGGAGTAGCTATTCTAATATCGAATAAAATTTACTTCCAACCCAAAGTTATCAAAAAAGACAAGGAGGGGCACTTCATGCTCATCAAAGTTAAAATCTACCAAGATGAACTCTCACTCCTGAATATCTATGCTCCAAATGCAAGGGCAGACACATTCATTAAAGAAACTTGAGCCGGGTATGGTGGCGCACACCTTTAATACCAGCACTTGGGAGGCAGAGGCAGGTGGATTTCTGAGTTCGAGGCCAGCCTGGTCTACCAAGTGAGTTCCAGGACAGCCAGGGCTACATAGATAAACCCTGTCTCAAAAAACCCCCCCAAAAAATAAAATAAATAAATAAAAAAATAAAAAAAAATAAAAAAAATAAAAGAAACTTTAGTAAAGCTCAAAGAATACATTACACCTCACACAATAATTCTGGGAGACTGCAAGACACCACTCTCATCAATGGACAGATCCCTGGAAACAGAAACTAAATAGAGACATATGGAAACTAACAGAAGTTCTGAAAAAATGCATTTAATAGATATATACAGAACATTTTATCATAAAACAAAAAGATATACCTTCTTCTCAGTACCTCATGGTACCTCCTCCAAAATTGACCATATAATCAGGTACAAAACAGGCCTCAACAGATACAAAAATATTGAAATTATCCCATGCATCCTATCACATTAAAATGGACTAAGGCTGATCTTCAAAAACAGCATGAATAATTGAAAGCCTATATTCATGTGGAAACTGAACAACACTCTCCTCAATGATACTTTGGTTAAGGATGAAATAAAGAAAGAAATTAAAGACTTTTTAGAGTTTAATGAAATTGAAGCCACAACTTGCCCAAACTTTTGGGACACAATGAAGGCAGTTCTAAGAGGAAAACTCATAGGCCTGAGTGCCTCCATAAAGAAACTAAAGAAAGCATTCAATAGCAGCCTGACAGCACACTTAGGAGCTCTAGACCGAAAGGAAGGAAATTCACCCAAGAGGAGTAGAAGACAGGAAATAATGAAATTATGGCTGCAATCAACCTAGTGGAAACAAAAAGAACTATTCAAAGAATCAACCAAACCAGAAGCAGGTTCTTTGATAAAATCAACAAGATAGATAAACCCTTAGCCAGAATACCTTGAGGGCACAGGGACAGTATCCTAAGTAACAAAATCAGAAATAAAAAAGAAGACATAACAACAGAACCTGAGGAAATCTAAAACATTATCAGATCCCAGTACAAAAGGCTATGCTCAACAAATTTGGAAAACCTGGATGAAATGGACAATTTCCTAGACAGATACCAGGTACACCTAATTCCAACTCTCCTCCAACTATTCCATAAAATAGAAACAGAAGGTACTCTACACAATTCTAAGAATCTGCAATTACTTTGATACCTAGACCACATAAAGATCCAACAAAGAAATAGAACTTCAAAAACAAATTCCCTTATGAATATCGATGCAAAATACTCAATACTATTCTTATAAACAGAATCCAAGAACACATCAAAACGATCATCCATCATGATCACATAGGCTTCATCCCAGGGATGCAGGGATGGTTCAATATTTGGAAATCCATCAATGTAATCCTCTATATAAACAAACTCAAAGACAAAAACCACATGATAATTTTGTTTGATGCTGAGAAAGTATTTGACAAAATCCAACACCCATTCATGATAAAAGTCATGGAAAGATCAGGAATTCAAGGCCCATAAGTAAACATAATAAAAGAAATATACAGCAAACCATTAGCCAACAACAAACTAAATGGAGAGAAGCTAGAAGCAATCTCACTAAATCAGGGACTAGACAAGGCTGTGTCCGTACCAGTTCAATATAGTACTTGAAGTCCTAGCCAGAGAAATTTACAACAAAAGGAGATCAAGGGGAAACAAATTGGAAAGGAAGAAGTCAAAATATCACTATTGCAGATGATATGATAGTATATATAAGTGACCCTAAAAATTCCACCAGAGAACTCCTAAACCTGATAAACAGTTTCAGTGCAGTAGCTGGATATAAAATTAACTCAAACAAATCAGTGGCCTTTCTCTACACAAAGGATAAACAGGATGAGAAAGAAATTAGGGAAACAACACGCTTCAAAATAGTAAAAAATAATATAAAATATATTGGTGTGACCCTAACTAAGGAGGTGAAAGACCTATATGATAAGAACTTCAAGTCTCTCAAGAAAGAAATTGAAGAAGATCTCATAAGATGAAAATATCTCCCATGCTCATGGATTGGCAGGATTCATCTAGTAAAAATGGCTATCCTGCTGAAAGCAGTCTACAGATTCAATGCAATCTGCATCAAAATTCCAACTCACATCTTCACTGAGTTAGAAAGTACAATTTGCAAATTCATCTGGAATAGTAAAAAACCTAGATAGCAAAAACTATTCTCAACAATAAAAGAACCTCTGGTGGAATCAGCATGCCTGCTTTCAAGCTGTACTACAGAGCAATTGTGATGAAAAGTGCATGGTACTGGTACAACTACAGACAGGTAGATCAATGGAAAAGAATTGAAGACCCAGAAATGAACCCATACACGTATGGTCACTTGATCTCTGACAAGGGAGCTAAAACCCTCCAGTTGAAAAAAAGACAGCATTTTTAACAAATGGTGCTGGCACAACTGGCAGTTATCATGTAGAAGAATGCGAATTGATTTAAATTCTTATCTCCTTGCACAAAACTCCAGTCTAAGTGGATCAAAGAACTCCACATAAAACCAGAGACACTAAAATTTATAGAGGAGAAAATGGGAAAAGCCTTAAATATATGGGCACAGGGGAAAACTTCCTGACCAGAACAGCAATGGCTTGTGCTGTAAGTTCGAAAATTGACAAATGGGACCTCATAAAATTGCAAAGCTTCTGTAAGGCAAAAGACAGTGTCAATAAGACAAATAGACCACCAACAGATTGGGAAAGGATTTTTCCAATCCTAAATCTGATAGGGGACTAATATCCAATTTATTCAAAGAGCTCATAAAGCTGGACTCCAAAAAATCAAATAACCCCATTAAAAAATGGGATACAGAGCTTAAAAATGAAATTTTCAACTGAGTAATACCAAATAGTTGAGAAACATTTGAAAAAATGTTTAACATTCTTAATCATAAGGCAAATGCAAATTAAAACAACCCTGAGATTACACCTTGCACCAGTCAGAATGGCTAAGATCAAAAATTCATTTGACAGCAGATGATGGTGAGGAAGTGGAGATAGAGGATTACACCTCCATCACTGGTGAGATTGCAAGCTTTTACAACCACTCTGGAATTCAGTCTGTTGGTGCCTAAGAAATTTGGAAATAATACTTCCAGAAGATCCAGCAATATCTCTCCTAGGCATATACCCAGAATATATTCCAACTGATAACAAGGACACATGCTCCACCATGTTCATAGCAGTCTTACTTATATTAGCCAAGAAGCTCGAAAGAACCAATATGTTCCTCAACAGAGGAATGGATACAGAATATGTGGTACATTTACACAATGGAGTACTCTTCAGCAATTAAAAACAATGAATTTAAGAAATACTTAGGCAAATGGACGTATCTGGAGGATATCATCCTGAGTGAAGTAACCCAATCAAAAAAAAAAAAAAAAAAACCCAAACCAAACCAAACCAAAAAAACTCACTTGATTTGCACTTACTGATAAGTGGATTTTAGCTCAGAAAGGTAGAATACCCAAGATATAATTTGCAAAACACAAGAAAATCAAGAAAAAGAAGACCAAAGCATGAATACTTCATTCCTCCTTAGAATAGGGAACAAAACACCTATGGAAGGAATTAAAAGTTTGGAGCTGAGACCAAAGGATTGACCATTCAGAGACTGCCCCATGCAGGGAACCATCACATAGTCAGCCACCCAACACAGACACTTTTGCATATGTCAGTAAGATTTTGCAGAAAAGACCCTGATCTACCTTTCTCTTGTGTTGCTATGTCAGTGCCTGGCAAATACAGAAGTGGATGCTCACAGTCATTTATTGGATGGAACACAGGGCTCCCAATGGAGGAGCTAGAGAAAGTACCCATAGAGCTGAAGGGGTCTACAACCCTATAGGTGGAACAACAATATGAAGTAACCAGTACCCCCAGAGCTCATGTCTCTAGCTGCATATGTAGCAGAAGATGGCCTAGTTGGCCATCATTGGGAAGGGAGGCCCCTTCTTCGTGTAAAGTTTATATGTTCTAGTACAGGGGAACACCAGGGCCAAGAAGTGGGAGTGGGTGGGTAGGTGAGCAGGGTTGGGGGAGGGTATAGGGGAGTTTCGGGATAGCATTTGAAATAAAATTGAAGAAAATATATGATAAAAATTAAAAAATACAATGGATTTATGAAATTTCTAGACAAATGGATGGATCTGGAGGATATCATCTTAGTGAGGTAACCCAATCGCAAAAGAACACACATGATATGAATTCACTGATAAGTGGATATTAGCCCTGAGTCTCAGAATCCTTTTTAGAATGAGGAACAAAATACTCATAGAAGGAGTTAGACAAATTTCGGAGCAGAGGCTGAAGGAATGACCATCCAGAGACTGCCCCAATTGGGGATTCATTCCACAAACCATCACCAAACCCACACACTATGACAGATGCCAATAAGAGCTTTGTGAGAGGAGCCTGATATAGTTTTCTCCTGAGGGATCTTCCAGTTCTAGGCAAATACATAAGTGGATGCTCACAGTCATCCATTGGATGGAGCAAAAGGTCCACAGTGAAGGAGATAATGAAAGTACCCAGGGAGCTGAAAGGGTCTGAAGCCCCATAGGATGAACATTAATATGCACTAAACAATACCCCCAGAATTACTTGGAACTATACCACCAATCAAAGAAAACAGATAGTGGAGATTGTTACTTTAGCTGTATATGTAGCAGAGGATGGCCTAGTTGGTCATCAATGGGAGGAGAGACCCTTGGGCCTGTGAAGGCTCTATGCCCCAGTATAGAGAAATACCAGGACTTGGAATGGGATTCTGTGGGTTGGGGTACAGGGTGAGCAGGGTGGGTCTATGTGATTTTCAGAGGGGAAACTAGGAAAGGAGATGACATTTGAAATATACATAAAGAAAATATATCATAAAGGATTAAAAAAAATAAAGAGGTAGTTGGAAAAAGGAATAAAATCAGCTAGAATGGAAAAAAAGCAAGAATGGTAAGTGGGCTATTATTGAGATCAAAATCCCTGTATACATGTATGGAAATATCAATAATAAAACACTTATTATACGTGCATATGCATATATATAAGATGCATAAGAAGCAATTACAAAAAGACTAAGAAAATTGACAAATGAAAAGCATGGTAGGAAGTAAGCAACATTTGTTATTTTTCTGTTCTGTGATAAAACACCATGATCAAAGGCAACTTAAGGAAGAGAGAGCTTGTTTGTGTCAGGCAGAACGATAGGAAGGGAAACCTGGGATTTCATTTCCTCAACTACATTCAGGAGACAAATGGAGTGTACTGAAATTGGTTTGAGTGTTTGTTCTCTCAAAGCCCACCTTGAATGGAATACTTTTTCCAACCAGTCAGTGCCTCATAAACATTCTGAAAAAGTGCCACCAATTGGAAACCAAGTGTTGAAATATGGGGGCCTATGTGGGCCATTTCATACTCAAATGAGGACCGATGTCAATATCAAGATTAGGTCTGTAAAGACTAGATACTCCAAATGGTGCTTAAATATTATGACACGGGGCAGTGTGTGACTGTGTCCTGTAATGTGGTGGTGTGTGAGAACAGAAAGACTTCACAATCAGTGTTGAAATGATTATGAGTCCTGGGCCCATAGACTTGTTGAATGTAGAGAGATAAAATGGAGCCTACAGAATATTAAAAGTCTAGAGATGAAGACAAGTTAAGTATCATACATAAAATTGTGGGTTTGAGCTCCAGCATCAAATAAGTAGAGTATAGAGTAGGTGCTTTTAGACTTAGAACTTAAGAGGTATCAGAAGAAGGAACCACACTTCAAGGTCACCCCAAGCTATATAGAGAATTCAAGGCCAACCTAAGTCATCTCTCACTTTGTCTTTTTAAAAAAATTACTCTGAGACCTAGAACTGGGGAGACTCCAGAGTCTCTATGGTGGTGACTCTATCTGAAACTCTTAACAGTAAGTGACATGAAGCCTGAAATGCCACCTCCTGTAGGCAGATAGAATTCCCAGTGGAGGGATAAGAATAGCAACACATTCAGAAAACCTTTGACCCCAAATGTGTTCTAAACAGAAGATGTCCAGAAACAAAGATGGAGCAGAGATGGAAAAAATGGGCAATTATTCACTAGCCAAAATTTAGACACACACCATGGGCAAGAAACAATCCATGACACTATTACTCTGATATGCATGCCTACAAGAGCCCAGAATAAGTGAGGTTCCACCCAGCAGCTGAGTAAAAGAGATTGTATACATCCACAGCCAAACATTAGTTAGAGCTGTGGAAGTCTTTTGGAAAAGTTTGAGAAAGATTTGAGGGACCCAATGGGGTTAAGAACTCCAGATGAAGACCAGAAGAGTCAACTAACCTGAACCTTTTATCACTCTTAGAAACTGAACCACCAACCAAAAAGCTACCATGAGCTAGATCTAGGGGTCCTGCACATATGTAGCAGATGTATAGCTTGGTCTTTGAGCAGATCTCCCAAAAACTGGAGCTGGGTCTCTCCATGAACATGTTTCCTCTCTGTAGATCCTATTCCTTTATCTGGGTTGCCCTGTCTTGTCTCAGTGGGAGAAGACACACCAAGTCCTGGGGAGAATTGTTGTGTCATGGTAGGGAGGTACCCTAGGGGCAACTATCCCTTCTCAGAAGAGAAGACGATGGGGATAGGAGCTGTGAGTAGGGGTCATTAAGAGGAGATGTGTTCTGAATATTGTGATATAATATAAATAAATAAATTTATAGTATATAATATGTATTAATAAACAAATTAATTAATGAAATAAATGTCTCCTAATTTCCCCCACCTCCTATATTTCATAGATTACTCACCATTTCCTTTGAGGAACCATTCAAATAAGTTCCAAAAGACCCTGGATTCTTCACAAGGTTTGTGTTACTCCAGAAAAAGTAACCAGACACAAGAATATCTCTGGGATTTCTGATGAGATAGATCGCCTAGAATGGACAAAAATGTAAATGAATGTCAAAAGTTATTCTCACCTTTTGACTGTCATAATTTACATGCAATATTCTAATATCTAAGGGTTTCTAAAAACATTTGTTATTTTTTTGTGGGCAAAACATATACACAAGTGAAAAATCTATAATCATAATTCCCCCTTTCTAATTTTATTTGATTTGTAAAAATGGAACAACAAAATGACTAGTTCATTAGTAGTGTAAAATATCACAGACTGATTCGACAGTTCTAAAGATTCCAATAACAATTGGTTATCCAACAACAAATGCCAAGCCTGTAAAATACACATACAGGTAATACTCTAGTGACTGAGAAAGGTGTACTGAAGTAATTTGGGATATACAGATTCATTTAGGAATATATTGATTATTTATTTATTTATTTAGGAATATATACTGTATACATTAAAAACATGTAAATATATATCTATATAGGAATACATAAACATAGGAATATATTTAGGAATATATATGTATGTTCATATGTATATATATGCAACATGAATCAATGAAAAAATTAAATATGAAAGAGAGGAATTAAAATTATATCTGAAAGGTGGGATTGCAAGCTGGTACAACCACTCTGGAAATCAGTCTGGTGGTTTCTAAGGAAATTGGACATACTATTACCTGAGGACCCACTCCTGAGTTTATACTCAAAAGATGCTCCAACATATAACAAGGACACATGCTCAACTACGTTCATAGCAGCCGTATTTATAAGAGACAGAATTTAGAAATAAATCAGATGTCCTTCAGCAGAGGAAAGGATACAGAAAATGTGGTACATTTACATGATGACATACTACTCATCAATAAAAAAACAATGACTTCTTGAAATTCATAAGAAAATGAATAGAAATAGAAAATATCATCTTGAGTGAGGTAAACAAATCTCAAAAGTATTCAAACTGTATGCATTCACTGAAAAGTGGACATTATCCCAGTAGGTCAGAATAACCAAAATATAATTCACAGACCACATGAAGTTCTAGGATGACCAGTGTTGATACTTCCATCCTTCTTAGAGGGGTGGGGGACAAAAAACTCATGGGAGGAAAAATGGAGACAAACTGTGGAACAGAGACTGAAGGAAAGACAATACTGATACTGCTCCATCTGGCGATGGATCCCATATTCAGTAACCAAACCAAGACACTATTGTCGATGCCAAGAAGTACATGCTGTAAGGAGCTGTCTCTGAGATGGGGAAACATCAGCATCACCTAGTGCATGAGAACCCATCTTCACATTTCAGCAAGACCTCCAGGACTTGTCAGGTAAAATAAGTTGAAAGAGTGTTTAGTCAAAGAAAATCTCAATCACTGGACACTGACCTTGGCCTTGGAACTGAAGAAAGACTTGGCGAAGAGATGGATGGGAAGATGGAAGGATATGAGTCGTGGTCCTTCCTTATTGATTATTGTAGGATATCCTAAATCAATCTCTATCCAGGGTGAGCGTTCCCAAATGGGCACAGTTTGGATCCACTTCGGATCTCCCTTGGTCTGAATCAAGCAGACAATCTCAATCAGCCAGTTCGTTCCTGAATGAAAAGGAAAAGTGACTGTTACTCATTTCAACATTACTTGTGAAAAAGCCTCAAGTAGAATATATGCCCATACAATTTACAGTGCTGCCCAATTTCAAGCACACAGACTTGTGTACACAATGTCCATGTGACATAAGTGAAAAGTATATTCACTCATCACATTCTAGACTTCATTTTGCAAAACAGAGACCCTATACACAGTAAACAGAAACCTAGCAATGGAATTTCTCCTCCAACCCTGGGCCAACATCATTCTACATTCTGGTGGAATGAATTTGACTATCTCAGATATTTCAGAATGTTGTAATCATAGCACATGCCCTCTGAGATTACCTTCTTTAATTTAATTCATTGTCACTGAGACTCACCCATGCCCCAGTGTATGACTGAGTACTTCTACTTTTTAAGGTGAATCAATTCCCTCGTGCATATTTATCACACACAGTTGATTTGTGTTTATGTGCTCATTTGTCAGTGGATGTTTCTCTAGCTTCCTTCTCAGAGTTATTGTCTGGTCCTTTTTTCCTGTATTCCCACTGCCTATGGAATTTCTGTGTCATTTTCCTTTCAATGTCAGCAACCTAATACTTACTCAAATTTCAGTGCTTCTTCCGCACAGCAATCATCTATACCCCAAACTACCATGATGTTGCTTTTTGCTTTCTTGACTTTTCAGACTATTTCTATGTCCTGGACAAAGTCCATAGTAATTTTACCTGAATCTGTCCTCTCCTCCCCATATCCTCACTTACATGTCTTTATCTCTTAATGTTATTTCTTGTATTTATTCTCACCACTCTCACTCTTCTATCTCTTCCACAGAGAGAGGGACCAATGGCATATTCTGCTTTAGGGAACACTATCATTGTTCTGGTGCCATAGCTGATCTACTCTGCCCACATAGGTCAGTCTGAGTGGAACACACAGAAATCTCCATGCTTACAATTCATTTTACACATAAATATATAGAACACTCTACTCGTCACCCAAAATGAATTAGGATCAAAATACTAATCTCCCTTATACATTTCAGAATTAGTCTTACTGATGATCCTTACCTGACTTGGGGTAAGTCAATATCAACAAGTCTTCTTCTTTCACCACAAACTTATTACGAATATCTTCCAAAATACTTTTTGATATGTATTGGCAGGAAGAGGTATCACTTTAAACCAATTATAGTCTGACATCATGAATAGCTCCTTCTAGGTGATGTTAGGATTCCAGCCCAGGACACCTATTCAACTTATAACAAATTCTGAGAGGTAAGATTTATAGTGCAAGTAAAAAATCATTAACATTCTTTTATGTGTTTTGAAATATTTACTGATGGGGAGAAATAAAAATTGTCACCTACAGCCAAAGGTTACTATATTGAGCAATTTTAAAGTTGTATAAATAACATTCTGCAGAATTTGTGAGACCAATTTCATGACCCCAAATCAGTGACTCATGAAGACATAATAGGACATAGAAATGCAAGTTAATTTAAAATGTCTAGTAATATAATTTAGCTTTCAGAATGATTTTGAATATGCAGAAAAATTACAGAGATCATACAGAACCTTTCCATGGAATTTCTTTTTTTTTTTTTAATAGTGGTTGCTTTTGAGAAACTCATAGTTCATTAACTGCCCATCTTCTTCCCCTCAAAGCCTTCCCTCCTTTTCCCATATTTTTGATCTCTTTAATATTTGTTGCTATTTATATATGCACACATATATAGTCAACCTACTGAGTTCATGCACTTAAGGTTTACACGATGTATCCTGAGGTGTGCAGTTGAGATTAGAAAAATCAATGGGAGATTTCATCTTCAGACACAGCCTATTCTCCATATTTTAGCAAAAATTGATATGAAGTATTTCTTCTTATAAGGTAAAAATATATAGAATTTCTCCTGGCCTCTTTAGTATACCTACTAGTACCATTATGCTGGTTTGTTTGGGTAACTACACTGTTAAAATTTCATGTGTCTATTTTCCTGTTGTGTCATGGAGAGACATATTGTATCAACAGGAACCTTGGTATTTGGGGGAACTCTGTACCCTCTTCTGTGACATTTTCTGTGAGCCTCTTAGGTTGTAGGGATTTATTTCAGATATATCAGTTGGGGTTGTGTACCTTTCTGTTATTATCTACATTTTTGTCCATTGTGGATCCTTGCCAGAGAGACTACATGAGTGAAGTAACCCAATCACAAAAGAACACACATAATATGCATTCACTGATAAGTGGATATTAGCCCAGAAACTTAGAATAGCCAAGATATAATTCACAAAACAGATGAAACTCTAGAAGAAGAAGACCGAAGTGTGTATGCTTCCTTCCTTCTTAGGTTGGCCAACAAAATATTCATGTAAGGAGTTACTCAAACAAAGTTCAGAGCTGAGACAGAAGTAAGGACCATCCAGAGACTGTCTCACAAGGGGATTCAATCCAATAAACAACCACCAAACCCAGACACTATTGGATAGGTCAGAAAGATTTTGCTGACTGGACCCTGATATAGGTGTCTCTTGTGAGGCTATGCCAATGCCTGGCAAATACAGAAGTGGATGCTCACCTTCATCTATTGGATGGAACACAGGGCCCCTAATGAAGGAGCTAGAGAAAGTAGCCAAGGAGCTAAAGGGGTATGCTACCCTATAGGAGGAACAACAATGTGAACTAACCAGTACCTCCTAGAGCTGTGTCTCTAGTTGCACATATAGTAGAGGATGGCCTAATCTGCCATTAGTGGTAGGAGAAGCCCTTGGTCTTGCGAAGATCATATGTCCAGGTACATGGGAATGCCAGGGCAAGGAATTTGGATTAGGTGTATTGAGGATCACATCAGGGGGACTGTATAGTTGACTTTCATGATACTAATTGAAATGTAAATGAAGAAAATATCTAAGAAACCTCCAAGAAGTCTTTTATTTCTTTCTCTATTTCTTCCTTGACCAAGTTATCCTTGAGTAGTGTTGTTCTGCTTCTATGTGAATATTGGCTTGAATTGAATGTTGTTATTGAAGGTCATCCTTAGTCTGTAGTGGTTTGATAGGATGCAAGGGATAATTTCAATATTTTTGACCAGCTATATGGTCAGTTTTGGAGAATTTACCATGAGATGCTGTAAAGGAGGTATATTCTTTTGTTTTATGATCAAATTTTCTGTAGATATCTGTTAAACCCATTTGTTTCATAACTTCTCTTAGTTTCCATGTGTTTCTGTTTAGTTTCTCTTTCCATGATCTCTTGGGTGTTGAACTCTCCCACTATTATTGTGTGTGTTGCAATATGTGCTTTGATCTTTATTATAGTTTCCTTAATGATTGTGGCTGCCCTTGCATTTGGAGCATAGATATTCAGAAGTGAGAGTTCATCTTGGAAGATTTTACCTTTGATGAGTATGAAGTGCCCTCCTTGTCGTTTATGATAACTTTGGGTTGGAAGTCAATTTTATTCGATATTATAATGGCTACTCCAGCTTGTTTCTTCGGACCATTTGCTTGGAAATTGTATTCTAGCCTTTTACTCTGAGGCAGTGTCTGCCTTTATGCCTGAGTTGGGTCTCCTTTATGTAGCAAAAAGTTGGGTCTTGTTTACATGGCAAGTCTTTTAGTCTATGTCTTTTTATTGGGGAATTGAGTCCATTGATATTAAGAGATATTAAGGAAAAGTCTTTATTGCTTCCTGTTATGTTTGTTGTTAATTTGGAATTCTGTTCTTGCAGCTATCATATTTTAGGTTTGTTGAAGAATTACTTTTTTGCTTTTTCTAGGGCTTAATATCCCTCCTATATTGGCGTGTTTTTTCTTTGTTATCCTTTTAAGGGCCGGATTCATGAAAAGATATTGTGTGAATTTGTTTTGGTTTTTTTTTTCATGGAATACTTTGGTATCTCCTTCCATGGTAACTGAGAGTTTTTCTGGGTATAGTAGCCTGGGCTGGAATTTGTGTTCTCTTAGGGTCTGTATAACATCTGTCCAGGATCTTCTGGCTTTCATTGTTTCTGGTTAGAAGTCTGGTGTAATTCTAATAGGTCTGCCTTTATAAGTCACTTGACCTTTTTCCCTTACTGCTTTTAATATTCGATCTTTGTTTAGTGCATTTGATGTTCTGATTATTATGTGTTGGAAGGAATTTCTTTTTTTTTCTTTTTTTTTTCTTTTGATATAAACACAAGAGGTAGTTTAATGATGGAGCTCCAGGCTGACATGTGTCTCACGCAAGAGACAGAGGAATCGACCCTGAGGCTCAAAAGTTAGGGGTTTATATAGAAAAAAAGTCAGGGGATAGGAGAAATTGGTGCGGTTACACACAATTGAACAGTTTAAGCATCAGCAAGCAGTACGTGCGGGTCGGGACAACAGCAACTCTAAAGGGAGGGTGCTTATCATTATGGGCAGAGCATCTGGTTAAATTTCAAACCATATCAGGAGACCAGGCTAGGTGGCCCATTACTCAACTGTGCTTGTCCAGAGATGGTCCTTGCATGCCTCTCTTATCTTTATAGCCAGTCAGTTCCTGGAATGACTTAACAGCCTTTGTGCCAGCCTGTCTGGTCATGACTGGGCCTGTTCTGCTATGCTCTCTGCCTTAGGTCTGTAAACCTTCTGACTAGTCATCATGAAACGTATGAATCATGGGCCGTGAATTTAATTTTCTTTCTTTCATTCCCTTCTTCTTTTACTAAATAATTCTAATCTTAGAATTTTAAAGGTCTGTATCCTCATGTGGGAGGTAAAATCATATTCTTCTACTATCTCTACTATATGTTGGTATTGGTGTTGGAGCACAATAAGCTGCACTGCATTCACTCTACTCTTAACAAAAGCAATTCCCTTATTTATTAAGCAGGGGCCAAAGATCAAAACCAAACATATAGTAAGAATTGGTCTAGATAAAGCGGAAAGTAAAGTGGTCATCTGTGGAGATTTAAGAGTACCACAACTTGAACCATCTCTGTTGAGCTTCTTGACCTTGCTTTCTCCTTTCTAGTCTTTCCCTCAGTTTCTACATAGAATATCTGACTATTCCCATGTTGTCTGCATAGAAGCAGCATTCTTCTTTTAAGGCTGCACATAGTCCACCTTCTTTTAAAAACAATAAATCTAAACCTCTTCTGTTTTGTAATACTACTTCCGACAGGGAGGTCAAGGATTTTTCTAATGCGTCAATAGATTTTTCTAGCATGCTTAAATCTTCATTTATAGCTTCTCTTAAGGATTGGATTACTTGCCTACCCTCAATCAAGGCTGTTACGCCCATTCCTACTCCTACCATAAGACCCACCCCCATCAACATAGCTAGGGTAAGGGAGACTGGTTCTCTTTTCAATCTCTTAGTGGTATACTCATCTTCTAGGTGGGAAGCAGGATAATAATACACGCGAGGTAGGAGTTGAACCATAACACAGAAATCACGAGAGGGGTCAAAAACACTAGTTGATACACATGGGGTGAGCCCTGTGTTACAGGACCACCAACTGACTGGATATGGCACAAGGTCATAGTTGGTATTTGCCTTGGACACAGGATGAGTCTGGCCACATAAAGTGTTGGTGGGAAGGGGGAGGTATCCCTATGCAGAGACCAGGGCTCCTTCCTGACACTTCAGTCAGGGTTAATTTCTTTCCTGTTCCCTATGAGCAGGAGGCATGACTACTGGTTTTTATTAAAATCTCCATTAAAGGCAATCCCTTCATAGTAGGAAGGGCCTGAGGATAGGCATAGCCAGCAGTCAGTAGTACCATCCAGATCCGAGTGTTAAGGGCATAAAAGGCTCCGCTAATCAGATTGAACAGTCTCTGTCCAATCCAGAGATCTGAGGGGATTGTGGACAGGGGATCTTAGGGGGTGACGACCTTGAGGGGTTTCTCAAATATCAGAGCTGGGGGTTTGGGTTTGGCAGGGAGGCCCTGTTCCGGAAGGACCTTGTTAGGTCATATGGGCACTGGGGATGGACACTCCACAGTTAATTTGATTTTGAAAACTAATCCAGAGTCTTTCCCTACTGCGTCCAATCGCAAACCCCAATTATTTCCCTCAAGCCAGCTCTGTCGTTCTCATTTCCCCTGGTCAGTAAACTTTATATATATGGGGTTGCAATAGTTATCTTTACAAGGTCCATTAGGGCTGTTGAACCAGGCACACCCACTCTCAAGGTATTTAGAATTATCTCTCTCACCTTGGTTTGGCCGGTCATAGCTACTGCCCCTTTTTACTTTGATCAGGTCCCAGGTAGAGGTAGGATTCCAATATGCTTCACCTGTGGTCTCAGGACCCCATGCAGCACAGTAAAAGTCCAGTGCCCCTCTACACTGAGGCCGAAGCTTTCGTGGTTGGCCTTGACCAGGGCAAATATAAAATTCTGCAGACCAAAGATTGGCTCCGTAGAACTGTCCTGAGCATCCAAACATGCTCCCTATCCTGCTCGGGAAACACTGTTTATCAGGTGGTGGTTTATGAAGGTTGGTATGGTCAGGGAGGTCCCAGGTAAGTGACCCTGATACTAACTTACAGATATCAGGTGTGAGGTCAGGCCACCAGGTCCATGGGGGTTGTACAGAGGTGGTCGACCATAAAATGTCCACCTCCTCATTAAGCACTTCCCAAGTTTGTTGAATTGGAGTATGAGGGTTGAAGTCTCGGTTCCAAGTCTCTCTTGCTACACAAGTGCAACTTAAGAGGATTTATAGTCTTTTTCAGAGTCCAGTCAGTCATCACGATTAGCCTCAGGGGGAGCCCTCTTGACTTGTGAGGCATGAAACCAAGATGAGACTCCTACTTTAAGTGCAGTGGTGTAGTCAATAGTACCAGGTTGGGTCCTTTCCACTGAGGTTCGAGGTTCCCCACTCAGTGCCTCCTCACCAGGATTGAGTCTCCCACTTCAAACTGATGTGGAACCTGTAAGTCAATGGCATAGGTTTCTATCAACTGCTCCCAGATTTCTTTCCTCACGATTTCAAGAAACTTCAGCCGGGCCTCTACCACGAAAGAAACTGCTTCCATTGGTGAACCAGGCTACTGTTCCAGGCCAAGGTCGATTGGCTAGGTTTGGCTGAGTCCCAGTTTTCTCTGTCAGTATCTCCTCACACTAATGTACGGGGGTCTCGTCAGCTTCAGGCAGTAGGGTGGCAGGATTAAGAGTGGCAGGAGGAGCGAAAGTCACTCGATGGTCAGTCAATAACAAGCTCTGGTAGTGGGTCATCTCAACATTAGTCATTCATTGGTCTGGTGGCTGCCGAATCATGCTCTCAAGGGAGTGCTGGGACACCACAGTCACATTCTGGCCCATAGTTAGTTTATCAGCATCTTTCACCAGTACAGCCATAGTTGCTATTGCCCAGAGGCAGGAGGGCCATCCGCTGGCCACAGGGTCCAGCTTCTTTGACAGATAGGCTACTGGGTGCTTCCAGGGTCCTAGGGTTTGAGTGAGGACCTCTCTGGCTATTCCATTTCTATCATCGATGTATAGGTTGAAAGGCTTGTTTAAATCAGGCAGTGCTAGGGCAGAGGCCTGTAGCAGTGCCTTTTTGTGAGTTTCAAAAGCCAATTGATGTTCCTTAGCCCAAATGAACTTTCCTTTTTCTTTTGTTAAGGGGTATAATGGGGCTGCTAAAGTAGCGAACCCTGGGATCTAGAGTCTACAGAATCCCGCAGTTCCCAGGAATTCTCTTACCTGGCAAGGGGTGGTTGGGGTCGGGATCTGTGTCACTGTCTACTTCCTAGCTTCTGTGAGCCATCGTTGCCCATTCTTCAGGGCATACCCCAGGTAGGTCACCTCAGTCCAGCATAACTGTGCCTTCTTAGCCAAAGCCCGGTACCCCAACTCACCTAACTTGGCCAAGATTTTCTGAGGCCCATATTCACACTCCTCATGTGTTTCTGTGGCCACCAAAAGGTCATCTACATATTGTAAGAGAGTGACCTGGGGATTGTTGGCCCGAAAGGAGGCAAGATCTTGATGTAGAGCTTCATCAAACAAGGTGGGTGAATTGTTAAATCACTGAGGTAGTCTCATCCATTTGAGCTGGGTAGATCTTAGAGGTGGGTACTGGTGGAGTGCTGTGCTCACCATCTTCTATATGCTGCAGCTTCGGATGCTTCTTTGCAGCACTCTCTTGGACAGCCAGGATACGGGAGCTGGGCCTAATGGGTGGGAGGAATGGTCGGACCCACTGGGGTGGGGATCATGTCAAATCTTTTCACACTGTGATGTAAGGCTGTTGGTCTGGGTGTGATCCCGGCCCTTCCTCATCCAGCCCCGCTGAGGCACCTTCCTGTGCGCTGGTACCTGGGTGACATGCTCCTGCATGTTTACATTCTGTGGTTGTTCCACGTTGTGCTCAGAAGGAATTTGTTTTATGGTCTAGTCTATTTGGAGTTCTGTAGACATCTTTTATGTTCATGGGCATCTCCTTCTTTAGGTTAAGTAAATTTTCTTCTATAATTTTGTTGAAGATAACTACCAGCCCTGTACATTGAAAACCTTTATTCTCATCTATACCTATTACCCATAGCTTTGGTCTTCTCATTGTGTCCTGGATTTCCTGGATGTTTTGAGTTAAGATCTTTTTGCATTTTGCATTTTCTTTGGTTGTTGTGTCTATATTTTCTGTGGAATCTTCTGCACCTGACATTCTCTCTTTGTTCTCATTCTGTTGCAGATGCTTCTTTCCATTGTTTCTGATTTCTTTCCCAGGATTTCTATTACAGAGTTGTCTCCCTTTGGGTTTTCTTTATTGTATATACTTCCATTTTAGATCATGGATGGTTTTGTTCAATTACATCACCTGTTTGGTTGTGTTTTCCTTTAATTCTTTAAGGGATCTTTGTGCTTTCTCTTTAAGGACTTCTACTGGTATAGCAATGTTTTTTTCTGTAATTCTTTAAGGGATTTTTGTGCTTCCTCTTTGAGGACTTCCACCTGTTTAGCAGTATTCTCCTGTATTTCTTTAAGTGAGTTATTAATGCCTGTTTTAAAATCTTCTACCAGCATCATGAGATAAATTTTTAAAACTGAATCTTGCTTTTTGGATGTGTTGGTGTATCCAGGACTCACAGTGTTGGGACTACTGGGTTCTGATGATGGTGAGTGGTCTTGTTTTCTGTTAGTAAGATTCTTACCTTTGCTTTTCTCCATCTGGTAGTCTCTGTTGTTAGATGTTCTAGCTGTCTCTGGTTGGAGCTTATTCCTCCTGTGGTTCTGTTAGCCTCTGTCAGCATTCCTGGGAGTCCAACTCTCTCCCAAATCCCAGTGGTCAGAGCACTCTCTTCAGACAAGCTGTCCTCTTGCAGGGAATGCACACAGAGGTCTGGAGCTCAGCTACACTTCCTGGATGAAGATGAAGGCCAAAAGGGACCCCATTGCTTCTGTGGACTGCAGGCTCTCCTGCAGGTGCTGATCTGTGAGAGACCTGTGATACAAGATGTCGCTCTCAATTGTGTCCCTAGGTCAGAGCTCTCCCTGGAGGCTGACTCTCATCTGGCGGGGAAGATGCACCACACTTCTGCCTTTTAAAATTCTTTCTATATCCTTCATAGATGCTTGAACCTCAGGATAGGTTTGATGGAGATATCCTCTTTAGGACTTGGATGCTTCAATTTTTCACTGTATGGGTATTTTCAGTTGTGAATCTGTGTTTTAGTTACCATCTACTAAAAAAAATAAAAGCCTGTGTGATTAGGTTTTAGCAATGCACTGATCTATGGGTTTAGAGATATCTCATTAGGAGTCATTTTATTGCTATGTTGATTTAGTGGAAACTATTTAGGATAAGGGTCTTGGCTTCATTACCAGTGTCAGGTGTGGGTTCCATCTCATGACATTGGATTTAAATTCAATCAAACAGTTGTTGGTCATTCCCATAACACTTATGGTTAATGCAGCAATATTTCTTGAAGATAAGTCACTGTTGCAGGTCACAGGGTTCATTGTTATGTGAGATTCTCCTATAGTGTGTACAGTACCTTCTAGAACTATTAATGACAAGCAGTATAGATGAAGCATCTGGGCATTCTCTTTTGCCCTGGTCCAGAACGATGATCTGACTTGACCAGCACCCACCTCACAATGCCTGCCATTTTCAATTTTCAGAGTCTATTGACTGTAATTTTGATGCTTATATGTATGTGTGCTTATATCTGATCTCTGGCACACAGAATCCTGGACAGAAATAAAACTGGACTATTGGTAATACTTTGGAAGTGTGCCTGAATTGGAAAATGCAAGAGTCCTTATGTGGCCATATGGTTCATAGTGATGGCCTTCAGCATCCTCTTCATACAGTATCTTTGGAAACTATTACACTGTGAATGCCATCAGATTGTAAACAAGGACTTGCCTCCCGAAAATAATGGCAAAAAAAATGGTTAAGCCTTGGAATTGAACTGGGAATGAGATAAATTTTGAGATGCTGTTCTCTGTTTTTTTTTTTTTTTTTTTTTACTATTGGACCAAGGAGGTGTATGAATAATTATAATGTAACCGTTTAATACACAGGAAAGTGATTGAAGCCATCAAACTCAGGTCTCTTACTCCAATATTCCACACTGCAAATGTCATTCTGTTGTGTCAGGTTCTCCAGGCATGAAGTAGAATCCCAGTGGCAAATTCCACAGGCACCTGTGACTAGGCCTTCAAAAAAGTATCTTCACATAATGACACCTTGTAGCAATTGGTAAATTGGTCTATTTTTCTTGAAAAAAAATTGTTCTATTTTTGTTGTTATTGCTCTTAAGGTTTCCGTTCATACTTAAATCCTTTTGATTGCTATCCAGAGTACCTCTATTCTAGGCAAATTATGTAGTTTAATGCAGGTATTTACATATTTTAAACAAAACTCTGATTTTCTTTAATTAGCACAAGATTTGGGCTTCTATTCACAAGGATAAAACTAATACTCTATGATGAAGAATACTTTATAATGAATACCAGCAAGTAGAGCGGTGAGTGAGCAAGCATTGTGCATTCTTTTTGCTCTATATTGTTGTCTTCCAAATAGAACATTCATTGCAGGTATCCAAGTGTGGTATTTGTGTTGTTTTTAATGCAGCATTTTAAATCTAGTTTATATTCTGCCCAAAAAAGCTGAAGCATCTGGTTGAACACCAGCTCAATTTCTCCATGTTTAATGAGAGAAATTACCTCATGTCATCAGAAATAGGACCTTACCATCATGTTATTGATGTAAACAATAAATAGCATTGACAATAGCCTGTAATGTTTAAGGGGTCATATTAGACCTATTTATCCAACAACTCACAAGATGTTATCAGTTCTTGGTAATGGAGATTTTTCTTGGTAGTGTATGATTTCTAGTTGGGGCATTGTGTGCCCCATATATCATAACAGAATTTAAGTAATTTTTATTTATTTTTAGGAAGCTTCTAATGTATAAAATTTCCATCTACCTTTTCAAAATGTCTTCAGTACTAATTTTAGGAAACAACAGTCCTCAATACCTAAGTGCTTTTTTTATGGATAAATATTAGACCAGACCCATTATTTTGATATTCCACCAGATATCATTTTGGAGAAAATTATGGACATTAACACTACAGAATAAATTAGATGAAAATAGAGCATTATTTTGAGTTTCTTTCTAACAAATTGGTCTCCTTTGAAGTACCAGGTCTGATTATGATAGGAGAAAAAATCAAGAGATTAGACCATTGGGAATCTGTATTTCATAGAATTCAAGGCATAAGCATATCTTGTTGGACAAGATTTTTCATTTTACAAAGAGACCCTGAAATAAGGGAGGCACAATATGGCTCAGTGGTTAAAAGCAATTGTTCTTCTAGAGGATCCAGGTACCATTCTTTTCTCCCATGTGTCACTTACAGCAATCTGTAACTATAGTTCCATGGAATTCTATGATCTATTCTGGCTTCTATAGGCACCAAGTATGTATGAGGTACACAATCATTTATGCCAACACTCACACACATAAAGTAAAGTAAATTTAAAGTGCATTATTTCTTTTAAGGAATGAAATTTAAAAATTGCATCTGTAGATTTCCTTTGATAATTTACTCATTTTCATAATATTGACTCAGCCAATCTGTGAGTGGTATGTGCATGTGCCTTCCCATCTTTAATTTTTTATTAAATATTTTCTTTTTTTTCATTACAAGTGTTTTTCCTTCCAGATTTCCCCTTTGGAACCCCCTATCCAATTCCTCCTCCCCTTGCGTCCTTGAGGGTGTTCCCTCACCCACATACTCACGACTTCCAGCCCTGGCATTCACCTACACTGGGGCACCAAACAGCCTCAGGTCCAAGGGCATTTCCTCCCACTGATGACAACAAGATCTTCATTTATCACATATGTGGGAAGAGCCATTCATGTGTACACTTTGGTTTGTAGTCCAGTTACTGGGAGCGCCAGGGTCTGGCCAGTTGCAGTTCTCTCTATGAGTCTGCAAACCCAATCAGATACTTCAGTCCTTTCTCTAGCTCCACCATTGCGGACCCAATGCTCAGTCCAGTGGTTGGCTGCAAGAATTTGCCTCTGTATTTACCAGTCTCTGGCAGAACCTCTCAGGAGACAACCATATCAAGCTTCTGTCAGCAAACACTTCACAGCATTCACAATTGTGTAGTGTATGGTGAATGTATATGGGATGTTTAATATCCACTAACCAGTAAGTATATATGGTGTGTGTTCTTTTGAGACTCAGTTACCTCATTCAGGATGGTATTTTCATGTTCCATCTATTTTACTGTGAATTTCATGAAGTCACTGTTGTTAATGGCTGGTTAGTATTCCATTATGTAAATGTTCCCCATTTTCTTTATCTATTCCTCTGTTGAGGGACATCTGGTTGTTTCCAGGTTCTGACTATTATATATACATACATATATATATATATATATATATATATATATATATATATATATATATATATATACATATGGCTGCTATGAACATAGTGAAGCATGTGTCCTTATTACATGTTGGAGCATCTTCTGGGCATACATGCAGGAGTGGTATAGTTGGGTTTTCAAGGAGTAGTATGCCTAATTTTCTGAGTAAAACCACCAGACTGATTTCCAGAGTGGTTGTACCAGCTGGCAATTCCTCTAGCAATGGAGGAATGTTCCACTTTCTCCACATCCTAGCCAGCATCTGCTACCTCCAGAGTTTTTGATCTTAGGCATTTTGATGTGCGGTAGAATCTCAGGGTTGTTTTGAATTGCATTTCCCTGATGACTATGGATGTTGAACATTTCTTTAGGAGCTTCTCAGCCATTTGTGTTTCCACAGGGGAGAATTCTCTGTTTAGCTCAGTTCCCCCTTTTAAAATAGGGTTATTTGGTTCACTGGAGTCTAACTTTTTGAGTTCTTTATATATATATATTAGTCCTCTATTGGATGTAGGGTTGGTAAAGATCTTTCAACAATCTGTTGGTTGGGGTTTTGTCCTATTGACAGTGTCCTTTACTTACTGAATCTTTGCAATTGTATGAGGTCCCCTTTGTCTATTATTGATCTTAGAGCACTAGGCATTTGCGTCATGCTCAGGAAATTTTCTCCTGTACCCAGATATTTGATATTTTCACTCAGTTTCTTTTTTATCCGATTCAGTGTCTCTGGTTTTATATGGAGGTCCTTGATCCACTTGGAATTGAGCTTTATACATGGGGATAAAAATGAATAAATTTTCATTCTTCTACTTGTTGATTGCTAGTTGAACTAGCATCATTCGTTGAAAAAGCTTTTTACCCCCACTAGTATGTTTTAGTTCCTTTGTCAAAGATCAAGTGTCCACAAGTGAGTGGGTTCATTTCTGGGTCTTCTATTCTAGTCCATTGATCTAAGTGCCTGTCAGCAATGGTGCAAAAACCATTCAGTTTTTTTTTATCACTATTGCTTTGTAGTACAGCTTAAGGTCAGGGATGGTGATTCCCCAGAAGTCCTTTTATTGTTGAGAATAGTTTTAAGTATTCTGCATTTTTGTTATTCCAAATCAATTTGAGAATTGGTCTTTCTAACTCTGTGAAGAATTGAGTTGGAATTTTGATGTGGATTCCTTGATTGTGCATATTGCTTTTAAGAAAGATGGCCATTTTTCTATATTAATACTGACAATACACTATCATGGGAGATCCTTCAATTTTCTGAGGTCTTCTTCAGTTTCTTTCTTCAGAGACTTGAAATACTTGTCCTATAGATCTTTCACTTGTTTGGTTAGACTCATACTAAGATATTTTATATT
This sequence comes from Mus caroli, assembly GCF_978045245.1. Lineage (NCBI taxonomy): Eukaryota > Metazoa > Chordata > Mammalia > Rodentia > Muridae > Mus > Mus caroli. The sequence continues at coordinate 128,970,845 of NW_028227263.1, read as the reverse complement.
GTTTCTAAAGAGAGTAATTTTCTTAATTTCTTTCTCAGCCCTTTATCCTTTGAGTATCAGAAGGCTACTAATTTGCTTGAGTTAAATTTATATATGGCCACTTTGCGGAAGATGTTTATAAGCTAAAGGATTTCTCTGGTCGAATTTTTGTGGTCACTTAAATATATTATCATCTGCAAATAGTGACTTCTTCATTTCCAATTTCATATCCCATTGAATCCCATTTGTTATCTAATACTCTTGATAGAAGTTCAAATACTATATTTAATAGATATTGAGAGTGTGGACAGCCTTGACTAATCCCTCATTTTAGTTGGACAGCTTCCAGTTGCTCTCCATATAGTTTGGTGTTTGCTACTGGTTTACAGTATATTCCCTTTATTACATTTAGATATGGGCCTTGAACTCCTCATTTTTCCAAGTCTTTTAACATGTTGGGGTGCTGAATATTTTCAAATGTCTTACAGTACCTAACGAAATTATCATGTGGATTTTTCCTTCAGTTTGTTTATGTCGTGTTTTATATTGGTGGATTTCTGTATGATGAACCATCCCTCAATTCTTGAGATGAAGCCTACTTGATCATGGTGAATTATCATGATCGTTTTGATGTGTTCTTGGATTCAGTGTTCGACAAATTTGTTGAGTATTTTTGCATCGATATTCATAAGGGAAATTGGTATAAAGTTCTCTTTCTTTGTTGGTGTTTGTGTTATTTTTGTATCAGTGTAACTCTGCCTTCAAAGAGCAAATTGGGTAGTTTTCCTTCTTTTTCTATTTTGTGGAATAGTTTGAAGAGTAATGGTATTAGGTCTTCTTTGAAGGCATCATTGATTTTTGCATTATTCCCATCTGTTCCTGGGCTTTCTTTGGTTGGGAGACTTTTAATGACAGCTTCATTTACTTTGGGGGTTATGGGACTGTTTAGATGGCTTATCTGATCCTGATTTAACTTTGGCATTTGGTATCTATCAGAAACTTGTCCTTTTCATCCAGATTTTCCAGTTATTTGGAATATAGGCCTTTGTAGTAGAATCTGATAATTTTTTGAATTTCCTCAGTTTCTGTTTGTACTGGCTAGATTTGTGTCAACTTGACACAGCTGGAGTTATCACAGCTTGCTTCTTGGTCATGAGGTTTTTGCAGGAATAGAAACCCTGACTAAGACAAATTGGTACCAGCAGAGTGGGGTATTCCTGTGACAATCTGACCATGTTTTGGGGAGGACTGTGGAACGACTTTGGAACTTTGGACTTGAAGATCCATTCGTTGTTAAGAGCTCTGTCAGATGTTGTGTAGGAGCTTGGAAGTTAATGTTGAGAACAGTGCAGAAGATGGAGGTCTGTTTTGTGAAATTTCAGAGGGAAAATTAAAGACTCTTTTCAGGGCCATTGCTGTTTTGATTGTGAAGATTTTGTAGTTCTGGTTAGCTGGGGCTGAAGAATCAGCTGTGATTAACAAGATACTAGAACTACTAAAGCAAAAACTTTGCATTACTGGGACTATTGATGCTGGTTAGCTGGAGCTAAGAAATTAGTGGTGATTAAGAAGAGACCAGCATCATTGAGGTGACATCATCTGGAAAGCGTTTTCTGAAAGCACAAAGAGGCTGTGTTCCAGAGATAGCCAAGGTTGTACTCCTGCTGCAGCAGGACTTGATAATATGTAAGGGTCACCCAGGTGGTACTGGATTTGAAGGCATGAAGTGGTCACACAGAGCAGCTGAGGTTCAGCACTGGGAGAGGCCATGGAAGGCCATTGGTGAAGGTGCAGCCTCAGTTGCAATTGAAGGCCCAGGACTGAAGGGGTCATGCAGTGTTTTGGAGATGTAAGTACCATGAGATGACCACCAAGAGCAGCAGCAGCAGTGGAGTACAGGCATCTGGAGCCCAGAGGACAATGCATGTGCTACAAAGGGCATGGCTGGAGAAGTGACCCAAGCCCTTGGAGGAGCCCAGAAGATCGTGAGTTGGGTCCCAGACATTGGACGGTTGGAGATTGATTTTTGCTTTGACTGTGACTGTGCCCTGATATTTTCCCTATTGAAGGAAGAAACTGTTTTAGTGGAGCCCACAGTTAAGAGACTTTTAATTGTGAAACGACTTTGGATTTTAAAAGAGATGGATATTTTAAAGAGTTTGAAATTTTAGGAATATGTAAAGACTGTGGGACTTTTAAAGTTATATAGATCTTGGGATGAATAAGAATGTAAGGGTTGAGGCTTACTAGTGATGTGTTTGTGTGTCAAGTTGACAAGGGGTCAATTGTACTGGCTAGTTTTGTGTCAGCTTGACACAGCTAGAGTTATCACAGAGAAAGGAGCTTCAGTTGAGGAAATGCCTCCATGAGATCCAACTGTAAGGCATTTTCTGAATTAGTGATCAAGGGGGAAATGTCCCTTGTGGGTGGTGCCATCTCTGGGCTGATAGTCTTGGGTTCTATAAGAGAGCAGGCTGAGCAAGCCAGAGGAGGCAAGCCAGTAAAGAATATCCCTCCATGGCTTCTGCATCAGCTCCTGCTTTCTGACCTGTTTGAGTTCCAGTCCTGACTTCCTTTGGTGATGAACAGCAACATGGAAGTGTAAGCCAAATAAACCCTTTCCTCCCCAACTTGCTTCTTGGTCATGATGTTTTTGCAGGAATAGAAACCCTGACTAAGACACTGTTGTCATATCTCCTTTTTCATTTCTGATTTTGTTCATTTGGATTGTATTTCTGTGTTCTCTGGTGAGTCTGGCCAATGGATTATCTATCTTGCTGACATCCTCAAAAAACCAGATCTTGGTGTTGTTGATTCTTCATATTTTCTTTTGTTTCTATTTCGTTGATTTCAACCCTGAGGATAATTATTTCCTGTTTTCTACTCCTCTTGGGTGTATTTGTTTCTTTTTGTTCTAGAGGTTTCAGGTGTGCTGTTAAGCTCCTAGTATAATCTCTCTGAAGTGACATTTGGAGTCACTCAGAGTTATGTCTTTTCCTCTTAGCACTGTTTTCTTTTTTTCCAAAAGTTTGGGTATGCTGTGTCTTTATTTTCATAAAATTCTAAAAAATATTTAATTTCGTTCTTTATTTTTCCTTGTCCAATTATCGATGAGCAGGGTATTGTTCAGCGTCCATGTGTATGTGGGCTTTCTGTTGTCTTTGTTTGTATTGAAGACCAGCCTTAGTTCATGGTGATTTATTAGGGTACATAGGATTGTTTTATTCTTCTTATATCTTATGAGGCCTGTTTTGTACTAGTTCTATGGTTAATTTTGTAGAAGGTACCATAGGGTGCCAAGAAGAAGGTACATCAATTTGTTTTAGAATGAAATGTTCTATAGATTTGGATATGTCAAATCCATTTTGTCCATTACTTCTGTTAGTTTCAATGTGTCTCTGTTTAGTATCCATTTCCATGATCTGTCCATTGATGATGGTTCGGGATTGAAGTCTCTGACTATTGTTTTGTGATGTGCAATATGTGCTTTGAGCTTTAATATATTTTTAAAAATTAATGTGGATACCCTAGTATTTGGAGCATAGATTTTCAGAATTGAGAGTTCATCTTGGTAGATTTTTCCTTTAACCATTATGAAGTGTCCTTTCTTACCGTTTTTGGTAACTTTTGGTTGAAATTTGATTTTCTTCAATATTAGAATAGAATAGAATATTAGAGTGGCTGCTTCAATGTGTTCCTTTGGACAATTTGCTTCGAAATTGATTTTCCAGCCTTTTCTCTGAGGTAGTGTCTGTCTTTGATACTAAGGTACATTTCTTGTATGCAGTAAAGTGCTGGGTCTTATCTTTTGTAGGCCTGTTTTGTGGAAAGATATTGTGTAAATTTGGATTCATCATGGGATATCTTAGTTTCTCCATTTATTGTAATTGGGAATTTTACTGGGTATAGTAGCTGTGCTGTCATTTGTGTTCTCTTAGGGTCACTATAACATGTGCCCTGGATATTCTAGCTTTTATAGTCTCTGTTGAGATGTCTGTTTCAATTCTGATAGGTCTGCCTTTATATGTTACTTTACCTTTTCCTCATATGACATTTAATATTGTTTGTTTGCTTTCTGCATTTGGTGTTTTGACTGTCATATGTCAGGAGAAATTTATTTTCTGGTCTAATCTCTTTGGGGTTTTGTAGGTCTCCTATATGTTCTTGGGCATCTATTTCTTTAGGTTAGGGAAGTTTTCTTCTATAATCTTGTTGAAGATATTTACTGGCCCTTTAAGTTGGGAATCATTGCTCACTTCTATACCTATTACCCTTAGGTTTGTTCTTTCAATGTGTTCTGGATTTCCTGAATGTTTGGGTTTAGGAGGTTTTTTGCATTCTGTATTTTCTTTGACTGTTGAGTCAATGTTTTCTATCACATTTTCTGCACTTGGGATTCTCTCTTTTATCTATATTCTATTGGTGATGCTTGCATCTTTCACTCCTGATCTCTTGCCAAGTTTTTCTTTCTCCAGAGATGTCTCCCTTTATGATTTCTGTATTGTTTCTCTTTCCTATTTTTAGATAATGGATGGTTTTTGCAAGTTACTTCACCTGTTTGATTGTTTTTTCCTATGATTCTTTAAGGAGTTTTTGTGTTTCCTATTTAAGTGCTTCTACCTATTTACCTGTACCCTCCTGTATTTCTTTAGTGGAGTTATTTATGTCCTTCTTAAAGTCCTCTATCATCATCATGAGATGTGATTTTTCAATCAGGGTCTTGCTTTTCCAGTATGTTGGAATACCTTGGGCTTGCTGTGGTGGGAGTACTGGGTTCTGATGATGCCAAATAGCCTTATTTTCTGTTGCATATGTTCTTTCTTTTGCTCTCACTATATGGTTATCTCTGTTGCCAGCTGGTATTACTGTCTCTGACTGTGGCTTTTCCCTTCTGCATGCCTGTGTGTCAGTATTCCTGGAAGACCAGTTTTCTCTGGGAAGAATTTGTTTTTGAAGTGCTGTGGTACAGGGTCAGCTCTGGGTGCAGACAGAACCTGGATGGATACTGTACCTGGCTGTTACTTGGTTTCTGTGACCTGATGATTCTGGGTGGGTCCCTCTTGGGCCAGGAATTTAAGCAGAATTGGGTGATCTTATGAATGTTCACAGGTATTTTGGCACTCCTGGGCATTCAGCCCTCTCCCAGACATATTTGGGTATGGAGTGATGTTGCATAGGATCAACTTCATGGGCTGTGACACAGGAGGCGTTTTTGGCACGGATGGAATCCAGAAGGAATCAGTCCATGTATTCCCATTTTGTATTTTCTTCTAGGTTATTTTTTTTTTAATTGTGTCTTCTAAAGTAGAAAAACAAGAAGGAAGGCCACGTGAGGATATTTGAATCTCACTTAGATGGGGGAACAAAATATTCATGGAGGCAGATGGAGTGAAGGAACTTTGTAACTTTGTATAGAGTGGATTGGGGGGGGGGGTTTCAGGATCAGGTGTGAGAAGGGACATGAGAGATCCAGCTACATGCTTGATAGGGTGTAGTCTCCAGAATAGCTCAGAGGCCTCTCAGGAGGTAGCAGTGTCTTGAAGAACAGCAGCAGTGGTTGAACAATAGCGTGATGTAGGGAGGAAGGCTGCACCCTAGGTAATCTCCTTAGTGGCAGCAAGGTCAAGGTCTGGATCAGCCTGCTTCAGGCTGGGGTAGGGGTTTACAATTTGCCACCTGTTATTAATATTAAAAAAAAAGCTTGATTGAGGCATAAAATTTATTTATGCTCTATAGTCCTGCCTGGGAGTTATGGTGGCTGTCCAGCGCTCCTGTGTTAGGAATTCTTTAATCTTCCCGAACCATCCAAATTTCGTCTTGGAGGCTAAGTGCAGTGTGCTTGTGTTTATTTCACACAAAACATGGCTAGCATGTGTACCTGTTGTTTCGGTGCCCAATACGATCCTTTTCTTTTTCTTCCCGTGGAGCTCCATACCAAGCAGCGTTCCTCCAGTGTTTTTCTGTCATTCCTCAGGTCCCTGTTCGGACATCAGACTGTTGGAAGTTGACCCGCCGCTCACATGGACCTGGTTTCACCTGGTTGGCAAGCCAGGGCTGAAAAGAGAGGGGAACTAGGAGGTCAAGAAAAAAAGGTAGCTAAGTCAAGGTTACTAATCAAAGCTCAAATGTTTAATAGCAAATGTGCCTATAAACAGGGGCAGGGCGGGGTGAGGTGGGTGGGTGGGTGATGCCCATTTTGCCAATCCATTCTTCCAGCCTGGAACCAGCTTCAGGTGAAATGTGGAGGACAGGGTGTAGTCTCTGGAATAGCTCAGCAGCCTCTCACCAGGTAGTAGTGTCTTGATGGAGAACAGAGGCAGTGGCTGAACAATAGAGTGATCTAGGGAAGAAGGCTCCACCCTAGGTAATCTCCTTAGGTGCAGTAAGATTAAGGTCTGGTTCGGCATGCTTCAGGCTTGGAGGGCAGAGGGGGAGGGCTACACAATAATATTGGTAGATTGTGCCATCCCACTCTAACTAATGTATAGGTCATTGAAACAGAAACTAAATAGAGACACAGTGAAACTAAGAGAGGTTATGAAACAAATGGATTGAATAGATATATTCAGATTATTTCTCAGGACCTCATTGTGCCTTCTCCAAAATGACCATATAATCTGTAACAGAACAAACCTCAAACAATACAAGATTGAAAGAATCCCATATATTTTATCAGATCACCTTGGACTGAGGCTAGACTTCCATAACAACCAAGAAACAGAAAACTTATATGCCCATGGAAACTTAACAACTCTCTACCTAGTGAGAAATTGGTCATAGAAGAAATAAAGAAATTAATTAGGTGCCTAGTCCTTTTTGCTGGGGCAGATTCTTGGCTGGTCTACTCCAGTGAAGACACCATTTTCTGATCCATCCTAGACAACCTGATGCACACAGACCAGTTGAGGATCTACTGCACTCAGAGTAGTTGAGGATTGGCTACACTCAGAGAAGTTGTACAACATCTTGAATGCTCCATTGAAGACCCAATAGTCTTAAGGCCTCCCAGGAGTTCTACTGAATCCAGTGCAAGAGATCAGCAGCTTCTCTACCCCTGTGAAGAGCTCCCAAGTTGGAGGCCAACACAAGGTGGTCTGCTATAGCCAAGAGTGCAGGAGACCTGAAGTATCCCAGGGACAAAAGAGGCACACTCCAGACAGTCACCAGACCAACAAACACCAGGGATATCCAGATGGCAAAAGGCAAATGCAAGACAATCACCAACAGAAGCCAGTATACGTGGGCATCATCAGAACACAGTTCCCTCACAACAGCAAGCCCTGAACACAACAGACCTGAAAAATCAGAAAGGTGACACAAAATCATGTCTCGTGAAAATAATAGAGTCTTTAAGAAGGATACAATAACTCACTGAAAGAAACGTACACACAGAAAAACTCACAGATAAACAGGAGTAGGAATTGAATAAAGTCATCCAGGACCTAAAAGTGGAATTAGAAATAATAAAGAAAACACAAATGGAGGCAAACCTTGTAATGGAAAACCTAAGAAAGAGTTCAGGAGTTACAGATGTAAGTATCATCAAAAAGGATACAAGAGATAGATGAGAGAATCTCTAGCTGACAGGACCCTAATATAGCTATCTCTTAAGAGGCTATGCCAGTGCCTGGCAAATACAGAAATGGATGCTCACATTCATCTATTGTATGGACTCAGGGCCCCCAAGAAGGAGCTAGAGAAAGTAACCAAGTAACTAAAGGGTTCTGAAACCATATAGGAGGATCAACAATTTAAACTAACCAATGCCCCTCAGAACTGTGTTTCTAGTTGCATAAGTATCAGAGGAAGGCCTAGTCAGCCATCAATAGGAGGAGAGGCACTTGGTCTTATGAAGATCATATACCCCAGTACAGGGGAATGACAGGGCCAGGAAGCAGTAGTGTGTGTGTTGGGGAACAGGATGGGGGGAGGTTGAAGGGGACTTTTGTGATAGCATTTGAAATGTAAATGAAGAAAATATCTAATAAAAATGAATTAAAAAATAAAAAAGAAGAAGAGAGAATCTCAGGTGTAGAAGATACCATAGAAGAGATTGACAGCACAGTCAAAGAAAATTCAAAACATAAAAAACTCCTAACCCAAAGCATCCAAGAAATTCAGGACACAATGAAAAACAAACAAACAAACGGAGGAATAATCAGAATAGAAGAGAATCAAAGATTCCCAGCTTATTGGACCTGAAAAAGTTTTCAACAAAATCATAGAAGAAAACTTCCCAAACCTAAAGAAAGAGTTGGCCATAAAGTTACAGGAACCCTATAGGACACCAAATAATGGGACCGGAAAAGAAAATCCTCCTTTAATATAATAATCACAACACAAAAAGCACAGAAAAAAAACCAATATTAAAAGATTCAAGGGAAAAGGGCCAAGGAACATTGAAAGGTAGACCTATCAGAATTACACAAGACTTCTCAGTAGAGACTATGAAAGCCAGAAGAGCCTGGTCAGAGGTCATGCAAAATCTAAGAGAACACAAATGCCAGTTCAGTCTACTAGAGGAGAAAAAACACTCAATCAAGATATATGAAGAAATCAAAATATTCTAGGACAAAATCATACTATATACCAGCCCAGCCCCATGGAGGATCCTAGAAGGAAAACGTCAACACAAGGAAGGCACCTGCACCAAAGAAAGGAGAAGATATTAAGCATTTGACAACCACACCAAAAGGAGAGAACCACAAGCACAGAAAGCCATCCATAAAAACAAACATATCAGGAACCAACAGTCATCTCTCTTTAATATGTCTGAATATTAATGGACTCAACTAACCTATAAAGAAACATAAGCTAAAAGATTGGATATGAAAACAAGAGCCAGTATTTTGTTGTATAGAAGAAACACGTCTCAATAACAATGACAGGCACTATCTCAGAGTAAAAGGATGAAAAAAGCTTTCCCAAGAAATGGTCTCAGGAAACAAGCAGGAGTTGCCATCCTATTATCCAATAAAATAGAATTTCAACCAAAATATATCAAGTGTGAAGATGGACACTTCAAATTCATCAAGTGGAAAATCCACTTCTAGTGAACTGGTAATCACTGCTTCTAGTGAACTGGTAATCACTGGAAAATTTTGCCTCTAGGTATGGTTAATAGAACTTTACATTATGTAAGAAAAATTTTTATTGTCTCTGCTTTAATACAAGAAGCTAGGAGTTTGAAACTTTCACTGAATATTGTTTCCTAAGTGGAAAGCTTTTCATTAGCTAATGCCTCTCAGGGGAAGTTTACTTCAAATATTTGCTCTCACACAATGAGCTTTACAGTTCTGGGGAGAAGCTGTTGCTCCAGAAATGATTCAGAGGCAATATCTTTTTAATATTTAGTGTTTTAGTTATACTATAAAATTGTGGTACAGAAAATCTAGAACAAAAATTTGATTTGCTTCAAAATTTTATTTTCAAAAGCTTCCAGAAGATGGTAATTGGCTAAGGCCTCAACTTAAGTTCTTAAAGTGCCTTAAACTTTTGTCGGATGTTATCTTGAGAGACACAAATTAACTGGTAAAGAACAAAAGGCTTTGCAGAAGATAAAGGAAGCTTTTATAATTATCAATTATAGTCAATGGTAATTAAATATTAGCTGCTTATTTTAGTTATGGTTATTAAATGTGCCCACAGCAATTCTTTGGCAAGAGAAAACATTAATGTAAAATCATCTTTCTTTGCCTCAAAGTAAAGTTTTAACATCCGATTAAGGCTGCTGTGGTCCTAATAAAGAATTGTAAGATAAATTCATATATTAAAAAAAACTAAAACAAAAAATTGTGTCTTAAAAAAGTGACAAAGTATCTGTTCCTTGTTCCAAACAGCAATTAATTTGGTTATTGCAGAATATTGATATTTGGCCTATTACATACCATCATTTTAAATAAAATTGATAATCATCATCCTAAAGATAAGTTAAAGATTGTTTTTATGCATGCTTATTTACCGTCTATAAATTCTTACATGCATCCCAATTACTGTGTTTAAAAACAACCCTTCTATGGGAGAAAAGTATATGTGAATTGGATCACATGCTTATTCTTTTGAGTTTCCTCCTGCTTTAGCACAGATAATTAAATGTGTGCTGTAGATGGTGTTTTAAAATGTTGAATAACCAAGCTTTAATTTGTATAATAATAGTCAACATTATATTTCAGAGCTACAATTGCTTAAAATTGTTCATCCCTCAGATACTATAAATTCTAAAATTTGCAATGGTTTGTGCATATATAACTCATAAGAAAAAAATGCTGCTCTTTTAAGAAGACTTTTTTTTGGACATTGAAGAATTTGTCCTGGATTGCCTGGACATGATGCCTTAAGGCAATGCCATGCTGGATTTATATCTCAGGCAGATTACAGGCCTTACATAAGAATAATCTTGTTCTTTACATAATCAAAACAGTATTGGCTGAAGATAATATTTATGTGGCTTTAGAGAATGTGCATATAAAATTGTAAAGAAAAGAATTTGTTCTTGAAGTCCTCAGATTCTACCTGTTTCCACATAATGGTATTAATTCTCAAGGACTAATACTTAATCAATTGCTGCAAATGAATGTTCTTATTTCTAATTAATAAATAACTAAATTATGCAATGTGACTATTAATAACTTTTCATGCTTTTTAGTTACAACCTCTCTTCAAGGGAAACAACTGAAAGTGACATCACTGCCCATGTTATATTAAAACTAACTATAACTGTCAAGTATTTGAGATGTTTTGTCAACAATTTAATAATTCTCAAAAACAAGGTATTAAACTATAGCTTCTTAAAAAACAAAGAAGGGGAGGAATTATATCCATTTGCACATTATTTAAATCATATTTTTATTTAAGAATTTTGAAATTTGGATGTCAAGGAACTTAATAAATGCCTTATAGTATCTTAAAACTAGACATAATCATTTCTAGGTGAGATGAAAATGATCTACTTATTGGCATATGGATTGATCCTGAACAGCTACCCTACTGAGGAAAGGGGGAAGCTTAGATTTTCTCCACAGAATGCTGAAGAAGCATGACAACTGTCAGAATGATTTGTGTGACAAACTGACCTGTAAGTTCGCTTAGTGCCCTGACTGTGGTGACAAGAAAGCTGAATTGGGTATATGTTTTTGACCCACCTTTGTTTGCTTTTGTCCCAGATTGGACAGGCTAAGATGCCTTGCTTCAAGCTTTTTAACCTTATGGAACATAGAACGTTAGAGACCATGGAATCTGACTTAGAAAGATTAGTCATAAGAAAGAGTTATAATGATTCTTCTCTTTCCTTCAATGTGACAGGTTATTGTAACTCAATCTTAGACTGGTCTAGTAATATTTCCAATATAACAGATTCCTATTTAAGACAGCTAAAAATCTTAAATAACTAGCAAAGTTAATTTGGAGCATAGCCTCCATTTTCAGAGAATCTCTGGCATTTCTGCTACTTCTCAAAGCCAACTCCCCCACACCAGAAGGTCAGAGTATGAGCTTGATCATTACTAATTTGCAACTGAATAAAGTACCTAGGCTTCCACAAAGAAAGTTTTATCCTGTTGCTTTCCAACTATCTAAACTTTATTTTTCAAGCAGGTCTGTCTCTCCTTATAGCCTGATTTCAGTAAGTGTGCAGCCTCGCCTACAGCAAGCACAGGTGGCAGAAAATAATCAATATGAAAAAGCATATTTAGTATATATTTGTGGCTTTGGTCTGATTTGAGAATATTGTGCTATGAGGCCTGGACAGTCAGTGACAGGCAACCAGTTTTTGGTGCCAGATCAATCTAAGACAGAGGTATATGGCGAGAGGCTGTGGTTTGTTAATAATATACCACAGAGCCATGTTTGTGTAAAATAAACAAAAAAAAAGCTGCATATATTCTTCTTGATGGATAAGAATGGCTTGGAAAATCTTAGATCCTAAAACGGACACAACCACCAGCCACCAAAACTCCCAGGCAGGACTAGGGAGCATAAATAAATTTTATGTCTCGGTCCAGCTTTGTTCATTATACATTTAGGGAGGAATTGTAGCCTCCCCCAGCCTGAAGTGGGCTGGCACAACTCTTGTTGCCACTGAGGTGGTGCCACCTGCGGTACAGCTTTCCGACTTGGCTGGCTCCTTTTTGAAGTGACAACTGCCCTGAGATTCTGCTACCTGCCGAGAGGCTGAACCTGTCTTCCTGAGACATTCGTGAAGAAGCAACCAACCTGGTGACCAAGTGCTGACAAAATGGCTCCAGGCACCAAGAGTGGAATTGGGGGGAATGGGCCTTCCCCTTTATAAGCACAGTCTCTTAGTATATTTGCAGGCCTTGAATAGACACGTGTCATGGTCTCCATTAATTTCTCTCTCAGTCTAAGTCTCTTCAGCTCCAGCCTGAGTCCCAGGTATATGTAGTTCATGTAGGCCATGGGCTGGCATAAAAAACAAATTGATAAAAATCAGAGATGACTGTTACATCCAACTCGACCAGCAAGAAAAATGCAACCACAGATTCTTCTTAAAACAGTTTCCTCAGGCAGCTTCTCTCTTCAAATTCCCTGTGGTTCAGGGTACAAGCGCTTTAATCCACTCAAGCCACAACCATGCCTCACAAAATCACCACAGGTCATATCACCTCACCAGGCAGGCTTGCTCAGCCAATCAGGGATTAAGGGTGAGCCATCCACCAAATATGGGCTTGTTTACTTCCTGGCATAGATTTCCGTCTGGCTGGCCAGGGAGTCCAGAATGGCTTCCCGCAATTCCCCCTATTATATTCTTTTGAAGCAAGCTCCGTGTGTGAAGATAGAGGTCTAATCCTCAATGTGCAGAAATAGAGGCCATGTACAGGATTGACTCTTAGGCTCACAGGTTTTTACTCAGAGCAACCCTGACCTGCTCCCGTGCTGTTTTTCCTGGGGGAAGGACACTAGGACACTCAACCCTCATGCAATCAGACATACCACCCAGAGATTGTCAAACAGCTTCCAGACTAACCTCTGTGCAGTGCTTAGCCTTACAACCCTGTGGGGCGATGGCTTCATTGTTCATTCTTCCTGGCAGCAAGCCAATCTGAGGTGACTGCCCTGCTTCCACTGTGGCAAAAGCTTGCACCACCATGGCGGCAGTGTGGACCTGGGCATTCTGCAACTGACACATACACCATACACACAATATGCATGCCAAAACAAGGGCCACAGTGAGGGCACCTATCCCAGCCCATTCTTTCTCAATGCCAAGTCAGAATCCACTCAGGTAGAATTCACAGTGACAATCACTGAGCGAAGCTCATTCATCTTGCCATCAAAATTTGCAATCCAATTTAAACATTGACAGAATCCCCCATCTGGGTTCCACACCCATCAGGGGCAAACACATGATCATCACCAGCAAGATCAGCTTCTTCATTTTGATAGCGTCACACTAGCCGCTCCGGAACCCACACTGGCTCTGCACGATTCTGTGGAAACACGCAAACAGACCCTCTCGCCCAGGCCAACATGGGAACCGGACCATTCCATGATCCTGTAAGCACATCCTTCCATTTAGCATACCCTAGTTTACTGGGGCTTGTATTATCCAATTGCAAAAAAATTTAAGGTAAAAAGAGTTAAGGAGAGTCTTATTTTTGGGGTATGGTGATAGCCTATTCCCCCTTTTTGTTTTATTAATAATTCTTGTAAGGTTCTATGTGCTCTTTCAATGATTTCTTGACCTTGAGGAATTTATGGCAGGCCGTGTTTAACTTGTAATGGTTGGCGTCTTTCCCACAGCAACTTCTGTAATTGTGAGACCAAGGCTTGGATGGTACTATGAGCTTTTATTTGGCCAGCCACTTCTAGGGATAAAACTAAATTAACTACATATTGTGAATCTGAAATTTGATTAAAAGGAAAATCACAATCCTTAATGGCCTCAATAACTATTTGTAATTCCGCCATCTGTGGAGTGCAGGGATAATACTGCCTGACCACAGGATCTTTCCCCTCTACATACGGTTTTTGATCCATCAGTAAACATGTTAACTACATCCTTAATGGGTGTTTTCCTTACCACTTGAGGAAAAACATGACTCGATGTTCCTTTAAAAAGGTCATTAAAGAAGGTTTGGGATAATGATTATCAAATGGGCCCTCATTAACACAGGCTAAAATAGCCCACTCATCAATATTTGCTGTTAGGACCTTTTGCTGATACCCATCATAAGGGATTACAATAGAGCTGGGTTTTATACCAAAAAATTGTAAACAATACTGAATTCCCAACAAGGCTAAAGAAGCCACTGTTGTAGGGTAATGATCTAATTTCCTCTCAGCGCATATTTTGAATGGATCCATAACAATGAGCCTTCTTTCCACAATAATCCTGTGGGTTGTATCTCAGTAGGCAATATTATCAAAATGATGGGTAACACTTCTCTACAATGCTGAAGCTGGGCTTTAATCAATTCTTCTTCCACTAGGGTAAGGGCCTTACTAGCCTCAGGTGTTTATTCCCTTTTGGAACTTAACTCTGAGTCTCCGTCTAAAATTTGAAACAGAGGTTTTAATTTAACATTTGGGATCTTCAAATAGGGCGGAATCCAATTGATATCGCCTAACAATTTCTGAAAATCATTTAAAGTATGCAAGGAATCAACCCTCAACTGTATCTTTTGAGGCCAAATGGCCGTAGGGGCGATCTTTGCTCTTAAACAGGACACTAATTTTAACAAATCCCTACCCCATAAGGTAATGGACAGCTCAAGCACATATGGTTGAAACATTCCATCATGCCCTTCCTTATCTTTCCAACGGGGCATCCTGGCTCTTAAGTCTGGGCTCTTTGCATAGCCCAGGCCTGGTAATATTTGTTCTGACTCCTGAATCGGCCATCCTTTTGGACAGTACTTAAACCAAAAGGCAGTAAGAGAAATTACCCAAATGGCTAGAAAAAGAAAGTAATCCATACACTGTCCCCATTACCCTCTTACTTTCACGACCCTCTTACTTTCACCTTCTTGTCTCCGGAGCGAGCCGGAGAGCCCTATTGTCTCTTACCCAGAGCCTTATTGTCTTTTTACTGAGAGTCTAATTGTCTCTTTACTGAGAGCATTATTGTTTCTTACTGAGAGCCTTACTGTCTCTTTACCAAGAGCCTAATCTCAATCCTGGGATGGTGAGTTACTTATTGTACTCATCCTGTTGACAGAACCTGACTGCAGAAAGTTCTGAACCTCTTCGGTGGGGGAGTCGGTTCCCTGGTTTTGGCACCATTTGTTGCATCCCACTCGACCAGCAAGGAAAACGCAACCACAGGTTCTTCTTAAAGCAGTTTGCTCAGGCAGCTTCTCTCTTCAAATCCCCCTTGCATTGGGGTACAAGGGTTTTTATCCACTCAAGCCACAACCATGCCTCAATCAATCACCACAGGTCACATCACTTCACCAGTCAGGCTTGCTCAGCCAATCAGGGATTAAGGGTGAGCCATCCACCAAATATGGGCTTGTTTACTTCCTGGCATAGATTTCCATCTGGCTGGCCAGGGAGTCCGGAATGGCTTCCCACAGATGACCAAGGAAGAACCCCTAAAGACCTTGGCTACAGACATGAAGAAAGAGACAAAGAAAGGATAAAAAGATAGGTGATGTATATATCTCTGTACACGAAGATAGCTCGAGAACAAGCTGACATTTAAATGTCTATATGTAGCCAATAACACCTATTGGGTATAAAATTCCCATGACTTGTTGTTACATACAATCCTTTAAAATGGCATGAATAGAAATTTATATTTTAGCCGGGCGTTGGTGGCACATGCCTTTAATCCTAGCACTCCGGAGGGAGAGGCAGGTGGATTTCTGAGTTCGAGGCCAGCCTGGTCTACAGAGTGAGTTCCAGGACAGCCAGGGCTACACAGAGAAACCCTGTCTCAAAAAAAAACAAACAAACAAAAAAGAAATTTATATATTTTTTGGTTATATGATCAAAGTAACCACTAAAGAAAAACAATTGTCTTTCTTTATTGATCTTCATTAATTAATTTTTGCACCTTATACCTTTCATATGAAGGTCTTTACAGAGCTATGTGTAGGTTGTAAGGTTTATACATTGCAGAATGAAAGAGGAGGAAGACAGGCCTGACAACATTATGGGACCTTCCATTCCATCTCCTTGATTGATTTTATCTCAACTACATTGAAGCTGTTTCCTCTAAAGACTTGCTTCCAGGACTTTTGCAGAACACCTAGCTTGTCCATCTAGCCATTCAGAATGTTATAATCAGGATGTCAGCTAAGCTGTGAACTTGCTCAACACATAGAGACTGGGAGGCAAATGATGCCAATTAGCCCTCCTTTGACAAAACTAATTTTCCTATTTTCTTTTGGGTCCACATAAGGGAATTCTTTTCCCTAATTCAGCTAAAACCTAGCAAAAGAATTTTGTTGTTCCAGAAACTTAGTTTATACTATTTTATGAATTATAGATATATTTCCATTTTAAGGGAAAATTCACAAATGTGGCTTGGGACTGAGAGGAAATTGAAGAGAATAGAAAAAGGGATTTTAATCTTTCCTTTCTTCTAGTCTATCCTTCCTTCTTAGGTAAAGGAAGGGGAAATGGGAGTGGAAAAGAAGAGATATAGTAATATATGAATTAGAGGAATAGAAAAATAGGTATAGGTTATCAATTTTACTATTAAACAAAACATTGTATAGCCATATCTTACACTGCAGAAATCTTTATGATTAGTGCAAATTATTTATAACTCTACATTGGTACAGAATTTAAAGATCATGTAGACCCGTACCCCATTTTTAATTGGGGTTATTTGATTTTCTGGAGTCCAGTTTCTTGAGTTCTTTGCATATATTGTATCCCGAGCTTTTGTCCCCGCCGGCAAGAACACACTCAGGACAACCGGAATCTTCTGCAGCAAAGCTTTATTGCTTACTTCTCAGGAAGATCTCGACCCCAGAAAATGGAGTCCCTTATATAGCACTCAGCCATGACGTTTCAGCACCTGATGTGGCGTGACAGCTCTTGATTTGTTGCTCGCTCATCACACCACTATTACACCCCGAGAATGGGCAGTGACTAGGAGTGAGTTCACTCTCGCACTTGCGCACAAGGCTTGTTTACTAGTTTGTCACAGCGGAGGCCAGCGCCATCTTATAATGGTGATTGCTCGCGGCACGCGCACGGCTCTCCACAGCGATTGCTCGCTGCACGGCTTTCCACATCTCCCCCTTTTTATTTTATTAAATTGAGGCTGGACTAGGTCTGTGTAATTATGCCCATCCGCTGTGGCTCCTGTCTTAGGTCGTTCCTCCAATGTCACAGCCTTTTCCTGTCATAGGGTAACCCTATCGCCACTGGGCCCCGTGTCTTAGGATGATCTGTGCATGAGGAAAGTTGCCCGTCCCTGGATACCGCAGTGCTATGTGACAGTAACTACTAAATGACCTAGGGCGAACTCTACAAAAGAGGCCAGCCACCAATGTCAACTAATTTTTGAGCATAGATAGCCAGATTTCGGGGGAGGCGCCTTGCTCAATGGCAGCAAGTGCTTGAGCTATCACAACCTTGTCACGTGTTTGTTGGGTTCTGAGCTTGCAAACCAACCAGAGCATGAACACAAGTCCACAGCAGGTGGCAACGCCAAATAAACCCACCCCCACCCATTCCTTAAAATAAGAAAATGCAGATGAAATCCAGGAGGAGAGGCCCTCTGTCAATGACAGGTCCACTCGCGTTGAGTTGATCTTTAAAACTGCCACCCTCAGGGCCTCAAGAGTCTCATCGAATCCCTCAGACCAATTTCCTGCAAGATACAAGGAAAGCTGTCTAGACAGATTAGCTGCATAAGTAAAATTTTCATATTGGACACTGGTAATACACAGGGCTTCCAGTTTTCTTTCACAACCCAACTGGGCCATCTGGTATAGAACTCCTATCTGTTCTTCTGCCAAGTCAAGGCGCTGATTAAATATCATCAGCCCTCCCTTTAACTTGGTACTAGCAGAAGTTTGGACAGTGATGGCATCAGCCAGATCTGCTGAAAGCTGATTTAATTTTGTGCCTGATTGAACCGTACTAACCATAGCATACCCTGCAGCTGTAGCAGCAGCTGCACTGGCTGAAATTGCTATGATCACGGCAGCAGTAATTCCAAAATCTCTTTTTTGTCGAAACAGGGATAAGGTGGAGGGTGTTTCCACCGGAACCGGGATCCAACGTGGGATCCGTGCTACCATGGCACGGGTGTTCTTTGTTATGTCCCAACATTGAGAAATCCAACAAGAATCATTGGAACAGACTTCAAATGAATCATTTGAAAGAATAAACAAGAAAGGGGGGTAAACACAGACTGGGGTAGATGGATAATTAATCTGGTTTACCAAAGTTTTATTGAACCCAGTGATCTCTACACTGGTATTAGTATATCCATAAGAATCCTGGGAGGCAGCATGTATTCCCCAATACTGAGCAAATCTTGAGATGCCATTAAAAGAAGCTTTTCCAACTGCTCCTCCCTGGATAAAGATCAAAGGATTGAGTTCTGTACAACTGCCATTGACTCCACAAAGCACCCACTTGTGAAAGGGATGCATTCTAAAGTCCTGTATGAAAAGTCCCTTTTTCATAACAAATTCCTTCTCTGGATCATCTATCATGTTGGGAGAAAAGGAAAAGGTTTTACTCTGATCTGCCCAACGAGTGATGGAGGATTGACAATCAGACCAAGGCAATATCAGCCCTTCATCTTCCAAGCTACAATGAGGGGCTATTTTTGGTTGGTGGGGACGTTCTTTGTCTGAAAAGTTAGGTGGTAGAAATGTACCATTAACCCAAATTGCCTCCTGCCAAAAGGTCCGATTTGTAAAGGTTATATCTGCATTGGAAGTATCTTGGGTTGTGCTTACCCAACCTCCTCGGTGCTCATTAAACTTCCCCAAAGCTCGAGCTGTGAGGTTGATACATTTTCCTGGTCCATTAATTTGAAAACATAAAGAACCCTGTTCTAATAAAGAGCGATTTTCCCCTAATGGTGCTCGGGTGGGATCATAGGGTAGATATGGCAAATCTAATGTTTTATTAGTAGTAAAGAATTTTGGAAAAACTATAGCATTATGGCGAACTGGCATTGGTTTAGGGAAAGTCGAGAGAATGGCCCATCTCTGTTCGCCCCTCATACTAGGAACCTGAGACAAGTTCAGCATTGTCAGGATCAGGAGCAGTCCTCGGGAGGTCTGCATCTTCTGCACCATCCTTGATGAATATCTTGCGGGTGAGTCGTTCCGGCAGCCAAAATGGGTTGTCTTCACTCTGTGGAAAAACACAAACAGCTCCCCTGGATCTTATCAAAATAGGATCCGGGCCTTTCCACAGACCAGTTAAGACATCCTTCCATTTGACCATTTCTTTTGGTCTATCAGGGTCTGAGCTATGTCGATCAGCTGCAGAGCGACCTTGCTCGTCAAGATTCAAAAAATTAAGTGTAAAGAGTGCCATAGATACAGCTACTCTTGGCACTGAGGGCAGAGTCTCATCAACTCCCCTTTTTTGTTTTATGAGATAAGACTTAAGTGTACGGTGAGCACGTTCCACAATGCCTTGTCCTTGAGGATTATAAGGAAGCCCAGTCAAGTGAGTGACATCCATTTGATGACAAAATTGCTGAAATTTAGTAGAGGTATATGCTGGCCCATTATCAGTTTTAAGAATTGTGGGCTTGCCCCAAGCACTCCATGCTTCTAAACAGTGCTGTATAACATGAGAGGCTTTCTCACCTGTTAAAGGTGTAGCAAACATAACACCAGAGCAGGTGTCAATGGAAACATGTAAATATTGATTTCTTCCAAAGGAGGAAATATGAGTGACATCCATTTGCCAGACCTGTAATGGTCTGATGCCTCGGGGGTTTACCCCTACATGAGGAGTAGGCAGAAATTGACAACAGTTTTGACATTGGGTGACAATGTCACGAGCTTCTTTCCTAGTTAAAGTGAAACGGCGGCGTAATGTTTCAGCCGTCACGTGGAAGCGTTTATGAAACTCCCTTGCAGCCTCTGACTGCGAGGACAGAGCAGCAGCCACTATTCTAGTAGCTTTGTCTGCCAAGTCATTTCCATGAGACATGGGGCCAGGAAGGCCAGAATGAGCCCTAACATGAGTAATATACACAAGATGTCTTCTATGTAACAAGGCTGACTGAATTTGCTGAAAAATGTGAGCAAGCTTGCTAGAGGGTCTAATTAAGCCAGCAACTTCAAGCATATTAACTGCATTGACCACATATGAAGAGTCAGATACAATATTGAGCGGTCCCGGAAAAGTTTCAAGGACTTCTAGAACTACCAAACACTCTACAATCTGGGGTGATGTCTCATTATATTGTTTAGATGTTACTTGGCCATTTACTACATATGCACCTATGCCAGATTTGGATCCATCTGTATACACCACTACCCCATCCGGAAGTGGGTGTTTGGCTGTTATTACTGGAAACACTATGGCTTGGCTTAAGGCAAATTGTAAAATTGGATGTTTTGGATAATGATTATCAATTTGTCCTGAATAAGAGGCAACCAAGACTGCCCAATCATTAGTTGTTGCTGCCAGGGTTTGAACTTGAGCAGAAGTATAAGGTACGATTAGCATATGAGGTTCTTTCCCAAAATAAGTAATAGCTGCTTTTATCCCCCTAAGTGCAAGTTGAGCAATTGCATTAGGATACCACTCAATGATTTTTGCAGGGGAAGCATTAGGATGGACCCACAATAAGGGTCCTTTTTGCCATAAGACTGCTGTTGGTAACTGTGCAGTTTTTAATATGCACAATTCAAATGATTTTGACTCCTCAATGCGTTGTAATTGAGCATCTTGTAAGGCCTTTTCTATCGTTTGTAAAGCTTGACATGCAGCTGGGGTAAGTGCTCTGTGGGAGGAGATGTGGGTATCTCCCTCTAATATGTCAAATAAGGGCTTTAATTCTGCTGATGGAATTTTCAAAAATGGTCTTAGCCAATTAATATCTCCTAGCAATTTTTGGAAATCATTCAAGGTATGTAGTTGATCTTTGCGAATCTCTAATTTTTGAGGAACAATTTTGTCAGGATAAATGAGTGACCCTAGGAAGGCTCCCATTCGAGCAACTTGCACCTTTTCAGTGGCCACCTGCAATCCCCATTGCCCTAATGTTTTTATTAATATAGGGTATGCATCTTGCAATAACTTTGAATTTTTATGGCAAATCAAAATGTCATCCATATAAATTATCACCTGTAATGATGGAAAATGCTCTCTAACTGACTTAAGTGCCAATTGCACATACAGTTGACACATGGTGGGGCTATTCGCCATCCCCTGAGGTAGGACCTTCCATTGGTATCTTTGATCCGGCTCTAAATGATTAATGGCTGGGATGGTAAATGCAAATCTTTGCCTATCTTGAGGGCATAAAGGTATAGAGAAAAAGCAATCTTTAATATCCATAATTATAATTTCCCAATTTTTGGGTAAGGCAGAAAGCAATGGTAGCCCTCGCTGAACTGGTCCAAATAGACGCATTTGTGCATTAATGGCTCTAAGATCATGTAATAAGCGCCATTTGCCAGATTTTTTCTTAATTACGAAAATAGGTGTATTCCAGGGTGAGGTAGAGGGCTCTAAATGACCCAAGCGTAGCTGTTCAGAAATTAGTTTTGTAGCTGCTTCTAACTTTTCAGAGGAGAGAGGCCATTGAGGAACCCATACAACTTCCTCTGTAAGCCATGGTATGGGCATGGAGCCCTCAACGGCCCCTAGAAAAAACCCAAACCTTGTCTCCCATTATTACCTTTTTGAGGGATAGGTTCAAGTTTACCCTGCTCTCCTTTCCCTAATCCCCTTCCTTCTTTATAGCCCATTTTCTTCATTATTTGAACAGCTTGTGGCGAGTATTCATTAGTCAAGGTCAGTCCTAGTGCCTGTAAAATGTCTCTCCCCCAGAGATTTACTGGGAGTGGTAAAACATAGGGAGTGAATCGTCCTGTTTGACCTTCAAGAGCTGTCCAGCTCAAAGAACGGGAACTAATAGTGGGACAGGACTGATAACCTAAACCTTGCAAAGAACGTGATGACTGAGTAACGGGCCAAGTTTTTGGCCACCATTGGGAAGACAGGATACTTTTATCTGCTCCTGTGTCTAAAATCCCTTTAAATTGTTTTCCTTCTATAACTAATTCTAAGAATGGCCTGGAGTCAAGAGGCATCACTAAGTAAGCAGAATCATTTCCAGTAGAACCAATCCCTCTGGTAGCTCGAGGGACACCAGAGGAAGGAAAACAGCCATGTAGGCTTGGCAAAATTATTAACTGAGCTATTCTATCCCCTTGTGAAATAGAAAAGACACCCTGAGGACAGGAACAGAGAACTTGAAGTTCCCCTTCATAGTCTTGATCTACGACTCCAGGGTGAACAATAAGACCTTGTAAGGTAAGGGAGGCCCGGCCCAATATTAGGCCAACACTCCCGGATGGCAGAGGTCCTTTATAGTCAGTAGGAATAGGCTGTACCCCCATTTGGGGCATTAGCATGAATCGGGTGGTGGTACGGAGGTCCAACCCAGCTGATCCTTCTGTTGCCCTGCGGACTGTGGGGTCCACCTTTTGCCTGTCGAGGTCCCATATGTTTTCGGGCCCTGAGACCTGAGGGCCCTGTACTGGTTTTTTGGAATGGTCTCATTATCTACTGCTTGAGGGAATCCTGGCTGCAGGGGCCTGCCTCGAATGTCCCTGACTGAACGACAATCTCTAGCCCAATGATATCCTTTTCCACACTTAGTACACAGTCCTGGTGCTCTCCTTTTGACAAGGGCTCTACAGTCCTTTTTTAAGTGTCCCGGTTTGCCACAATTATAGCAGAGTTTGAGCTCAGCCATGTCAGGGTGTTTTTGCCCTTGTAGAATGGCAGCTGCTAAACCTGCATTAGTGAGTGGCCCTCCAAGCTCACGGCAAACCTTCAACCAATCCTGCAGTCCCTTGCTCTTTCTAGGTGTAATAGCCGCCCTGCATTCCTGGGTAGCCTGTTCATAGATCAACTGTTCAATTAAAGGCATAGCTGTTTCTGGATCCCCAAAAATTCTCCCTGCCGCTTCTGTCATTCTAGCCACAAAATCTGAGAATGACTCCTGTGCGCCCTGGGTGATCTTGGTCAAATGCCCACTTGCCTCTCCCTTCTTAGAGAGTGCCTTCCATGCCTTAACTGCAGCAGCTGAGATCTGAGCATAAGCTCCCCAATGGTAATTTGTCTGGTTATTAGCGTGTTGTCCCTGACCTGTAAGCAACTCAAAAGTCCATGTTCCTTGGTCCCCTTCAACATTGGCATTGGCCCTTGCCTGTGCTTGGCAGGAGTCTTGCCACAAAGCTTTCCATTCTAAATACATTCCCATGTTAGGAGATGCGGCTTTTACTACGGTCATCCAATCACCGGGGGTCATTGCCAGAGTAGCAAGCCTTTCGACTTGGGCTACAGTAAAGTTGGCATTGACTCCATAGTTACGAACTGACTCTGCTAATTCTTTAATCTGTATATACTCCACTGGGGCATGAACGCGTCCGCCCTCTGCGCCTTCAAAGACTGGGAACGCTTCCTGCACTTTTCTCTGTTCCTCTTTTGAAATGAATGAGTCTGATTGATACCTCTGCACGTAGGGCGGAGGTGTACTAGGACCCAGAGGTTGCGGATCTGAAGATCGCATAGTGATTTGACATTTGTCTCTAGCTACTTTTGCTTTCTTTATGTTATTCTGTAACTGATTAGCTCGTCTTTCATCTGGCTGGTATCTTTCTTCCTCTAAGTCTGTCTCCTCAGAGGAGCTAAGTTCCTTATCCAATTCTGAGCTACTGACAGCTAGTGCCTTAAACTCATCTAATGGCGGGTAGAGGCTCCTTTCCTTATGTGCCTCTCCAGTTCTTTCTCTCTTCTTCTCTCCCTTTCCATCCTTTTTTCTAATCTCTCCCAAGGCATTCTTTCCTTTGTATCTCTTTTCCTCGGGCTCAAGGCCCGTGGAAAGGCCTAAATTCTTCGGTGCACCTTGTTTCGTCCCAACTTTCAATCTCTCTCCCCACTCTGCCTCTGATAGACTGTCTTGAATTTCGTCCAAAATATTCTGCCCTGCTTCTACCATCTGCTCACAATCCTCATCTGTTAAGCACGATCTCACCAATTTCCATAACGGCATGACCCCTGCTTTAAGTTTGCCGTTCTTCTGTTCCCTAACTAGATCTCCTTTCAGTTTATCCCAAGAAGTGACAGTTAACGAACCTGAGCAAGCATACCATGGTGCCACACGGTCTACCTCCCTGACAAATGCCTCTATACTCTTAGTGGCGATTTTTAGGCCACACTGCTTCAGGACTGACCTTAATGCCACTACTACAGAGTGAGAAATTCCCATTCTGCCGCTATCCAGTCCTGACCGTGACTGAAACTAATCACTGTCCAGGCACTGTCCAGGTGCTGTCCGAGCCTGACTGTGACTGGGAACCAGTCAGCAGTTCCAGCGGTGGAAACAAAACGAAACTGAAAGGGAAAGTGCGATCGCCGTGCAAACAATCAAAAGGGCTTCTAACTCTGGAGAAATTTCAAGACAATACTTACCTTGCAGAGCTGTAGTGTCCCGCAGTTCTGATTCCGCCCCGCGAACGAGGGATCTTCCTTGCCCCGGTGTGATGGTAGTTCCCGGGTCTTCGGCGCCACTTATCCCGAGCTTTTGTCCCCGCCGGCAAGAACACACTCAGGACAACCGGAATCTTCTGCAGCAAAGCTTTATTGCTTACTTCTCAGGAAGATCTCGACCCCAGAAAATGGAGTCCCTTATATAGCACTCAGCCATGACGTTTCAGCACCTGATGTGGCGTGACAGCTCTTGATTTGTTGCTCGCTCATCACACCACTATTACACCCCGAGAATGGGCAGTGACTAGGAGTGAGTTCACTCTCGCACTTGCGCACAAGGCTTGTTTACTAGTTTGTCACAGCGGAGGCCAGCGCCATCTTATAATGGTGATTGCTCGCGGCACGCGCACGGCTCTCCACAGCGATTGCTCGCTGCACGGCTTTCCACAATATTGGATATTAGTCCCCTATCACATTTAGGATTGGTAAAAATCCTTTCCAAACCTGTTAGTGGACTTTTTGTCTTATTGATTGTGTCTTTTACCTTTGCAATTTTATTAATTGTCATTTGTCGATTCTTGATCTTACAGGACAAGCCATTGGTGTTCTGGTTAGAAATTTTTCACCTGTGCCCATATCTTTGAGGCTTTCCATCACTTTCTCCTCTATAAGTTTTAGTGTCTGTTGTTTTATGTGTAGTTTCTGTAAGCTTGTACAACCAGTCTGGCAGTTCCTCAGAAAAGTGAACATAGTACCACTGGAAGATCCAGCAATACCTCTCCTGGGCATATATCCAGAAGATGTTCCAACTGGTAAAAATAACACAAGCTCCACTATGTTCACAGTAGCCTTATTTACGATAGAAAGAAGCTGGAAAGAACCTCAAAAGAGGAATGGATTCAGAAATTGTGGTACATTTCCACAATGGAATACTACTCAGCAATTAAAAAATATGAATTCATGAAATTCTTAGGCAAATGGATGTATCTGGAAGATATCATCCAGAGTTAGGTAATCCAATCACAAAAGAACTTACATGATATGCACTCACTGATAAGTGGATATTAGCCCAGAAACTTAGAATACCCAAGATAAAACTTGAAAAACACATGAAAATTAAGAAGATGGAAGACCAAAGTGTGGATAATTGTCTCTTCTTGCAATGGGGAGAAATACCCATGGAAGGAGTTACAGAGACAAAATTTGGAGCTGAGATGGAAGGAAGGACTATGCAGAGACTGTCCCATCCAGGAATCCATCCCTTAATTAACCACCAAATGAAGACACGATTACAGATGCCAGCAAGATTTTGCTGATGTGACTCTGATATAGCTGTCATTTTTTGGCTATACCAGTGCATGGCAAATACAGAAGTGGATGCTCAGAGACATCTTTTGAATGGAACACAGGGTTCCCAATGGGGGAGCTAGAGAAAGTACCCAAGGAGCTGAAGGGGTCTATAACCCTATAGGAGAAATAGCAATATGAACTAACCATTACCCCCTGAGCTCGTGTCTCTAGCTGCATATGTAGAAGATGATGGTCTAATCGGACATCATTAGGAGGAGAGGCCTTTGGTCTTACATAGGTTATATGCACCAATACAGGGGAATTCCAAGGCCAGGAAGTGGGAGTGGGTGGGTTGGGGAGCAGGGCACAGGGGTAGGGGATATAAGGGACTTTCAGGATAGCATTTGAATTATAAAGAAAGAAAATATCTAATAAAACTATTGTTTGATTGATATAAAATTTGAAATTAATATTGTTACCCTTTGATAGGCAATGAGCCTATGCAACATATCTGAGAACACAAGACTTAGACCAAATTCTTCTAATAACCTCCATTACAAACTTTTTAGCATAATTAAGTAACACAAGTTAAAGACCAGATAGATAGTAAACTCACGACTACATTATATTCTGATTTAATTATTATAAAGTGTTTTCAATTTACTCAAATAGACATGACTAAGAATAGTTAGGTTTCACAGTTCAGATATATTTTACATAATCTTCAAAAGTGTCAGAAACCCACAGGATATGACATTTAAGGCCATTTCCTTATTAAAGATCATTTGACTAGTACCATCTGTGCTCCTGGCAACACTCCCTTTTTGGTTCAAAGAAAAAACTGAGCAACAATGGAGTTTCTCCAGTTGTGGCAAGATACCTACTGGGCAAGAATTGCCCTAATTCATCTATTGACAAAAATATTGTGTGGGAAAGTAACACACTATGTGAAATAGTCAACTGATAGCTCTGACAAGAGAGGGAAACAAGTCCTTCATAATTCTGCTTTACATAGGTCTGTCAGATGATCCTGGGTCAACACAACAATGACTGATATTCCAACATTTTGAGGAATGAAGGTAGTCAACTGTCCCTACACTTTAGTAATTGCAGGTAATGTTTAAGTTGTTCTCATATTCTGACAAGGTTGTAGACTAGTTCTAGTGCCATACTCAACTCAAGTTGTTTAACATCGAGAGAGAAGATATAGATTTGAGAGGAAAGTTTTCACATGGTAATCCAAGCTAAATCCACGACATAATTCAGGTATAATATTGTAAGCACTTTAAGTTTACATAGATGTTTCATCTAAATTCACAAATATGATGGTCTGAGTGTATCTCATACTTTATAATACACATAATTGTAATGGTTGTGGTCAATTTATATCTTAGAGAAAAGAGGCTATTTTTGGACAAAATCGGGGAAATATTGTGGATGGCTGTTGGGCTGTGGGTGTGTTTGAGAGAGTATTAGGAGAGTTCCTGAGTCCCACCAGAGATCTGGTGGTCTGGGTGTGTGAACACGGGAGGACTGCCGGATGCTTTTCACGTGGACCTGGATGGGTATCTGGCTGTGTTAAGTCACTGATCTACATTGCGGATGGTGGACAAAGGCAGCCTCAGATACCAGGTTCTCAGCCTTCAGCATTGCATGTGGATATGGCAGAGGAGCTGAGAACAGAATAGCGGCCCCAGGGTGGCACTTGGCCCCAGAGATAAGGGAAGAGGGGAGAGGGAGAGGCAAGTGCTGGATGATTGCCACACAGGCGAGAGTCCTTAGTCCAGTCCTTGGCTGCTCTATAGGAAGGTCTTCTGTCAGGTGTTTAGACATGGCTTGTTAGGAGAAAGCCTATCCCATTGTTCAAGCATGCTGGGCCTTGATAGTCAGAGACAGTCTATGATTTTAGAGCTTTATTGGAGAAATGCAGGGGGAAAGAGAAATGGTAGAAAGAGAGAGAGACTGGTCATTGCTATAGGCAAGAAGGGGTCAAGCAGCCTGTCTTATGGTAGGCTAGCTATCTTGCTGTTGCTAGATTAGTTTGAGGAGGAGTCTAGCCAGCATGCCAAAAGCTTGGGACATTGTCTACATGACTGCTAGCCACACGCTTGTGAAGGCTGTGGGTTTTGAAACGTTGTCAGGAGCCAGGGCTCCAGGAGACATAATCGAACTCCTTCTGACCCATGTAGGTGAAAATTACCACCCATTGGGTCACCCTGGGGTTCAAGCCCTCAGCTTGACTGGAGATCAGGCTGTCTGTGCATAGCTCATTGCCTTACAGGTGGCCCTGGTGCTGTTTGTAGTCTGATGTTAATTCTGCATTCCCAAGAGGGGCTACCTCAATTAATAGTAGATCACATGTGAACCTTCTCCCCATTTTAACTGGTCAAATAAATGGTGGAGCCTGTGATTGGGCAGTAGAAGGGATAGTTGGGGAAAGGAAGTTTTAGAGAGTGGAAGAAGTTTAGGGCATGATAGAGAAGAAGGACAGAGAAAGAAGAGGTAGAAGGAACATGGAAAAGAACCACATGGCTTGGAGAAGCTGCAAGTAGCAAGGGATCTATCTCATACCTAGGGAATAGATTGGTATAGTGGTAGATCTCCCCAATCTAAGCATACAGAATATAAACATAACAACTGACTTGTGTGTTATCTACATGGGCTTATTGGGGTTGAAAATTTACTGCAATATGAATTGACTCTCATTGGTAACTAATATCTCTCAACATCAATGTACTCAACTCCCCAATACAAAGTCACAGGCTAACAGAATGTGTGTGAAAATAGGATCCATCTTTCTGCTACACACAAGAAATACACTTCAGTAACAAAGATAGACATTACATCAGAGTAAATGGCTGGGACAAGTTTTTTCAAGCAAATGTACCCAAGAACCAAGCTGGAGCAGCCATCCTAATATCTAATAAAACAGACTTCCAACAAAAATGAATCCATAGATTGGGAAGGACTTTTCATACTCATCCAAGAATAAAATACTTCAAGATGATATCTCAATACTGAAATCCATTCCCTAAATGCAAGCGACCCACATTTATAAAACAATCATTACTAGCATTTAAATCACACATTAAACTCCACATATTAATAGTGCAAGACTATCACCCCACTCCTCTTACTGGGTATGCTATCTAGACAGAAACTCAACAGAGAAATAATGAAACAAACAGATGTTAGAATGACCTGTCCAGCAGGTCCAGTTATTCGAGGGTCTCGAGGAGACCTTCTCCTAAGAATCAAATGGGGGGAGAGAGAGTCAAGAACCTTGTGCAATGAACGACACACAGAAGCAGTCTGAGTAGCATCACGGTCTCACTGTATTTAGCTAGGCTTAAGGCTTAAATGCACAAGCAAAAGGGGAAGTACTTCTCAGCAGGAGGAATGAGGCAGCAGAAATGCGCAAGCATAGGAGTAAGTACTTCTCAGCAGGAGGGATGGGGTAGTGGAATTTTTTCTTTTGGCAACTACACAGGGAAGCAGGAACTTGGTGGTATCAGGGTACATCTTGTGGTCAGGACATCCAGTGCTGACTTAGGGTTGGAAAAATCTGTGGTTGTTCTCAGAGCGGTGCATCGGAGGCCCTCTATTAACCCACTTCTCTTCTTAGGGGGAGAGGCCCAATTCAGAGATCAGGACAATAGTGTTGTCTAAATAGCTCCCAACATTAGAACTCAAAAGAACCTAACAGATATGTACAGAATATTATACGCAAACATGAAAGAATATATTGTCTTCTCATCTTATAACAGAACTTTCTTAAAAGTTGACCATGTAATCAGTTCCAAAGCAAATTTCAACAGATACAAAAAATCGAAATAACCTCCTATATCTTATCAGATCCCCATGGATTAAGTCTGGGCTTCAACAAGAACAAGAGAAATAGCAGAAAGCCTACAAACTGAAGGAGACTGACAACTCTACTGAATGACTACTGGGACATGGATGAAATAAAGAAGAAATAAAAGACCTTATAGAATTCAATGACAGTGAAAACATAACATAACAAACTTATGATACACATAGAAAGCAGTGCTAGGAGGAAAATTCATGGTACTAAATGCTTTCATAAAGAAGTTGATGAGTTATCATGCTAGCTACTTAATAATACACCTGAAAGCTCTAGAACATAAAGAAGACAACATTACAAGAGGAGTATATTAGAGGAAATGATCAACCTCAAGTCTGAGATCAATAAATTACAAGAAAAGAGAACAATACAAACATACAATGAAGCAAATTATGGGCTTTTTGTTTGTTTGTTTGTTTTTGAGAAAATCAGTAAAATAGACAAGACTTCAGCTAAATTAAATAAAGACAGAAGAGAATTTTCAAATTTTCAAAATCAGAAATGAAAGGGGGACATAACAGACAAATAGGAAATACAAAGAATCATTATGTATTACTTCAAAAGCCTGTACTTCATAAAGTGGAATATAAAAGTAAAATCAATGATTTTCATGATAGATTTCACTTAACAAACTTAAGTCAAGATCAGGTAAACAATTCAAATTGAATTATAACCGCCAAAGAACAAAAGTAGTCATAAAGATCTTTCATTCCAAGGAAAACAAAGAAAGAAAGAAAAAGACAGACAAACAAGCCTTGGGAGAGATTTTAGCACAGAATTCTACTAGACTTTCAAAGAAGTGTTAATACTTTTTCAAATTATTCTACAAAATATAAACAGAAGGAACATTGCCAAATTCATTTTATGAGTTAACTGTCACCCTGATTTCTAAACAACGAAAAGACAAAACCAAGAATGAGAAATACAGATAAATTTTCGTTATAAACATTGATGCAAAAGTACTCAACAAAATACTTGCAAACCCAATCCAAGACCACATCAAAATCATAATCCACAATGATCAAATAGGGTTCATCCCAGGAATGCAGGGATGTTCAACATACAAAAATCTACCAATATTCTCTACCATATAAACAAACAAACAGAATGTGAAAAATAACATGTGATCACCTCGTCAGATTATGAAAAAAAAAACTTTGAGAAAATCCAACATTCCTCCTTTATTTTAAATGTCTTGGAGTTATCAGGGATATATATTGTACATACTTAAACATAATGAAGGTAATATACATCAGGCTAATAGCCAAAATCAAATTAAATGGAGAGAAACCTAATACAATTCCACTAAAATCAGATACAAGATAAGGCTATCCTCTCTCACCATATCTATTAAATGTAGTACTTGAAGTTCTAGATATTTCAATAATACAACAAAAGAAGATCAAGGAGATACAAATTGGAAAGGAAGAAGTCAAAATATCACTATGTGCAGATAATGTGATAGTATACATAAGTGACCACTAAAATTCTATCAAAGAACACTTACAGCTGATAAACATCTTCAGCCAAGTAGCTGTATACAAAAATTAACTAAAAAATTATTAACCTTCCTTTACACAAAAGATGAATGGGCTAAAGGGAGGGCATGGTGGCACACAACTAAATCCTAACAATTGGGAGACAGAGGCAGGCAGATTTCTGAGTTCCAGGCCAGCCTGATCTACAAAGTGAGTTCCAGGACAGCCAGACCTATACAGAGAAAACCCTGTCACAAAAAACCAAAAAGCCAAAAAAAACAAAACAAAAAAAAAAAACAAAAAAAAAAACCAGACAAAGAAAGAAAGAAAGAAAAATTAGGAAACAAACCCTTCAGAATACCCACATATAATATAAAATACATTGGTGTGACTCTAAACAAGCAAGTGAAAGATTTGTATAATAAGAATTTCAAGTGTCTGAAAAGAAATTGAAGAAGAAATCAGAAGATGGCATCATCTTCCATGCTCATGTACAAGTAGGATTAACATAGTAAAAATGGCCATTTTACCAAAAGCAATCATTAGATTCAGTGAGACTTCTATAAAAATTCCTACAGACTTCTTTATCCACCTTAGAAAAATAACTCTTCATTTTATGTGGTTAAAAACAAAACAAAACAAAACAAAACAAAACAAAACAAAACAAAACAAAACAAAACAAGAAAGCTAAAAACTCCTGTCCAAGAACTTCGGGCATGTATGACCATCTGTGTTCTCAACTTCTACTACAGAGCTCAGGGAGTCTTATGAAAGAATTGTGGGTAAGATTGAAGGAGCTGGAAGGGTCAAGATCATCAGAAGAAAACCTGCAGAGCCAATTCACCTGGGTCTATGGGGGTTCCCAGAGACTGAACCACCAACAAAAGAGTATGCACTGGTTGGATCTAGGCTGCCTGTACATATGTAACAAGTATACATCTTAGTCTTCATGTTTGTCTCATGAAGACTAATTGAACCAGGGGGGGGGGCTGTCTCTGACTATGACTCTGTTGCCTCCTTTTGTATCCCTTTCCCAAGTTGGGCTGCCCTGTCTGGCCTCAGTGGGAGGGGATGTACTTAGTTCTATGCGATTTGATGCACCAGGGTGGGTTTGTCCCTGAGTGGGTGAATGCAAGGGAAACCCCTTCCTTGAGGAGAGGTGACAGAATGAGGAAGTTGTAAGTGTGCAGCTGGGAGGAGAGTAGTGAGGTGGTTGCAAGAAGGATGTAAATAGAATAAATAAACAAATGAAAACGTTAAGAATATATATATTTCCTTGCAAATAATGAAGCTGGTATTCATGCAAAGTATGATAAATGCACAAATACTGAGTAATTCTTGTGCAATTTCCATAGTGTCACACTTAGAAAATTTTTCATGTCCAATCTCATTCAATAAAACTACAAATAAATGACCTATTTAAATGAAAATAAAATGTTTTAAAGCTGGAATTCTATAAAGTGAATTGGAATTTGCTGATAATACACAACAAGACAATAATAATAGTAGCAAATATATGATGACTCAAGATTCCATGGTTCTAGGCTGAAGAGATGACTCTCAAAGATGGAGAGATATTAGTAGTACTGTATGGCTTAGGCAGAGGACCTGAGATGAGTTCCTAGGACCCAAAGAAGGAAGTTTACAGCTACATTCAACTGCAGGTCCCTCGGAACCAAGGCACTCTTCTGGCCTCTGTAGGTACTACAAACAGAAAGGTATACACACCAGCACTACCACCACTACTGTTGCTACTACTAGTATTAGTAACACAAGGTTTTAAAAATTCACTCTCACAATTCCACAACAGGATTTATTCTATGACCACATCCAGGCATTCAAGATATAGAACAACCGGAACATAAACATCAGTGTTCATATATTATTTAAAAGTTTTGAAAACTTATTCCCATGGGAACATCCCTGGTGGGAATCCAGTCATTTTCTCCTGGAAAACTTTATCAAAGGCTTCAGCTTGGGCTACTATGAAGTGATTCTTCCAGTCCCCAGTTGTGCCTGTAAAATGTGAATAAGATATATAGGTGGATTAATAATTGTTGTAACACTGCACTAGCTCTTCCCATCATATGCTTTTACCTTCTGTTTGATAATGATTACACAGTTAATATGCTACAACCACTCCAGTAGTGACTCATATTACAGGTTTAGAAATCTGGAAGCAGACTTGAGGCACAGTATCAAGGAAAGAGCCTCCTGGAACCTTGGCATTCCCATAGCTAGAATGCCCCAGATTTCTCTCTGCAATATTGTGAAGGGTCTTGCATGTTTTCTTGTGGTGTTTTACCGGATAAGATTTAGAAGTCTCAGGGTAAGCTTAGCAAAGTATATTTAGAATCTTCATTACAGCCAGGTGTAGCAGACTACATTGCATATTAGAAGCAAGTTGGTGAATTCTTCTGAGAAATGGAGATTCCCTACAGATACTTAACAGCCAAGTTACACTCATATGCAAGAATTTACCAAGGCCTAGGAAATAGGAGGGTTGTGGTATTGCATTATTCATGAGAAGGTCTGCTAGAGCAGAAAGCCCTGGTGCTAGCTTTCACAAGGCTCAAAGGAGAAGGACAAATTGTAACTATGTTGTGAAATCCTTACCTATCATTAGCTGACTCTAGACAGGGCTGTTCTATCTTTATTCTAAATATTACCTGGTTCCTGTAAGTCTTTTGAAGTCATTTCTCTGTTTTGTGCCATGTACTTCAACGTATTTTGCCTGCTGTGACACCCTACTCCTTTCTTTTCTGTATTATATAAGAGTGGTGTTCGATTTGTGACAATACATTCAGATTCAGCACACTTTCTCCTCTCTGTGTCTGTCAGTGAATTCTCCCAGACTCCATGCTCACCTGTTGGAACCTTGATTCCCATGAATTGAGGGGGGCCAACTGAACCCTGTCCTTGGCATTAATAAATCAAACTATCATTTCCTGTAGTAAATCTCTCTCTCTCTCTCTCTCTCTCTCTCTCTCTCTCTCTCTCTCTCTCTCTCTCTCTCTCTCTCTCTCTCTCTCTCTCTCTCTCTCTCTCTCCCTGAAACAGAGTTTCTCTGGCTGTCCTGTAACTCACTTTGTAGACCAGGCTGGCCTGGAGCTCAGAAATCTGCCTGCCTCTGCCTTCCCAGTGCTGGCTGGGAGTAAAGGCATGTGCCACCATGCCCTACCGAAAATTTCTTAAGTCCTGAAATCATATATGCAAACTTCACCCTCTGTCTAAATTATGTCCTACCTTTTCCTCTCTCACCAATATGCTAGACAATCTAACAGCAGCAACAATGGCTTGATCTTTTTATATATATACAGATTATTCCTGCTTCCCATCAAACCTGTTCCTATCATGCTATCCTACTCAGCAGGTTTTATCATGTCAATGATCCAAACAGACTTCAAGTGTTCTGTCTACTTCTTAGTATTTACTTATAGAAGTAAATAATTTTAAAACAAGTTTTAACTAATATCTTAAAGTAGTTTCTACTTATGTGTGTGTGTGGTCACATGAGTGCTGCAGATACGCATAGTTATGAGCAGCATTTCAGCTGCAGTGGACCCAGTCCCTCCCAGCTGAGGGCATTGAAGGACTCTGTTTCACTCATCCATGGTGTTTGGTGATACATGAAGATCTGTATAATTTCAGCCCCTGTCCTATGTAGCACTGTGTCTTATGAACATATATTGTTTTTCACCACTCCATTCCAGAATGTCTTTAGTTTGAAACTTAGAGATCAATCAACTGCTCAAGCTGTGTTGTATCTTCCTTCACCCTAGAGGGCTAATATTTTTCATATAATTACATCTTGGTCTTTGTCTCCTTATTAATGATACTGTAACCTTCTCTTCCCATCTTTCCTCCATTTCAATCTAGCAGGCCCCATCATTGCTTTATTTCCTAGCTGTGACACTGTTATATGTACCATGCATTTATGCTTTGAATATACACACAGAATATGCATCTAATATATTTGAAAAGAAAGTGATTCTGATATTACTAAATTGTTCATTTTACAAAGAGTGCCAAACATATAGGACATACTCAGTGTGGGATTTTCAAATAAATTCATGAATACCTGAGAAAAGTATAGTCAGTGCTCCTATTTTGCTGATGAGGAAAAATTAGTCTTTGAGATGTTATCATTATGACAGTGATGGGTGTGTATTTGAATCCAAAAAGAATGACAATAGAAGCCATTCTTTTCTTTATCACATACTTTCTTTCTGTATCATCACATAAGTTAATTTTAATTCACCAGAGGTCTATATTAAAGAAAATATAAAGAATTCATAAAAATGTAAATCCTTGATACAGCATATGGAAATAATATACTATAATTGATATGAATGTAAAATGTCATCTAATGAGATGGTACCTATTAATATCCATTGTGCTCTCAGGTTCTTTCTTTTCTTTATTAGAATACGTTTTCTTGTTTTTGACAGCATGCCTGGATCCTGATAAGCCAAACCAGATAGATACTAGACTACAAGTATCTCAACAAATTCAATATGGATTCCCAATGGAATAAATCAGTCCATCTGAGAAACCACATCTTTGGAGGTACACACATGGAGTTGTAAGTTCACCTATGTGCAAATTCTGTGCACCTTATTTTAATTTTATTTTCTTTCCTTATTTCTAAAAATCTCCCCAATCTTTTGTGTGTTAGATGGCAGGATAACCCTAACATGTGGTGGCTTAACTCTTATTGAAAAAGAACTTCCTTATAGTTCTGGAGGCTGCAGATCTCACATCAGAGTATTGTCCAAACCTTTGTAGGATTTTCTTTTTGGCCTGAAGATGGCAGGTTTCTTCCTCTGTCCTTGGGTCATCTTCCCTTTTTGACTCTGATTAATGTCTTCTGAAGATACCAGTGAAAATGATCAATGGCCCAACTACTGTGTCCATTAAACATATACTCTGAAGCAATGGGTACAGGGAATTTTGAGTGTTGCCAGAATATGTATCCTATACATGTCTTGATTGTGGCATTGTCTTTACAAAGTCTTGTCAACCAAACAGGGGCTAAATATCTCTCTAGTGTGCATTTCCTGCAGAGCCTAAATATTGAATTATAATGACTACAATTGCACGAGGAAAATCATTGCTTGGAGATTAAAACCAGATGCATCTCAACAACTTGAATGATTGAGTCTCTGGGATAAAGCTTACAAAGTAGCTCTGCAGAGGCAATAAAAGATAATTTCTTGTGTCTTGAGATGAGAACAATTAAAGGATATGGGAAAATAGGTCTAGTGAATTAGCATTATCTTTGATTTGCTCATAGTTTGATGATTCAAAACTGGCACCAATGTGATAGAGGAATTGAGAAGACAAATATTATCTTTATATACATTTTACTTTCAAAGTTATTTCCAGACATATCCAATTCATCATTGTCTATAATGAATTAGTGAAGCAAGTGGGTAATGTATTTGGTGTCCCCCATCAGTGACCTGGTTTCCAGAATTCCCTGGCTTAAAGGATATTGGTGTCACACTAGTATAAGAAAAAATAATCCCCCAAAATAAAAGCTGTCTTTAAATGCAAAAAAATCATATGCTACATATAATCACTTTGATAATTAAATTTCAAAAGATTAATGAGGTCTTATCAAGTATTTTGGCCGAACTATATTATAATTAGTGTGTATGTATGTATGTATGTATGTATGTATGTATGTATGTATGTGTTCCTGTTATCATCTGTGCTGCATGACAAATAGTATTTCTATTCAGAAGAGATTAAATCCAAGTGTGGTCTCATCCTAAAAGAATCTTCCTGGAAAAGCAGAAACAACAGTTATCTTCATGGAATTTTGTCTTAAATTCCATTCCATCTGCTGTGATTTGTCTCTGCTAAAGCTTTTGCTTGTCAGTTTCCTTATTCCTTTGCTGTTAACAGAGCTACTTCATTCCTTCAGGTATGTGATAACAGACTTTTATTTTCTTAGAATGTTTTTTTTTTAACTAAAACTTTTTTTTTAATTTTTTTATTTATTATATGCAAGTTCACTGTAGCTGTCTTCAGACACTCCAGAAGAGGGCGCCAGATCTCTTTACGGATGGTTGTGAGCCACCATGTGGTTGCTGGGATTTGAACTCTGGACCTTTGGAAGAGCAGTCGGGTGCTCTTACCCACTGAGCCATCTCACCAGCCCTCTTACAATGTTTTAACTCTGCCAAATTCTCATTCATTATAGGAAATCAAGAAACAGAACACATTGCTTAGGTGAGACATTCATTTCTAGTACAGAGAAATATGTCTCCACAGAGTCTGGAGTGCAGGAGTCTGAGGGAAGCTGGCAAGAACACTTTATTCTTTCATATGCCTTGATCTTTAGTGTATAGATTTCCATGTTCTTTTAGTGAGTGGTGACATATCTTTATGTTTAAATCTCAGTCAAAATTTCATATTATTTGGATAGTATGAGTACTAGATTAAATACAATCTGGTAACTACTTAGACTTCCTTTTTTCTACAAAAACTCCTGATATCCCTATATTTTTAGTTTCCAAATCTCACACTCCAAAGCAGTCGATGGAAGGTAAAGTCTGAAACATTTTAAGTATGGATAAAGAAAATTAAACTGATAATTTTTACTTCATTCATTTATACCCATGTTTTTATTTAGTGTTAAATATTTAATGACTGACACCTTCTTTCTTCTACTCTAAGTTCCATCTCACCTATCATTATCTAATTAGGTCTGGGTGAGGCACAAGATCTGATTCATTCTGGCAAAGTCAATCCAGAACTGTACAGCTATGAAACCACACACACAAACAATCTGTTCCCAGCATAGAAAGAGTTGGCACATAAATAAAGAGGATTGAAATTCCCTTTCCAGGAGAGATAATTCCAAAGAAGAGAGGGGTCATGAACCTATGTAATCTAAATAGGTTCGCAAATAACATCAGAATTTAACACTAGAAAATTTTTTTAGAACTATTGGACTTGGCTTCCACTGGACAGCAATCTTGACCTGGTCAACATCTTTTCCAGCTGTTAATGTAATTTTTGTTGTCTTATGGTTATCATCTTAGATATATCTTTGCTCTAATGCATTACACTTTTTTATTTTATATTTTAGAGATGAGGAATATAATACAGGGAACTTGACAAAATGCCTCATAAAACACTGTCCTCTTTCCCATTTTTTTCATTGAAGTTATTGGACATGACCATCTCCAATCCCAAGTTCATATCCCAGAATAAATCAGCTTTGCAGAGTATTTGAAGCCCATATCTTCTCCATAAAACCATTCCCTGTTGTGTCTGTGAGAAGCTATCGGTGATGAGCAGTGACTTTCAGTACATTACCAACTACTTAGAGCTTTATTGCCACAACAAGCCCTTCACATGTTCTGACATATTCTGAAGCTAGATGATCTCTTTACCTTTTCTCATGAGCTTCAAGCCATTAGTAATCTGATCTTCCTTAACGAGACTAAAATTGGACATGTTGTTTTCTTTCATGGCTTGGAAAGAGCTGTACTTGAGGACGAGATCCAGCTCATCTGGCCCTAATTTTTTTTCCTAGGAAGTCACAGATCTTCTTTATAGTTCCCTTTGTATCCTAAAAGAAGAACAAACTGAAATGAGGGCAATAAACAGAGAGCACTGAGAGAAAAGATTAAAAAATGGGATCTGAGGATGGGGATGATCAAAGTGTTGTGAAAGGGCATCATCAAATGAGAGAGCATGAATAGGATTTAGGCAATAAAAGAAATGGAACAAAGGGAGGAAGGACTCACACTCAACATTTATATATTGAGTGTGCTTGCAATGTGGCTCATCTATGGTGTCTAAAAGACAGAGGCTGGGGATTCTTTTTAGGGAGGAGAAAATGTAAGAGAGAGATTCTCATAGAACCAAGGTTAAATTTAAACTTGCTTTTTAGAGGATCATGACCTTGAATTTGAGACCTTCCTTGTCCATCTCCATAGTGCTAAGGTCACAGGTGTGTGCTGATGCACTCACTCATTATACTGAGATTTTTTTCTTAATACAGGGCCTCACTATGGAGTTTTTCTTGTGTGTTGGAAGTTGCTGTGGCGATTAGTATATGTCAAGCTCACACAGATCAGAAATCCATCTATCTGGCTTTTTCCTTCCAAGTTCTGGAACTGAAAGTATGTACAACCATAACTATCCTGCCCTGGGACATTTATAGAAACTTATAGAAATGCTGCTAAACAATGATCAAGGCAAATGAAGACATGTGCACAAAATCCTCAGCAGATATTAATGTTAGTGCCAGATAATACTGTTTGCTTAGGCTAACTGAGAACAATCCAGATATTATGACAGTTTCATGGAATGTTCTCAATATTTATTACTTGAGAATACTTCTGAGACATTTTGTTTTGAGTAAGCATCTCAGGTGGTGGCTCAGGTGGTCATCACATTCCCAATTTTTCTGTCTCAGATCTCTAACCGTTGCAATGATGTCAGTGTACTACCACAATTAATTTAATCTTCTGATATAATCATTACAAGGTAAAATCTTAGAACAACAAAAATTGTGCTTTCAATCCTAGCCCTCCCCCTGGGGACATGAGGTTTTATTGGTTTAAAACTTTTTTTTTACATATTTATCAGAGTACTGCTTAATATTTCATACAAATGTAAACAATCATGATAATAACTGAAAAGAATGTGTTAATGGTCAGATAGAAGACTTATTGGAATGTGCAGTAGTGTGTAGCAGACAGCTGGGTAGTGATCCTTTCTTGGGAAAACTGAACTTAATGATGATTAAGTAAAAGATTCTACATATGGGAAAAAGAGTATGATGAAACTTTTTTAATTATTTAAGTTTATTTATTTTTTACACTCTATATTTTATTCCCTTATATTCTGATCCACCCTATGACTGTTCCACATTGCATACATCCTCCCCACCATGGTATCTCTATGGCGGTGTCCTCCCAAACCCAGCTGACGTCGAATCTCCATGTGTCCTTCTTTCTCCCAAGGGTTAGATGCATCATCTTTGAATGAACAGTGACCCAGAAATTCTCTATTGTATATGTGTTGATGGCCTCATATCAGCTGGTGTATGCTGTCTGGTGGTCCACTGTTTGAAAGATCTCAGGGGTCCAGATTAATCGAGACTCTTTGTCCTCCTAAAGGATCACCCTTCTCCTTTCAACGTACTCTAATTCAAAAACAAGTGTTAGCTGCTTCTGTCCATTGGGTGGGTGCAAACATTTGCCTCTGATGCTTTCATCTGCTTGCTGGGTTTTTCAGAGGGCATTCATCATAGGACCCTTTTTGTAAGCTATCCATAAACTCAGAAATAGTGTCAGACCTTGTGACCTCCCCTTGAACTGGACCCCACTTTGGGTCTTTTGCTGGACCTTCTTTTCCTCAGGTTCCTCTCCATTTCCAACCCTGTCATTCTTTCAGACAGGAAAAATTATGGGTTAAACTTATGACTGTGGGATGGGCCCACTCTCCTTCATTTGATGCCCTGTCTTCCTGCAGATGGTGGAGGTAGGGTCTATAACATCCTGCTCCCAAATGCATGGAAATTCATCTAAGTTCTCTCCCTTTGAGTCCTGAGAGTCTTTA
The DNA here is from genome assembly GCF_978045245.1 of Mus caroli. Taxonomy (NCBI): domain Eukaryota; kingdom Metazoa; phylum Chordata; class Mammalia; order Rodentia; family Muridae; genus Mus; species Mus caroli. Next base: position 128,930,018 of record NW_028227263.1, on the reverse strand, counting down.
ACTTCCCAGGTCTCTGGTGCATTCTGGAGGGTCCCCCCAACCTCTTATTTTCAGAGGATGCCTGTTTCCATTCTTTCTGCTGGCCATCAGAGTTTCAGTCCTTTTCCTTCACCCAATACTAGATCAGGTTCACGTGTCCCTCCCAGTCCCCCCATACACTTTCCCTCCCAGGTTCCTCCCTTCTGCTTCCTCAGAGATAAACACTCCGAGGTCTAATTTAATTTTGAATAATTGCATCTTTCAGTTTTTGTCTGGTTGCACTTTTTCTTTTTATTAATAAATATTTTTCTCCATCCCTAGAGGGGAGCAGGTAGGTTGAGAGCAGATCTTTGGTTTCTCTCTGCCTTTCTAGATCCCATGCCTAATTTTCATCTTTTTTATTGTTGTTGTTGTTGTAATAGGTTCTTGTACTTAACTGAGTGGTAACTGTAACGTCACCTTTTTCATGTCTTCATAGTATAGTACCAAGAAGTTGTCCCATTCTCTCATGGACAGCCAGCCACGGACATGCTCAAACCATGATCCATATATAACTGTGTGCAGGGAGAAGTGGAGTGTCAGTTACAAAGCACTAACACAGGGTATGCTTGACTTTCTTCATTTTCTGAAAGCAGCAGCAGAAAGCTTCACTAAGAAAAATCTAACTAGTCTGTATTTATAGCATTAAACATGATGTTTGAGGTTAACACAGATATAGAGAACTGATAAAATCAAGTTCATTATCAAACTCATTACCACACAGCTTTACCATTGATGCCAAGAGGAGATATTCTACTGTCAAGGTGCAAGGACAGAGGTGTGTGCTGGGGGAAATCTATCACAACAATACAGAAATCTAGAGGTGATTTCTGTAAATTCCTGCCTCCTGGTGAGGTGTATGAAGAAAACACAACGATTTGATAACAGAGATGGGAGAACAGTATTTTATATGGTGTTGGAAAGAAAGATTTCCATCAGTAAAGCAACCTACTGGCAGAAATCTAATAGATGTATGAATCAAAGCTATATGACATCATTAATAATCATCTCAACAAAGTTAGTTAAGGGGATCAGGCTCCTTTGAGTGTGTGTGTGTGTGTGTGTGTGTGTGTGTGTGTGTGTGTGTGTGTAAGAGATGGAGAGAGAGAGAGAGAGAGAGAGAGAGAGAGAGAGAGAGAGAGAGAGAGAGAGAGAGAGAGAATATGTTTGTGAGGTTTTAGAGTATATAAGAGAACTATATAAGGCACTGCCAAGTGGGGAAGACAAGAGACAGTAATTTCAAGAGAATATCTCAACGCAGCATACCTATGTCTACAATTCCCTTTGGGAGTATATAGGGGTATCATTTCCATTTCTCAATTTTCAATTTTCAGTCCCTGATTTTTTACATAGTGCTCTTTTCCTGAGTTGAACTCACATGCTGCAATATAGATGTGCAAGGTCAGAGGTGTCCAGTAGTGCAATAATGACACAATTGTTATGGGGTTACTTAAATGATGTCTGATTGGATTTGAGGCTTGATCCTTGAGATGGAATTCATGCCTGGTACTATAATCCTGGTCATGAACCCATGGTTGATGATGTCATATTTCCAAACTAGGATTCCGACTGTCAATTTACTAAATGGTCATATTGTCAAACTACAGTTTAAATATTTGTATTTATACCCATAGATTTGTGCTGTTCTATATCTTTGTTAGAGATTAGTTTTGCAACTATCTCTGGCTCAGGAAATACCATGGAACAGGAAGTAGAAATTAAAAGCTAGAGAATGTGGTGGAATGCTTTGAAATTTGGAATGCTCTGTAAATATTGTCCTTTGAATATAAATTAGCTGTTATGCAAATGTGCTCATATCACCAATGGTTGCCTAAAGAAAAACTGCATAACATAAAGCTGGTTAATATTCCAGGATGCATGGGAGAGGGTTTCCTGAATCTGTACTCCTCACTGAGGATCTATTTGCAGTTAATGACTGCTAGATGAGAAAGACTTCCACACCCTTTTCATATAGGACTACTATTATGGTTCTAGTGCCCACATGGACGGCCCCACATCCATGCACATATGAACATCACAAATTAGCATTAGGGGGTTGTATTGTTTTGAAAAAAATTAAGTTCCACTATGGACATATTATGTGATGTATAATGTGTTGGAATACATACTGGCAAATCTGGCAGAATATGATATAACATATTCAATTTTTATCTTTTGAAGAATAGAAATATTATGTAAAAATCACAAAAAATTTGAAAACTAAATCAAGCACAAACAACGGACATAGGAAAATCTAATGCTTGTCTAAATAAAATTCTAAAAGCAGATAATTCAGGATGAAGAAGCCAATATATGATGCCAATTCACTTTACTTTTGAAGGACACCAGTTCCAATATCTAAGACATATTTATTCCAAGAATGAGTTTTTAAATCTTCTTCAGAAACCACCTCATGATGAATTTTCATGATAGTTTAGTTCATCTCTCATCCACTATCAGAAAAGTGTATCCATGTAGTAAACAGAGATTAAGTCACAGACCCACAGCTCCTATTGGTACAGACAATATGAGACTTTGGAGTGGTGAGCAGTAAAATTGGCTTCTATATTAAACCTTTTGCTCCAATGTTTAGGTATCATATTGGATGTGGATGTGACATATTATAGAGGCAGAGGTGGTGGATGACTTGAATAAACAGTGTTTTATGAACACATCATGGCTGTTGGACACATTAACTCAGCAGTTGTGACAGTATGTGCAAGACCTGTGTAAGCTCAAGAGAGACTGAGTTCCTGCATGGAGCAAGAGGTTGGTCATGATGTGCCAACTATGAGGAACTACTAGTGACTGATGGCTTCCTGAAGAGAGTCAGTTTATTTCTGAGTGTTTATCCAACTACATTGAATATTCATACACCCAAAGATGTATAGTCAGAATTAATTGCAATGGATGGTTTTAAAAAGCAACAGGACTGGAGAGATGGCTCAGGATTTTAGAACACTTGCTGCTCCCACAGAAGATGTTGGTTTAGTTCCCAGTACCAACATGGTAACTCACTATCTTCTGTAACTTCAGTTCTAGAAGATAATTTATACCCCTGGCCATCGTGGGTAATGCTCTCATTATGGTTCACATACATACATGCAGATAAAAGACACCTAGACATAAAATAAAACTAAATCTTAAAAAGATAATATACAAAGTTGGATGCTTATGGGATTAGAAGCAGTATAAGGGAGGAATCAGGAAAGGGAATGAATGTGATAAAAATACAATTTATGCGATTATCAAAGAGTTAAAAGATATATTTAAAAACTTTTATACAAAGAGCACAGAGATACTGAGTTAACTCAAAGAACATTAGTCTTGTAGCCCTTGAGAAGGAAGATCAATGAAAAGAATACCTCATTTTACAGCTGTATACACAGAGATTCAGAGAATATAGTAATCCCTAGAAAGTTGAAGTAAAAGAAATCATTTATACGATTTATTTTATTTTTTATTTCCATATATGCCTATGTTATGTTTGTGAGATTGCATGTATGTATGTTTTTATTTGCAAAAGAGAGAAGAGGATGTCAGTTACTCTGAATATGGAGTTATAGAAAATCATCACCTACTCAGGGTTTGAGTGTGGGGATCCAGACTCTACTCCTCTAAAAAAGCAGCAAGTGCTATAGATCACTGAGCCTTCTGTTCAGTTCCTAATGGTATCATTTTTAAAAGAAAGACATGAGCAACTTTACTGAACAAAAAAGTAGAAATTAGCAAAAATTCGAAATTGTAAATGAAATGAATAGATTTTTAAAAGGGAATGAAGGAATTGTTTTATGGCTCAATGTATAAAAGTGTTTATCATATAAGCCTTATGATCACATCTCATTTTCTGTAACCTGAATAAATCAGAAGGAAACAAATGACTCCACAAAGTTGCCCACAGATCATCACTGATGTTCCGTGACATGTGTATCCACACAGACACTATGCACACATACATCCCAGATAATAATAAAGAAAATATCATTAAAGGAAAAAAGAAATAGGAAACTGGACACAATCTATAAATACCGGGAAGACAGTCCTAATTAGGAATCATGTAGATACAATTGGCATGTGTGTATGTATGTAAACATTGTCCTGATTATTAATTGAAGATATAGAAGGATAATGTATATTGTGAGCAGCATCATTCCTTACTTAGTGGGATCCTGAGAAGTATAGATGGAGGAAAAATCCAAATGAAGGCCAAAAGGCCATGACCTATATATTTATTCTCTTCTTGATCATGACTGTGTAACAAAGAAAGTACATTGAAATCACTGAGATCTGTTAAGCCATACATCTCAGAAAAAGAGAGGATAGGTGTCCGCCTGACCCGGGAGGGCTTTGCCTGAGCATCGGTGGGAGATATCTTGGCTCCGGAACTCGCTAAAAGTAGTCTGCACAGGTGAGAGTGTGGACTACAGAAGCTAACAGTTTCTAGTATAGGCAGGAGCCACAGAGCTTCTGAGGCAGCCCCCTTTTTAGGCTCCAGACATCCAGGCACCTTCCCTGCCAGAGGATAGGTGTCCGCCCTGCCAGGGAGGGCTTTGCAGGAGCACCTGGGGGAGCCATCTTGGTTCCTGGATCCCTCTGAGACTAATCTGTGCAGGTGAGAGTGTGGACTACAGAAGCTAACAGCTTCTGTGACAGGCTGAAGCAACACAGCTTCTGACACAGGTCCTGTTTTGGGCCTTCATCTTTGGCCAGGAGGGAGGTCCAAACACCAGATATCTGTGCACCTTCCCTGTAAGAGGAGAGCTTGCCTGCAGACCATTGAAACTCAGACAAGAGCTAGTCTCCCAGTTCTGCTGATAGAGGCTAAAAATCATGAGGGAAATAATCTCTAACCGGAGACAACTATAACAACTAACTCCAGAGATTACCAGATGGCGAAAGGTAAACGTAAGGATCTTACTAACAGAAACCAAGATCACTCACCATCATTAGAACCCAGCACTCCCACCGTGCCCAGTCCAGAGCACCCCAACACATCTGAAAAGCTAGAACCAGATTTAAAAACAAATCTTATAAAATTTTTAAGCATTTTAAGTTTATTATAAAAAAACTTCAAACAGAGAAATGGATACAGAAAACGTGGTACATTTATAGAATGGAGTGCTATGCAGCTATTAAAGCAATGAGTTTATGAAGTTCTTAGATAAATGGATTGATCTGGAGGTTGTCATACCAAGTGAGGTAACCCAATCACAAAGGAACACACATGATATGCACTCACTGATAAGTGGATAATACCCATAAGTTTAGAATCCTTCTTAGAAGGGGAACAACATAACCATGGAAAGAGTTGTAGAGGCAAAGTTCAGAGCAGAGCCTGAAGGAACAACAATCTAGAGACTGCCTCACTTGCAGATCCATCCCATGAACAACCATCAAACCCAGACACTGTGGTAGATGCCAACAAGAGTTTGCTGTCAGGAGCCTGATATAGCTGTCTCCTGAGGGACTTTTCTAGTTCCTGGCAAATACAGAAGTGGATGCTCACAATCATCCATTGGATGGAGCCAAATGTCCCTAATGAAGGAACTAGAGAAAGTACCCAGGGAGTTTAAGGGGTTTGAAGCCCCATAAGAGGATCATCAATATGAACTAACCAGTACCCCAAAAACTCCTTGGAACTAAACCCCCTATCAAAGAAAACACATGGTAGAACTTGAGGCTCTAGATATATATGTAACAGAGGATAGCCTAATTAGTCATCAATGGGAGGAGAGGCAGGCCCTTGTTCCTGTGAAGGGTCTATGCCCCAGTATAGGGGAATGCCAAGACCTGGAATAGGAGTGAGTTGGTTGGGGAGTAGTGGAGGTTGAAGGGGATAGGGGAGCTACAGAGGGGAAACTATGAAAGGGAATAACATTTTGAAATGTAAATAAAGAAAATATCTAATAAAAAAAAGAATTGACATACAAGAATAATTGAACCTTCACATGAAATATTACAATTTCAACATCACCTCAATTCACTATCCACCACCAAAACCAAAACTGTATTAGTAGACTTAGAACGAAAACAATAATTAGCTATGCATTCTCTTTCAACACTTTTGCAAATTACCTGCAACAAATTCTTTCTCATCACTTTATATTTATGCTTTCTTTTATTTTCCCAAGGCTTCATAAATATTCTGTCTTTTGAAAATATCATTCTGACTGGAGTAAGATAAGCTCACAAAGTAGTTTTTATTTGCATTTCCAGGATGGCTAATAATGTTGAATGGTTTAAAAATTGGAGATGAGGAATTTGTTTTTCTTGTTTTGGTTGCACTATTAGGTTCCATGATACAGATTTTGCTCCAGTTTTTTTTTCTTGATTTTGAATTTTTAAAAATCTTTTAGACTCTAGACAACCACAGACCGTGAACATGTAGATTGGAAAGGTTTTCATCCATTCTGTAGCCTGCATCTTCACATGAAAAATGAGTTACATTGGTTTATAGAAGCCTTTTCTTTGAGCAAGGTCCTACTTGTCCATTATTTGCCTTGTTGTCTGAGTGGGATGAATCCTATTTAGCAAGTCCTTACCTGAACCGATATACGACTTTTTCCTTTAGCAGTTTCATAGATTTGAGTCTTCTGTTGAGGTTCTTGATCCACTTGATATTGGTGTGTGTCTGTCAGGCTGTGTCTATCCTTCTGTGTCTGTCGGTCTGTCTATGTGTGTCACTGTTTATATGTTTGAGGGATGAGGGATTATATGCCCCAGTACAGGGGAATGCCAAGGCCAGGAAGCAGGAGTGGGTGGGTTGGGGAGCAGGGAGGGGGGAGGGTATAAGGGACTTTCAGAGTAAAGTAGAAAAGGGGATAGCATTTGAAATGTAAATGAAGAAAATATCTAATAAAAATAAAAATAAAAAAGAAGATATAGACTCACTCTTCTACATACAGCAATCTAGTTACCAATTTACTGAAGAAATTGTCTTTCTTAAATGTATATTTTTTTAATTTTGCCAAACAAAAAGAACCATCAGTTGTGTTAACATATTGTCTTGTTTTTCTACTCCATTAATCTCTATGTCTGTTTTTGTAACAGTCGAATGCTCTCTTTAATATCTCTGTAGTATAACTGGAAATAAGGTACTGTTTTTTCAAGATCAATTTGATTAACAGAATGATTTTTTTATTTGCTTTCATATGAACTTATTACTGATTTTGTTTTTTATTTGGACATTTCATACATGTATAAATTACATTCTAATATTCATAGCATTCACCTTCTCTAATCTCCCTCTGCCTTTATTAACCTCTATTCCCTATATTCTCTTTTAAAACACTCATATCTCTTTATTCATGACTCATTAGTATAACCATGTATAGGATTTTCTGTGAAACTGTAGAGTTGAACTACCCATTGAAACCTATTAAGGATCTCAATTGGTATAAAACTGAAGACAGTGGCTTCCTATGACCCAGAATCCTTCAGTATCTGGCACTTCAGCAGGGATTAGTGATGTTCCATGAGTCTCCTCCCCAACCTATGACTAATTATTGATGAATGCCAGTCTTGTACAGACCCATTGCAAGCAGCTTCAAATGATTTTACTTGCTGCATTTAGTCTGCCATGTTCACAAGCCAGTATTTTATAGCACTTCTCTCTTTATCTTCAGCTCCTACATTCATTCCACCATCTCTTCTGCAATAATATCTAAGCATGAGAAGTGGATGTGCAATATACCATGTAAGAATGAACATCCTACCATTCTGAACAAATTCAATTTTTTTTTTTAATTCTGTGGATAATGACATTGAAATTTTGATTGGGATTGTGTTGGATCAGTACATTGTTTTGGAGGGATGGCAATTTTTTGTAACATTAACTCTCCTAGTTTTAGAGCAGGAGATTTTCTATTTTCTACCTCTTAGTGTCTGCTTCACCCTGTTGAAAATTTCACTGTAGAGGATATATCACCTCTTTCTTGTATTAATTTCTTTTCTACTGCTGTGATAAAACACAATGAACAGGGCACGTTATAGAAGGAATGTTTTGTTTGGGGTTTATGGATCTAGAGAGACAAGGGTGTATCATCATTACTATGGCTGGAAGTATGACACCATCCAAGTAGACAGAGTATTCAAGCAGCAATTTAGATCTCACAAGTGAATCCATAAGCAGGAGGGAGAGAGATCACTCAAAAACGTGCCAGTTATGAAACTTTAAATCTCACTCCAGTGACATATTTCCTCAAGCAAGTTCACAGTTCATAATACTCACAAAATATTCACCACTTCGGGATCACATATTCAAATGCCTGAAATTTATAGGGGACATCTCTTTCAAGCAAGCAAACGGTGATATATTTATTCTGGGATATTTTCTTTTGTCTTCCTTTTTATTAGATATTTTCTTTACTTACATTTCAAAAGTCATCCCCTTTCCTGGTATCATCCCCCTCCCCAGAAATCCCCTTATACCATCCCCTCTCACCCTGCTTCTATAAAGGTGTTCTCCCACACACCAACCGCTGCCACCCCACAGTGACTTTGAACACTGGGGCATTGAGTCTTCACAGAACAAAGGGTTTCTCCTCTCATTAATGCCCAACAAGGACATCCTCTACTACATATGTGGCTGGAGCTATGAGTCCCTCCATGTGTACACTTTGGTTGATGGTTTAGGCCCTGGGAACTCTGGGGTCTGGTTGGTAGATATTGATGTTCTTCCTGTGGAATTTTAAATCCCTTTAGCTACTTCAGTCTTTGATCTAATTCCTCCATTGGGAACCCAGTGTTCTATCCAAGCATCTGCCTCTGTATTTGTCAGGCATTGGCAGAGCCTCTCAGGAAACAGATATATCAGGCTCAAGTCTAAGTGGATCAAAAAACTCCACATAAAACCAGAGACACTGAAATTTATAGAGGAAGTGGTGAAGAGCCTCGAAGATATGGGCACAGGGAAAAGATTTCTGAACAGAACACCAATGGTTTGTCAAGAATAGAGAAATAGGACCTCATAAAATGCACAGGACACTGTAAATAAGACAAAAAGCAACCAACAGAACAGGAAAAGATCTTTACCAATCCTAAAGCTGAAAGGGGGGATAATATCCAATAAATATAAAGAATACAAGAAGTTGAACACCAGAAAACTAAGCAACCCTATTAAAAGATGGGAGCTAAATCAGTTTGGCAGTTCCTCAGGAAATTCGACTTAGCAATACCTGAAGATCCTGCAATACCTCTCCTGAGCATATATCAAGAAGATGCTCCAACATGTAGTAAGGACACAGGCTCCACTATGTTCATAGCAGCATTATTTATAATAGCCAGAAACTGAAGAGACCCTTGATGTCCCTCAACAGAGGAATGGATACAGAAAATGTGGTACAGTCACAGAATGGAGTACTATGAAGCTATTAAAAACAATTGACTTCATGAAATTCCTAGACAAATGGATAGATCTGTATGATATCATCTTGAGGTAACCCAATCACAAAAGAACACACATGATATGCACTCACTGAGAAGAGAATATTAGCTCAGAATTTCATAATCCTTTTTTGAAGGGGATCCAAATACCCATGGAAGGAGTTACAGAGACAAAGTTCATAGTAGAGCCTGAAGGAAAGACCATCCAGAGACTGTTCAACTCGGGGATCCATCACATTAACAACCACCAAACCCAGACACGAGGCAGATACCAACAAGAGCTGGCTGACAGGAGCCTGATATAGCTGTCTCCTGTGAAGCTCTGCTAGAGTCTGGCAAATACAGAAGTGGATGCTCACAGCCATCCATTGGATGGAGCACAAAGTCTGCAATGAAAGAGCTGGAGAATGTATCCAAGGAGCTGAAGGGGCCTGTAGCCTCATAGAAGCAACATCAATATGAACTAACCAGTACCCCCCAGAGCTCCTTGGAACGAAACCCCCAGTCAACGAAACCCCCAGTCAACGAAAACACATGGTGGAACTTGTGGCACAGGATGGCCTATTCAGTCATCAATGGGAGGAGAGGACCTTGGTCATGTGGAGGCTCTATGCCCCAGCATAGGGGAATTCCAGGACTAGGAATGAGAGTTGGTAGGATAGTGTGCAGGCAGGGTGAGGGGATAGGGGATTTTCAGTGGGGAAACTAGGAAAGGGGATAACATTGGAAATTTAAATAAAGAAAACTTATCATAAAAAATTTAAAAAATAATACATCACTACTAGGTTTTCTTAATGAACATAAATAGAAAAAGTCTTTTTGTTTGTTTTGTTTTTAGTAGAGTTTACAATCTTTGCTCTTACTGAGGTGCAAACCCACAATAAGAAAAATTTTTGGACATTGGAGGTCTTTGTAATAAGGCCCTACTTCAATATTCCTCACATAACCAAAGGTTATACCTCCATATTAGCCAAGCTAAGAGTTGAAAAATCAGTTGTGCCAAGGAACGAATTGTAGGCATGATTTTTCGATACAGATTTCCTGCTATGGTCAAAGTTATTTGACGTGAGTGATTGTCTTCATTCTCAGCCCAAAAGGATCAGGTTACACTCATTTAAGAAATGGTGTGATATTAAGATGGTTTATCGATGAAATCATTCATGAACAGTTTCAATGTAGAATGGTTCTGCTTGGAGGGTGGCACAGATATTAGGTGTGGTTATGATTCTGTTTCCTTTGCTTTGATGATTTTAAAAAGCATACATCTCAGATTAAGAATAACTTATACAATTCTTTTCTTAAAAATGGATACAATAAATATATGTATCCAAGCAAAGCGTTTAGTCTCAATCTTTGCTGTTCTCTTATAAGCCATCTTTCAAATTAGTTGTCTATATTTCTTTTGGCCACATAAATAATTTTGAAATATGTAACCTGTTCTGAAAATCATAGTATAGATAAAACCAACAAATAAACAACCCTAGTAAGAGAGAGGTTGAGGTAGGAGAAGCTCAGGGAAAGATAGGGTTGTGTACAAACACGAAGAAAGTTTATATGGATTGCATAATTTTGGACCTATTTTTCCAAATACCAAACTAGAGAGACTACTGGATTGCATCTTACTAATTCCTAATTTTTTTATATTTTTGAATTTCAATAGATTAGGATATGTTAGTAATACTAATTTTCAAATTAAAAGATATCAGGGAAAAGTGATTGTTACTTCGTGGTATTTTTGTTGTTAGAGGTGGAATTATGTTTGTGTAGGTTTGTTAAAAGATTACTTTCTTGCTTCTTTTAGGGTGTAGTTTCACCCCTTGTGCTGGTGTTTTCTGTTATTATTTGTAGGGCTTGATTTGTGGAAAGATACTGTATAATTTTGATTTTGTCATGGAATATCTTGTTTTCTCTCTCTAGGGCATTTGTGTTTTCTTATGGTCTGTATGACATCTGTCCAGGATTTTCTAGCTTTCATAGTCTTTGGTGAGAAGTGTGGTGTAATTCTGATAGGTCTGCTTTATATGTTTCTTGACCTTATTTCATTAACGCTTTTAAAATTCTTTGTTTAGTACATTTGCTGTTTTGATTACTATGTGATGTAAGGGAGATATTTCTTTTCTGGTCCAGTCTATTTCGAGTTCTGTAGGTTTTTTGCATGTTCTTGTGCATCTCTTCCTTTACTTTAGGGAAGTATATATTTGCTGTATGTTATCATAAAAAAATAGATGAGAGCTAATAATGAAATGATTAAACAAAGTGTTTCAGGCCAATGGAACTAGAAAAAGCAAATATTGCTGATGTAATCTTACAAAATCATAGTTGACTTGAATCAATTCTGGTGAGAAATGATAAACATCATTTTGTATTGATTAAAGGAATAATGCATGGAAAGGACAGGGCAGTTGTAATTACAGGTCCACCTAGTTCTACACAGAACATACTACTAGATATACAGTAACAAACAGTAGTCTTACTCTGAATGGTTAACACATCATCTTATTAAAAAATAAACAATATTAAATGATGTCCCGGATAAAGCAGGCTTAACAAACATCTATAGAACACTAAATCTAAACAGTGTAGAATACACATTGTTCTCAGAAGCCTATGGAGCTATTACTCAAATATATATATTTATTTATTCTTTATATATATATATATATATAAAGAAATTATTGACCAATATAAATTAAAATAATTTCTTATATTCTACTTAGCAATAATAAAATGGTTACAAATAAATAAAAAGAGAATCTCCAGAATGCAAACTAACTCACGGAGATTTAACAACTCACAAGTGAATGATGAAGAAGTCAAGAATAAAAGGACTCATATAATCAAATGAAGATGGAAATAAAACAGCATTTAACCTATGGAATAAAATGAAAACAGCCCTAACAGGGACATTTAAAGCTCAAAGTTCCTCCATTAAGAAATCAAGGTGATTTCTAATACAGTAGTTAATGTTCAACATGGAAATTTGGAAAAAGAACAAAGCAAACAGCGAACTTAGTAGCTGGAAAGATATCAGTGACCTCAGTGTAGAAATTAAAGAAGGGAACAGCAGGAACAAGAAACACAATATAGGGAGTTGATGAAACAGTTATATTCTTCAAAATATAACGAATATTGATCAAATCTTATCTAAACTCACCAAAAGAATAACAAATGCCAAAAGCAATACAGTAAAACACAAAAGAGGAGTCATTATCACAGCACAAATGAAATTAAGAAAAATTTTAGAGTTTACCTTAAAAATCATATACCACTATGCTTGAAAACATAAAAGATATGGATGAATATATGTATATATACATATATATATATACATATATATATATATATATGTGTGTGTGTGTGTGTATGATAAATATTACATTTGAAACAATTAATGAGGTACATATGTGAGGAGGCTCAGCAGTTCATAGCATCCCCTGTTTTCTATAAGACAAGGATTCAGTTTCTAGTACACCTGGAAGTTCACAATGCCCTATTAAAATATAGACACTAGTTTTCCTCATAAGACTGCTTTCATTGTGTCCCATAAGGTTAGGTATGTTGTAGCTTCATTTCATTAATCTCTAAAAGGCCTTTAATTTCATTCTTTATTTCTTCCTTAACCAAGTTATCATTGAATACAGTGTTGTTCAGCTTCAACGTTTATGTGGGTTTTCTATTATTTATGTTGTTATTGAAGGTCAGCCTTAGTCAATGGTGATAGGATGTATGGGATTACTTCAATTTTTTTTTTATCTGCTGATCAGCCATCTTTATAATAGCCAGAAGCTGTAAAGAACCCAGATATCCCTCAGCAGAAGAATAAATACAGAAAATGTGGTAAATTTACAGAATGGAGTACTATGCAGCTATTAAAGACAATGAAGTTGATCTTGTATCCCAGGTCCCTCAGAGACCAGTCTGCATAGGAGAGCCTGCAGACTGCAAAAGCAACATAGCTTCTGGGACAGGCCCCTTTTCGGGCCTTCATATTCAGCCAGGAAGCAGATCTGAGATCCAGACATCAGTGCTCCTTCCATGTCAGAGGAGAGTACTCTGAGACCACTGAGACTCAGGAGAGAGTGGGCCTCCCAGGAGTGCTAACAGAAGCAAACAGAATCACAGGAGGAACAAGATACAGTCAAAAACAGCTATAACAACTAACACCAGAGATTACCAGACGGCTAAAGGCAAACATAAGAATCTTACTAATAGACGGCAAGACTGCTCACCATCCTCAGAACCTAGCACCCACAACTCCGCAAGTCCTGGGTACCACAAAACATCCGAAAAGCAAGATTCAGGTTTAAAATCATATCTCATGATGCTGGTAGATGATTTTAAGAAGAAAATTAATATCTCACTTAAAAAAATATAGGAGAACATGGCTAAAGAGGCAGAATGCCTTGAAGAGGAAACACAAAAATCCCTTAAGAATTACAAGAAAACACTGCTAAATGAGTAGAAGCCTTTAAAGAAGAAACACAAAAATCCCTTCCAGAATTTCAGGAAAACACAACCAAACAGGTGATGGAACTAAACAAACCCATCAAAGATCAAAAGAAGGGAAGTAGAAACAATAAAGAAAACCCAAAGGGAGACAACTCTTGAGATAGAAACCCTAGGAAAGAAACCAGGAGTCATAGATGTGAGCATCAGCAACAGAATACAAGAGATAGAAGAGGGAATCTCAGATGCAGAAGACTCCATAGAGAACATGGACACAACAATCAAAGAAAATGCAAAATGCAAAAAGATCCTAACCCAAAACATCCAGGAAATCCAGGACACAATGAGAAGACCAAACCTATGGATAATAGAAGTAGATGAGAATGAAGATTTTCAACTTAAAGGGCCAGCAAATGTCTTCAACAATATTATAGAAGAAAACGTCCTTAACCTAAAGAAAGAGATGACCATTAACACACTAGAAACCTACAGAACACTGAATAGACTAGACAATAAAAGGAATTCTTTCCAACACATAATAATCAGAACATCAAATGCACTAACAAAGATAGAATATTAAAAGCAGTAAGGGGAAAAGGTCAAGTAACATATAAAGGCAGACCTATTAGAATCACACCAGACTTCTCAGCAGAGACTAATAAATCCAGAAGATCCTGGAAAGATATTATACAGACCGTAACAGAACACAAATGCCAGCCCAGGCTACTATACCCAACAAAACTCTCAATAACATAGATGGAGAAACCAAATTATTCCATGAAAAAACCAAACTCACACAATATTTTTCAATGAATCCAGGCCTTTAAAGGACCCAACATTTTGCAGCTTAGAGAAAACCCACCTCAGGGAAAAAGGCAGATACTATGTCAGAGGAAGAGGCTGGGAAAATTTTTCCCAGCAAATGGTCCGAAGAAACAATTTGGAGTAGCTATTCTAATATCGAATAAAATCGACTTCCAAACCAAAGTTATCAAAAAAGACAAGGAGGGGCACTTCATACACATCAAAGTTAAATTCTACCAAGATTAACTCTCAATCCTGAATACCTATGCTACAAATGCAAGGGCAGACATTCATTAAAGAAACTTTAGTAAAGCTCAAAGCACACATTTCACCTCACACACTAACTGTGGGAGACTTCAACACACCACTCTCATCAATGGATAGATCCTGGAAACAGAAACAAATCAGAGACACATGGAAACTAACAGAAATTCTGAAAAAAAAATATATATATATAACATTTTATCATAAAACAAAAAGATATACCCTCTTCTCAGCACCTCATGGTACCTCCTCCAAAATTGACCATATAATCAGGGACAAAACAGGCCTCAACAGATACAAAAATATTGAAATTATCCCATGCACCCTATCACATAAAAATGGACTAAGGCTAATCTTCAAAAACAGCATAAATAATGGAAAGCCAATACTCATGTGGAAACTGAACAACACTCTACTCATTGATACCTTGGTCAAGGATGAAATAAAGAAAGAAAGACTTTTTAGAGTTTAATGAAATTGAAGCCACAACTTTTCCATCCTTATGGGACACAATGAAGGCAGTCCTAAGAGAAAAATTCATAGGCCTGAGTGACTCCAAAAAGAAACTATAGAGAGCATACAGTTGCAGCATGACAGCACACCTAGGAGCTCTAGAAGGAAAGGAAGGAAATTCACCCAAGAGGAGTAGATAGCAGGAAATAATCAAATTATGGCTGAAATCAACCAAGTGGAAACAAAAGGAAGTATTCAAAGAATCAACGAAACCAGGAGCAGGTACTTTGAGAAAATCAACAAAATAGATAAACTCTTACCCAGACTCACTAGAGGGCACAGGGACAGTATCCTGATTAACAAAATCAGAAATAAATACGGAGACATAACAATAGAACATGAGAAAATCTAAAACATCATCAGATCCTACTACAAAAGGCTATACTCAACAAAACTGTAAAACCTGGATGAAATGGACAATTTCCTAGATATATACCAGGTACCAAAGTTAAATCAGGTTCAGATTAATGACCTAAAAAGTCACATTTCCCCTAAAGTAATAGAAGCAGTCATCAATAGTCTCCCAACCAAAAAAAGCCCAGGAACAGATGGGTTTAATGCAGAGTTCTATCAGACTTTCAAAGAAGACTTAATTTCAGTGCTTCTCAAACTATTCAACAAAATAGACACAGAAGGTAGTCTATCCAATTCACTATACGAAGCCACAATTGCTCTGATACCTAAACCACATAAAGACCCAACAAAGAAAAAGGACTTCAGACCAATTTCCCTTATGAATATCAATGCAAAAATACTCAATAAAATCCTCCCAAACAGAATCCAAGAACATATCAAAACGATCATCCATCATGATCATGGAGGCTTCATCCCAGGGATACAGGGATGGTTAAATATTCAGAAATCCGTCAATGTAATCCACTATATAAACAAACTCAAAGACAAAAACCACATGATCATTTTGTTTAATGCTGAGAAAGTATTTGAAAAATCCAACACCCATTCATGATAAAAGTCATGGAAAGATCAGGAATTCAAGGCCCATAACTAGACATAATAAAAGAAATATACAGCAAAGCAATAGCCAACATCAAACAAAATGGAAAGAAGCTGGAAGCAATCCCACTAAAATTAGGGACTAGACAAGGCTGTCCACTCTATCCCTACCTATTCAATATAGTACTTGAAGTACTAGCCAGAGCAATTTACAACAAAAGGAGATAAGGGGGATACAAATTGGAGAAGAAGAAGTCAAAATACCATTATTTACAGATGATATGGTAGTATATATAAGTGACCCTAAAAGTTTCACCAGAGAATTCCTAAAGCTGATAAACAGCTTCAGTGCAGTAGCTGTATATAAAATTAACTCTCTACACAAAGGATAAACAGGATGAGAAAGAAATTAGGGAGAAAACACCCTTCAAAATAGTAACAAATAATATAAAATATATTGGTGTGACCCTAACTAAGGAAGTGAAAGATCTATATGATAAGAACTTCAAGTCTCTGAAGAAATAAATTGAAGAAGATCTCAGAAGATGGAAAGATCTCCCATGCTCATGGATTGGCAGTATTGATATAGTAAAAATGGCTATTATGCTGAAAGCAATCTACAGATTCAATGCAATCCGCATCAAAATTCCAACTCAATTCTTCACTGAGTTAGAAAGGGCAATTTGCAAATTCATCTAGAATAGTAAAAAACCTAGGATAGCAAAAACTATTCTCAACAATAAAAGAACCTCTGGTAGAATCAGCATGCCTGACTTCAAGCTGTACTACAGATCAATTGTGATAAAAAAGTACATGGTACTGGTACAGCAACAGAAAGGTAGATCAATGGAATAGAATTGAAGACCCAGAAATGAACCCACACACCTATGGTCACTTGATCTCTGACAAGGGAGCTAAAACCATCCAGTGGAAAAAAGACAGCATTTTCAACAAATGGTGCTGGCACAACGGGCAGTTATCATGTAGAAGAATGCGAACTGATACATTCTTATCTACTTGTATAAAACTCCAGTCTAAGCGGATCAAAGAACTCCACATAAAACCAGAGACACTGAAATTTATAGAGGAGAAAGTGGGGAAAGCCTTGAAGATATGGGCACAAGTGAAAAATTTCTGAACAGAATAGCAATGGCCTGTGCATTAAGTTCAAAAATTAACTAATGGGACCTCATAAAATTGCAAAGCTTCTGTAAGGCAAAAGACATTGTCAATAAGACAAAAAAGCCACCAACAGATTGGGAAAGGTTTTTTTTGTTTTTTTTTTTTTCTTTTTTAACCAATCCTAAATCTGATAGAGGACTAATATCCAATTTATACAAAGAGATTGAAAAGCTGGACTCCAAAAAAATCAAACAACCCCATTAAAAATGGGGTACAGAGCTAAAATTAAGAATTCTCAACTGAGTAATACCAAAAGGTTGAGAAATAATTGAAAAAAATGTTCAACATTCTTAATCCTAAGTCAAATGCAAATTAAAACAACCCTGAGATTACACCTTACACCAGTCAGAATGGCTAATATCAAAAATCCATGTGGCAGTAGATGCTTTCGAGGATGTGGAGAAAGAGAATTACTCCTCCATTACTTGGTGGGATTGCAAGTTTTTACACCATTCTGGAAATCAGTCTGATGATGCCTATGAAAATTGGACATAATATTTCCAGAAGATCCAGCAATACCTCTCCTAGGCATATACCAAAATGTTCCAACTGGTAATAAGGACACATGCTCACATGTTCATCGCAGCCTTACTTATATTAGCCAGAAGCTGGAAAGAACCCATTTGTCCCTCAACAGAGGAATGGATACAGAAAATGTGGTCATTTACACAATGGAGTACACTTCAGCAATTAAAAACAATGAATTTATGAAATACTTAGGCAAATGGATGTAAATGGACAATATCATCCTTAGTGAGGTAACCCAATCAAAAAAGAACTCACTTGATTTGCACTCACTGATCAATGGATTTTAGCCCAGAATCTCAGAATACTGAAGATACAATTTTCAAAACACAAGAAAACCAAGAAGAAGGAAGACCAAAGCGTGGATACTTCATTCATCCTTAGAATAGGGAACAAAACACCCATGGAAGGAGTTACAGAGACAAAGTTTGGAGGTGAGACCAAAGGATGGACTGTACAGAGACTGCCCCATGCAGGGATCCATTCCATAATCAACCACCAAACATAAACACTTTTGCATATCCCAGCAAGATTTTGCTGAAAGGACCCTGATCTAGCTGTCTCTTGTGATGTCAGTGCCTGGCAAATACAGAAGTGGATGCTCACATTCATATATTGGATGGAACACAGGACTCCCAATGGAGGAGACAGAGAAAGTACCCAAGTAGCTGAAGGAGTCTGCAACCCTATAGGTGGAACAACAATATGAACTAACCAGTACCCACAGAGCTCAAGTCTCTAGGTGCATATGTAGCAGAAGATTGTCTAGTTAGCCATCATTGGGAAGGGAGGCCCCTTGGTCTTATAAAGTTTATATGTCCCAGTACAGGGGAACGTCAGGGCCAAGAAGTGGGAGTGACTTTGTAGGTGAGCAGTGCAGGGGGGAGGGTATAGGGGACTTTCAGGATAGTATTTGGAATGTAATTGAAGAAAATATATAATAAATATTGAAAAAATACAATACATTTATAAAATTCCTATACAAATGGATGGATCTGGAGGATATCATCTTGAGTGAGTTAACCCAATCACAAAGAACACACATGATATGAACTCACTGGTAAGTGGACATTAGCTCAGAGTCTCATAATTCTTTTTAGAATGAGTAACAAAATACCCATATAAGGAGTTACATAGACAAATTTCGGAGTGGAGGCTGAAGGAATGACCATGCAGAGACTGCCCCACTTGGGGATCCATTCCATAAACCACCACCAAAACCAGACACTACTTCAGATGCCAACAAGAGCTTGCGGAGAGGAGCCTGATATAGCTGTCTCCTGAGGGGTCTTCCAGTTCCTGGCAAAATCAGAAGTGGATGCTCACAGTCATCCATCCATTGGACTGAGCACAAGTTCCACAATGAAGGAGATAGAGAAAGTCCTCAGGGGGCTGTAAGGGTCTGAAGCCCCATAGGAGGAACATTAATATGCACTAACCAATACCCCCAGCATTCCTTCAAACTATACCAACAATCAAAGAAAACAGATAGTGGAATTTGTGGCTTTACCTGTATATGTAGCAGAGAATGGCCTAGTTGATCATCAATGGGAGGAGAGGCCCTTGGTCCTGTGAAGGCTCTATGCCCCAATATAGTGAAATGCCAGGACCTGGAATGGGATTCTGTGGGTTGGGGTGCAGGGAGATCATGGTGGGTATATGTGATTTTCAGAGGGGAAATTAGGAAAGAGGATGACATTTGAAATGTACATAAAGAAAATATATCATAAGAGATGTAAAAAATAAGAAAGGGGTAGTTGGAAAAAGAATTAAAATCAGCTAGAATGGAGAAAAGGCAAGAATGGTAAGTGGGCTGTCACTGAGATCAAAATCCCTGTATACATGTATGGAAACACAAAAATAAAACACTTTATTATATGTGATTAATATATTTCAATAAGAATATAAATCAAAACAGTGTATCAAGAATCCACCACCCCACCTCTGAAAATATTTTAGAGACAAATAGGAGATTAGGTTTTACAATATATAGAAAGATGTCTTTTAAAAAAATGCTGGATGATCATGCTAATTTATAAGATGTATAAGAAGCCATTACAAAAAGACTAAGAAAATAGACAAATGAGAAGCATGGTAGGAAGTAAGCAGCATTTGTTATTTTTCTGTTCTGTGATAAACCACCATGATAAAAGGCAATTTAAGGAAGAGAGAGCTTGTTTGTGTCAGGTAGAACGATAGGAAGTGAAATCTGGGATTTCATTTTCTCAACTGCATGCAGGAATCAAATGGAGTGTACTGGAATTGGTTTGTTTATTATCTAAAAGCCCTCCTTGAATGGAATACTTTCGCCAACCAGGCTGTGCCTCATAAACATACTGAAAAAGTGCCACCAATTGGGAACCAAGTGTTGAAATTTGGGGGCCTATGTGGGCCACTTCTTAATAAAATGATGACCAATGTCAATATCAAGATTAGGTCTGTAAAGACTAGATACTCCAAATGATGCTTAAATATTATGACATGGGGCAATCTGTGACTGTATCCTGCACTGTAGTGGCATGTGAGAACAGAAATACTTCACAATCAGTGTTCAAATGATGATGACTCCTGGGCCCATAGACTTGTTGAATGTATAGAGATAAAATGGAACCTACAGAATATTAAAGGTCTAGAGATGCAGGCAAGTTAGGTATCATACATGAAATTGTGGGTTTGAGCCCCAGCACCAATTAAATAGAATATACAGTAGGTGTTTTTAGTCTTAGATCTTGAGAGGTAGCAGAAGAAGGAACCACACTTCAAGGTCATCCCAAGCAATATAGAGAATTCAAGGCCAACCTAAGCTATCTCTCACTTTGTCTTTAAAAAAAAACCTCTGAGCCCTGGAACTGGGGAGATTCCAAAGTCTCTATGGTGGTGACTCTATCTGAAACTCTTAACAGTAAGTGACATGGAGCCTGAAATGCCACCTCCTGTAGGCAGGTAGGATTCCCAGTGGAGGGATAAGAATAGCAACCCATTCAGAAAACCTTTGGGCCCAAATGTGTCCTAACTACAAGATGTCCAGAAAGAAAGATGGAGCAGAGATGGAAAGAATGGGAAATCAATGACTGGCCAAAATTGAGACACACACCATGGGCAATAAACAATCCATGACATTATTACTGATACTCTGATATGCATGCCTACAAGAGCCCAGAATAACTGTACTCTGAGAGGCTCCACCCAGCAGCTGAGTAAAAGAGATTGTATATGTCCACACCCAAACATTAGTTAGAGCTGTGGAAGTCTTTTGGAAAAGTTGGGGAAAGGATTGAGGGACCCAAAGGTGTTAAGAACCCCAGATCAAGACCTGAAGAGTCAACCAACCTGGACATTTTAACACTCTCAGAAACCGAACCACCAAACAAAAAGCGATCAAGAGCTAGACCTTGGGGCCCTGCACATATGTAGCAGATTTGCAACTTAGTCTTTGAGCAGGTCTCTCAACAACTGGAGCTGGGGCTCTCCATGAACATGTTTCCTGTCTGTGGATCCTATTCCTCTATCTGGGCTGCCTTGTCTTGTCTCAGTGGGAGAAGACACACTAAGTCCTGGGGAGAATTGATGTGTCATGGTAAGGAGGTACCCTAGGGACACCTATCCCTTCTCAGAAGAAAAGAGGATGGGGATAGGAGCTGCAAGTAGGGATCATTAAGAGGAGAGGGGTCCTGAATATTGTGATATTAATTAATTAATTAATTAATAGTATATGTAATATGAATAAATAAATCATTAATTAATAAGTTAATTAATGAAATAAATGTCTCTGAGTTTCTCCCACCTCCTATATTTTACAGATTACTCACCATTTCCTTTGAGGAACCATTCAAAATAAGTTCCGAGTGACCCTGGATTCTTCACAAGGTTTGTGTTACCATAGAAAAAGTAACCAGACACAAGAATATCTCTGGGATTTCTGATGAGATAGATTGCCTTGAATGGATAAAGATGTAAATGAAGGTCAATAGTTATTCCTCACATTTTAACTCTCTTAAGTTCCATGAAATTTTCTAATATCTAATGGTTTTTAAAAACATTTGTTATTTTCATGTGGGCAAAACATATACACAAGTGAAAAAATCTATAGTCATAATTCCCCTTTTCTAATTTTATATGATTTGTAAAAATGGAACAACAAAATGACTAGTTCATTAACAGTGTAAAAAAACCGGGCTGATTAGACAGTTCTAGATTACAATAACAATTGGTTATCTAATACCAAATGGCAAGCCTGTAAAATATACATACAAGTAATGCTGTAGTGATTGAGAAAGATGTACTGAAGGATTTAGGGATATACAGATTCATTTAGGAATATATTGATTATTTATTTAAATATGAATATATACTGTATACTTTAGAAACATGTAAATATATGTCTATATAGGAATACATAAACATAGAAATATATTTAGGAATATATATGTATATGTATATGTATATGATTTTGTATAGGTATAGGTATAGGTATAGGTATAGGTATAGGTATAGGTATAGGTATAGGTATAGGTATAGGTATAGGTATAGGTATAGGTATATGTATATGTATATGTATATGTATATGTATATGTATATGTATATGTATATGTATGGTTATGTGTATGTGTATGTGTATATGTATATTTATGTAACACGAATTAATGAAAAAATAAACCATAAATTTGAAAGAGAGAAAAAAGTGATATATTAATGTTTTTGGAGGGAGAAAATGGTAGGGGAAAATGATGTATATAATTCTAATTTATTATAAAAATTTCAAAACATAAACGAAAAGAAAAAAAATTAAAAGAAATCATTACTTTTTAAAAAAGATTTATATTATATATAGGAGTACACTGTCGCTGTATTCAAACATACCAAAAGGCATTGGATCCCATTACATATGGTCATGAGTCACCATGTTGTTGCTGAGAATTGATGTCAGTACCTCTGGAAAAGCAGTTACTGCTCTTAATCCTGGAGCCACAACTCCAGCCCCCAAAGTAATCATTTTTAATAAAAGGCACTTCATATTTTGTACCAATACTTCTAGATCTCATCTTTTTAACTTAAAAAATATTGATTTATTCATGTCTGAGTGCACACATTCATTTTTGTACATTATTTGTGGACAGAAATCCAAAACCACCTGAAAAGGTGGTTGGATGCCCTGTGACTAGAGTTGCAGACAGTTGTGAGACACCATGTGTGTGTTGGGAATTGAACCGAGGTCCTTTGCAAGAGAAGCCAGAACTCTTAACAGCTGAGCCATCTCTCTAAGTCTTTTTAGAAATTTTAAATATTTTATTGGATATTTTTATATACATTTCAAATGTTATCACTTTTTTCAGCTTCCCACCTCTTCCCTGGAAGCCCCCAATCCAATCTCCTTCCCCCTGCTTCAATGAAAGTGTTTTCTGACCAAACCATCCACTCCTACTTCCCAAGGATAGCAAACATTATTCTCAACAATAAAAGAACTACTGAGTGAATCACAATACCTGATCTCTTGCTGTATTATAGAGCAATACTGATTTAAAAAATTGTATGCTATTGGTACAATGAAATGCAGGTAGATTAATGAAATAGAGTTGAGAATCCAAAATTGAACCCACACTCCTATGTTCAGTTGATATTTTGCATTTTCAACAAATGATGCCTGTTTAATTGGCTGTCCACATGTAGAACACTGGAAATCAACCCATTCTTATCTCCTTTTACACAGCTCAACTCCAAGTGTATCAAGAACTTCCACATAAAATCAGACACACTGAAACTTTTAGAAGATAAATAGAGGAAGAACCTTAAATATATGGACACAAAAGAAAAATTCCTGAACAGAACAGAAATGGTTTATGCTCTAAGATCAAGAATTGACAAATGTGACCTAATAAAATTGCAAAGTTTCTATAAGTCAATGAACACTGTCATTAGGACAAATGGAAAAGAGGAACACTCCTCCATTGCAGGTGGGATTGCAAGCTGGTATAACCACTCTGAAAATCAGTCTGGTAGTTTCTAAGGAAATTGTACAAAGTATTATCTGAGGACCCTCTCCCAAGCTTATACCCAAAAGATGCTACAACATATAACAAGGACATGTGCTCCTCTATGTTCATAGCAGCCATATTTATAAGAGACAGAAATTGGAAATGAATCAGATGTCCTTCAACAGAGGAAAGGATACAGAAAATGTGGTACATTTACAAGATAGCATACTACTCATCAACAAAAACCTTTGAAATGCAATGACCTTTGAAATTCATAGGAAAATTAATAGAAATAGAAAATATCATCTTGAGTGATGTAACCCAATCACAAAAGTATCTAAATAATATGCATTACCTGATAAGTGGATATTAGCCTAGTAGCTCAGAATAACCAAAATATAATTCACAGACCACATGAAGCTCTAGAAGAAGGACGACCAAAGTGTTGATACTTCCATGCTTCTTAGAAGGGTGGACAAAAAACTCATGGGAGGAAACATGGAGACAAAGTGTGGAGCAGAGACTGAAGGAAAGACAATACAGATACTGCTCCATCTGAGGATCCATCCCATATTCAGTAAACAAACCAAGACATTATTGTCAATGCCAAGAAGTGCATGCTGTCAGGAGCTGTCTTCTGAGAGGCTCTGCCAGAAATATAGAATTTATCTCTTTAAGCTTCAGTTTCCCCTGTCAAAATTTTCCAAATCCAGATAAGACACACACATATATAAGAGTCGCCACAAATTCATTGTGCAATTTTAATGAGAGATTATTCTAAGTTTGTCTTTGTAGTTGCAGCATAAACTATTTATAGCTTTAATGGATGGAGGGATTTACAGAAAACTTTCTTACTAACTAGTACCTGTGATAGGTCAGTATGTGGATATCTCTGATTCCTTCTACTGATCCTCTTTCCATTTCATGGGAGATTCCTGTGGCTACTGATATTAATAGACAGCTAGACACATGATGACACTTTATATATAACTGATCTTTGAACATTGATACCTGGTCATTTTGTTTCCCCTATGAGCAATTGTGTCTTAGGTGTTTCACCCACAGGGCTTAGAGTATATGTTATAAGTAAGATTGGCTCTTTGATGACAATGATATAGTAATTATATCTGTACATTAGAATTTGAACTCTGTTTGGCCTGTATATAGTTCATGAATATTTCAGTGTGATATTTCACTTTATTTCTTAAAGCTGCCCAGGATCACTGTGTGCTGGTCCACATCCTTGTACTCTATCTAATATAGTCTGAGTTGGGGAAACATCAGCATCACCTAGTGCATGAGAATCCCATCTTCACATTTCAGAAAGATCTTCAGGACTTGTCAGGTAAAATAAGTTCAGAGTGTTTAGTCAAAGAAAATTTCAACCACTGGACACTGACCTTGGCCTTGGAACTGAAGAAAGACTTGGGGAAGAGATGGATGGGAAGATGGGAGGATATGAGTCATGGTCCTTCCTTATTGACTAATGCAGGATATCCTGTATCAGTCTCTAGCCAGGGTGAGCAGTCCCAAATGGGCACAGTTTGGATCCACTTTGGATCTCCCTTGGTCTGAATCAAGCAGACAATCTCAATCAGCCAGTTTGTTCCTGAATGAAAAGGAAAAGTGACTGTCACTCATGTCAACATTACTTGTGAAAAAGCTTCAAGTAGAATATATGCCCATACAATTTACAGTGCTGCCCAATTTCAAGCACACAGACTTGTGTTCACAATGTCCATGTGACATAGGTGCAAAGTATATTCACTCATCATATTCTAGACTTAATTTTGCAAAACAGAGTCCCTATACTCAATAAACAGCAACCTGGCAATGGAATATCTCCTCCAGCTCTGGGCCAACATCATTCTACATTCTGGTGGGATGAATTTGTATCTCAAATATTTCAAAATGTTTTAATCATAGCACATGCCCTCTGAGACTACCTCCTTTAATTTAATTCACTGTTATTGAGACGCTCCCAGGCTGCAATATATGACTGAGTACTTCTTCTTTTTAAAGTGAATCAATTCCCTTGTGCATATTTATCACACACCCTTGATTTGTGTTTATGTGCTCATTTGTCAGTGGATGTTTCTCTAGCTTCCTTCTCTGAGATATTGTCTGGTACTTTTTTCCTGTATTCCTACTGCCTATGGAATTTCTGTGTCATTTTTCTTTCAAAGTCAAAAACCTAATACTTACTCAATGTTCAGTGCTTCTTCCAAACAGCAATCATCCATACCCCCGAACTACCATGATGTTGCTTTATGCTTTCTTGAGTTTTCAGATTCTTTCTACGTCCTGCACAAGGTCCATAGTAAATTTACTTAAAACTGCCCTCTTCTCCAAATATCCTCACATACATGCCTTTATCTCTTAATGTTATTTCTTGTATTTAATCTCACCGCTCTCACTCTTATATCTATACCCCAGAGAAAGGGACCAATGGCATATTCTGCCTCAGGGAGCACGCACTATCATTGTTCTGGTGCCATAGCTAATCTCCTCTGCCCACATAGGTCAGACAGAGTGGAACACACACAAATCTCCATGCCCACAAGTCATTTTACACATTAATATATAGAACACTCTACTCATCATACAAAATGAATTAGGATCAAAGTACTAACCTCCCTTATACACTTCAGAATTAGTCTTACTGATGATCCTTACCTGACTTGGGGTAAGTCAATATCAACAAGTCTTCTTCTTTCACCACAAACTTATTACGGATATCTTCCAAAACTTCTCTTTGATATGCTAGGGTAGGAAAAGGTATCCCTTCAAACCAATTATAGTCTGACATCAAGAATAGCTCCTTGTAGGTGCTGTTAGGATTAAAGCCCAGCACACCTATTCAGCTTATAGCAAATGCTGAGAGGTAAGATTTATAGTGCAGGTAAAAATCATTAACATTCTCTTGTTTGCTGTGAAATATTTACTTATAGGAAGAAATAAATATTGTAACCTACAGTCAAAGGTTACTATATTGAGCAATTTTAAAGTTGTACAAATAACATTCTGCAATTTGTGAGACCAAGTTCATGACCTCAAATCAGAGACTCAGTAAGATGCAATAGGACATAGAAATGCAAGTTAATTTAAAATGTCTAGTAATATAATTTAGCTTTCAGAATGATTTTGAATGTACAGAAAAATGACAAGAGATCATACAAAACCTTTCTATGGAATTTCTTTTTTTTTTAAATAGTGATTGCTTTTGAGAAACTCATAGTACATTAACTGCCCTTCTTCCCCTCAAAGCCTTCCCTCCTTTTCCCATAATTTTGATCTCTTCTTTAATATTTGCTGCTATTTATATAAACACACATGTATAGTCAACCTACTTAGTCCATGCATTTGAGCTTGTATGTGATGCATCTTGAGGTGTGCAGTTAAGATTAGAAAAGTCAATGTGAGATTTCATCTTCAGACACAGCCTATTCTCCATATCTTAGCAACAACTGATATGAGATATTTCTTATATAGTAAAATCATATAGAATTTCCCCTGGCTTCTTTAGTATACCTACTAATGCCATTACGCTGGTTTGTTTGGGTAACTATACTGTTAAAAGTTCATGTGTCTATTTTCCTGTTGTGTCTAAGAGAGACATATTGTATCAACAGGAACCTTGGCCTTTGGGGGAACTGTGTATCCTCTTCTGTGACCTTTTCTGTGAGCCACTCAGGTTGTAGGGATTTATTTCAGATATATCAGTTGGGGTTGTGTACCTTTATGTTATTATCTACATTTTGGTCCATTGTGGATCCTTGCCAGAGTCACCACATGTTGCAAAAAGAAGTATCTTTGACAATGGGTGAGAACTGCATTAACCTGTGGGTATAAGGTCAAGTACTTAGAAAACAGCTGGAAATTACACTGGTTTAGGGAACTGTTGGTAATGAGACTCATGGGGTTTTGCTTTTTCCATTCCCACCTGGTTTTATGTTTATAATACCAGACATGGCTCGCCTCTATTTGAAAAGGCTTAAGGTCTAATTATATAGCCTTTGATCAGCCCAAGATAAAAGTGCCACTTTTTGGCTTCATTGGATGCCTTGCCAGTCAAGTCATTCTTCTGGCTCACAGGCTTCATGCCTGCATAGTTTGAGTGATTGTTCCTCTCCCTGGCATAGTGAGCAAGGTCTTACTTTATGAAACCACTTCATTGGCAAGAGATTTCCAGACTATTTTAGATCAGTTCCTCCAAATTGTGTGTCTGAAGTGCATCTCCAAGATCTGGGAGGCAACCAAGGCCATCAAGAACTTATGTTTTTTGGGGGGGAATTCTCAGATTCTACTAACTACTTTAGAGAATATTTCTCATGCAAGATATTGGGGTTTTGATATATAGTCCATAGTTCTTGTGGAGAACATTGTCATTCCAAATGGCAAAATATCTTTAAACTACATATTAATGTTTCACATATATATTTATCATATGTGATTTTAGATAAATACTGAATAATATGATTTTCTATATTTTTTTAAACATCCATGGAATTATTTAGCCTTTTGTCACTTCAATTACTGTGCATTAGACCTGTGTCCTGTTTCCAAAATACACTCCATCCTATTTTCCCCATTTTTCCCTTTGTAACACCTGTGTGCTATTCCAGTGTCTAGAATTTTTCTCTCAAATGATCCCTTTTAACTTTCCTGGTTACTGTTTGTACTCCAAGTTATAAGCACACAGTTACAAATTCAAAGGCAGAACGCACAAATCTCTTATAGATCCACCTGTTTGCCTAAAAATTTCATGATGTCATTTATCTCCACATCTAAGTAGATTTTCTTTGTACATATGAACCACACTTTCATTATTCATTTATTAGTTGAAGGATATTTAAGTTGTTTTTGTTTTCTAGTTATTATGACTACAAAAGTAATAAACATGGCTGAGAAACAATTTGTGGAGTAATATATCAAGTCCTTTCACATATGTCAAGGAATATTGTATCTGTGCCATATGATACACTTTTCACACTGATTTTCACAGTGACTTCATCATATTGAAATGCAGTTAAGTTCGTGAGGGTCGCCGTTTCCCAAATTATTACAATCATTTATCTCACCTGCATTTTTTGTAAGTTTTTTTTTTTTGGTCATATTATTTCTGACTAGAGTAGATTAAATCTCAAAATAGTTTAATTTTTATTACCTTGCTTGCTAAAGTTTTTGACCAATTAAGAAGGTATATTTTAGTTCTTATATATATATTTCTTCTCTTGTGAAAAAATAAAACTGGCCAGAGGTAAAGGTCAGTATTTTTCATAATTTTTATTAGATAATTTCTTCATTTATATTTCAAATGCTATCCCTAAAGTCCCCTATACAATCCCCCGCCCTGCTTCTCTACCCACTCACTCCCACTTCTTAGCCCTGATATTATCCTGTACTAGGGCATATAAAGTTTGCAAGATCAAGGGCTCTCTCTTCCCAATGATGCCCGACTAGGCCATCTTCTGCTATATTTGCATCAAAAGACATGAGCTCTGGGGGTACTGGTTAGTTCATATTGTTGTTCCAACTATAGGGTTGCAGAACCCCTCAGCTCCTTGGGAACTTCCTCTAGCTCCTCCATTGGGGGCCCTGTGTTCAATCCAATACATGACTGTGAGCATCCACTGCTGTATTTGTCAGGCACTGGCATAGCCTCACAAGAGACACCTATATTAGGGTCCATTCAGCAAAATCATGCTGGCATATGTAATAGTGTCTGTGTTTGGTGTCCCATTATAGGATGGGTCCCTGCATGAGGGGAAGTCTCAGGATGGTCCATCCTTTGGTCTCAGCTACAATTTTTGTCTCTGTAACCCCTTCCATGGGTATTTTGTTCCCTATTTTAAAGAGGAATGGCATAACTACACGTTGGTCTTCCTTCTTCTGTATATTCTTGTGTTTTGCAAAATGTATCTTGGGTATTCTAAGTTTCTGGGCTAATATCCACATATCAGTGCATCCATATCATGTTAGTTCTTTTGTGATTTGGTTACCACACTAGGATGATATCCTCCATATTCATCCATTTGCCTACGAGTTTCATAAATTTATTGTTTTTAATATCTGAGTAGTACTCCATTGTGTAAAAAAATGTACCACATTTTCTGTATCCATTCCTCTGTTGAGGGACAAATGGGTTCTTTCCAGCTTCTGGCTAATATAAGTAAGACTGCTATGAACATAGTGGAGCATGTGTCCTTATTACCAGTTGGAACATCTAGATATACGTCCAAGAGAGTTATTGCTGGATCCTCCGTTAGTACTATGTCCAATTTTCTGAGGAACTGCCAGACTAATTTCCAGAGTGGTTGTACATGCTTACAATCCCACCAAAAATAGAGGAGTGTTCCTCTTTCTCCACATTCTGGCCAGCATCTACTGTCACCTGAATTTTTGATCTTAGCTATTCTGACTGGTGTGAGGTGGAATCTCAGGGTTGTTTTGATTTGCATTTCCTTGATGATTAAGGATGTTGAACATTTTTTTCAAGTGCTTCTCAGCCATTCGATATTCCTCACTTGAGAATTTTTTCTTCATCACTGTGTCCCATTTTTTAATGGGGTTATATGATTTTTCTGGAGTCCATCTTCTTGAGTTCTTTATATACATTGAATATTAGTACCCTATCTCATTTATGATTGGTAAAGATATTTTCCCAATCTCTTGGTTGCCTTTTTGTCTTATTGACAGTGTCTTTTGTCTTACAGAATCTTTACAATTATATTTGTCAATTCTCGATCTTACAGCACATGTCTTTGCTGTTCTGTTCAGGAATATTTCCCCTGTGCCGGTAACTTTTAGGCTTTTCCTTACTTTCCCCTCTATAAGTTTCAGTGTCTCTCATTTTGTATGAGAGTTCCTTGATCCCCTTAATTTTTTGCTATCCAAAGTTTTTTGTGATTGTAGATGAATTTAATAAAAGCCCTTTCTAATTCTGTGAATAATTGAGTTGGAATTTTGACAGAGATTAAATTGAATCTGTAGATTGTTTTTGGCAAGATAGCCATTTTGACAATATTAATCCTGCCAATCCATGAGCATGAGAGATCTTTCCATCTTCTGAGATCTTCAATATCTTTGTTCAGAGACTTGAAGTTCTTATCATACCAATCTTTCACTTCCTTACTTGGAGTCATACCAAGGTATTTTATATTATTTATGACTATTCTGAAGGGGATTGTCTCCCTAATTTAATTCTCACCTTGTTTATCTTTTGTCTAGGGAAAGGCCACTGATTTGTTTGAGTTAATTTTTTTTTTTTTTTTTTTTTTTTTTTTTATCCAGCTAATGCACTGAAGTTGTTTATCAGATATAGGAACTCTCTGGTGGAATTTTAAGGGTCATTTATATATACTATAATATCAACTGCAAATAGTGATATTATGACTTCCTCCTTTCCAATTTGAATCCCCTTGATCTCCTTTTGTTGTTGAATTTTTCTGGCTAGGACTTCAAGTACTATGTTGAATAGGTAGGGAGAGAGTAGGCAGCCTTGTCTAGTCCCTACTTTTAGTGGGATTGCTTCCAGCTTCTCTGCATTATTTTGATCTTGGCTACTGGTTTACTGTATATTGCTTTTATTATGTTTAGTTATGGGCCTTGAATTACTGATGATTTCCTGATTTCCATGAATGTGTGCTGGATTTTGTCAAATACTTTCTCAGCATCTAAAGAGATGATCGTGTGATTTTTGTCTTTGAGTTTGTTTATATAGTGAATATATATATATGTTGATGGGTTTTCATATATTAAGCAATCCCTTCATTCCTGGGATGATGCTTGCTTGATCATGAAGGATGATCGTTTTAATGTGTTCTTGGATTTGGTTTGTGCAAATTTTATTGAGTATTTTTGCATCAATATTACTAAGGGAAATTGGTCTGAAGTTCTCTTTCTTTGTTGGGTCTTCTTGTGGTTTAGGTATCAGAGTAATTGTGGCTTCATATAATAAATTGGGTAGAGTATCTTCTGTTTCTATTTTGTGGAATAGTTTGAGGAGTAATGGAATTACATCTCCTTTGAAGGTGTTATACAACAGTGAACTTAACCCATCTGTTCCTGGCCTTTTTTGATTGGGAGATTATTAATGACTGCTTATATTTCTTTAGGGAATATGGGACTTGTATAAATTGTTTAATCTGATCGTGATTTAACTTTCGTACCTGGTATCTGTCTAGGAAATTGTCTATTCCATCCAGGTTTTCCAGTTTTGTTTAGTATAGATTTTTGTAGTAGGGTCTGATGATGCTTTGCATTTCCTCAGGTTGTGCTGTTATATCATCTCCTCTTTCATTTCTGAATTTGTTAATTAGGCTACTGCCCCTGTGCTCTCTAATTAGTCTGGCTAAGGGTTTATCTATTTTGTTGATTTTCTTAAAGAACCAACTCCTAGTTTGGTTTATTTTTTTGTATAGTTCTTTTTGTTTCCACTTCGTTGATTTCGATGATGAGTTTGGTTACTTCCTGCAGTCTATTCTCCTTTTGTGAATTTGCTTCCTTTTGTTCTAAAGCTTTTAGGTGTGCTGTCAAGGTGTTAGTGTATGCTCTCTCTAGTTTATTTTTGTTGGCACTCAGAGCTATGATTTTCCTCTTAGGACATCTTAAATTATGTCCTGTAAGTTTGGGTATGTTCTGGCTTCATTTTCATTAAACTCTAATGATCAAAATCTCAGGTGACAGCAGATTCTGATGAGGATGTGGAGAAAGAGGAACACTTCTCCATTGTTGGTGGGATTGCAAGCTGGTACAACCACTCTTGAAATCAGTCTGGCGGTTCCTCAGAAATTTGGACATAGTACAAACAGAAAATACATCAATACCTCTTCTGGGTATATACCCAGGAATGTTCCAATTTATAATAAGGAAACATGTTCCACTATGTTAATAGCAGCTTTATTTATAATAGCCAAAAGCTGGAAAGAACCCAGATGTCCTTCAACAGGAGAATAGATACAGAAAATGTGGTACATTTACACAATGGAGTAATACTCGGGTATTGAGAACATTGAATTTATGAAATTCTTAGGCAAATGGATGTGTCTGGAGGATATCAACCTGAGTGAAGTAACCCAATCACAAAAGAAAACACATGATATGCACTCACTGATAAGCGAATATTACCCCAGAAACTTAGAATACCCAAGATATAATTCGCAAAACAGATGAAACTCTAGAAGAAGGAAGACCAAAGTGTAGATACTTCCTTCCTTCTTAGATTGGGCAACAAAATACTCAGGGAAGGAGTTACACAGACAAAGTTCAGAGCTGAGACAGAAGTAAGGACCATCCAGAGACTGTCTCACAAGTGGACCCATCCCATAAACAACCATCAAACTCAGATGCTATTGAGTATGTCAGAAAGATTTTGCTGACAGGACCCTGATATATGTGTCTCTTGTGAAGCTATGCCAGTCCCTGGCAAATACAGCAGTGGATGCTCACAGTCATCTATTGGATGGAACACATGGCCCCTAATGAAGGAGCTAGAAAAAGTACCCAAGGAGCTAAAGGGGTATTCTACCCTACAGGAGGAAAAACAATGTGAACTAACAAGTACCCCCTTGAGCTGGGTCTCTAGTTGCTTATGTAGCAAAGAATGGCCTAATATGCCATCAGTGGGAGGAGAGGTCCTTGGTCTTGCGAAGATCATATGCCTCAGTACATGGGAATGCCAGGGCCAGGAAGTTGGATTGGGTGGGTTGAGGATCACATCAGGGGGACTATATAGTAGACTTTCAGGATACCAATTGGAATGTAAATGAAGAAAATATCTAAATAAATAACTTCCTAAAAGACTAATTTCTTTCTTTATTTCTTCGTTGACCAAGTTATCCTTGAGTAGAGTGTTGTTCTGCTTCTATGTGAATATTGTCTTTCTATTATTATGTTTTTATTGAAGGTCAGCCTTAGTCCATAGTGGTTTGATAGAATGCATGGGATAATTTCAATATTTTGTATCTTTTGAGGCCTGTTTTGTGACCAATTATATGGTCAGTTTTTGGAGAATGTACCATGAGATGCTGAGAAGAAGGTATATTCTTTTGTTTTAGGATAAAATGTTCTGTAGATATCTGTTAAACCCATCTGTTTCAAAACTTCTGTTAGTTTCAATGTGTTTCTGATTAGTTTCTCTTTCCATGTTCTATCCATTAATGAGAGTCGGGTGTTGATGTCTCCCACAATTATTCTGTGAGGTGCAATATGTGCTTTGATCTTTATTATAGTTTCCTTAATGAATGTGTCTGCACTTGCATTTGGCGCATAGATATTCAGAATTGAGGGTTAATCTTGGAAGATTTTACCTTTGATGAGTATTAAGTGCCCTCCTTATCTTTTTTAATAACTTTGAGTTGGAAGTCAATTTTATTCGATATTAGAGTGGGTACTCCAGCTTGTTTCTTCAGACCATTTGCTTGGAAATTGTATTCAATCCTTTCACTCTGAGGTAATGTCTGCCTTTATGCCTGAGGTGGGGCTCCTCTATGCAACAAAAAGTTGGGTCTTGTTTACATGACCAGTCTTTTAGTCGATGTCTTTTATCGGGGGAATTGAGTCCATTGATATTGAGATATTAAGGAAAAGTCTTTATTGCTTCCTGTTATGTTTGTTGTTAGATTTGGAATTCTGTTCTTGAAGCTATCGTCTTTTAGGTTTGTTGAAGAATTACTTTCTTGCTTTTTCTAAGGCATAATATCCCTCCTTGTGTTAGCGTTATTGCTTTATTATCCTTTGAAGGGCTGGATTCGTGGAAAGATATTGTGTGAATTTGGTTTTCTCATGGAATACTTTGGTTTCTCCATCCTTGGTAACTGAGAGTTTTTTGGGGTATAGTAGCCAGGGCTGGCATTTGTGTTCTCTTAGGGTCTATATAACCTCTGTCCAGGATCTTCTGGCTTTCATAGTTTCTGGCTAGAAGTCTGGTCTAATTCTAATAGGTCTGCCTTTATATGTTACTTGACCTTTTCCCCTTACTGCATTTAATATTCTATCTTTGTTTAGTGCATTTAATGTTCTGATTATTATGTGTTGGAAGGAATTTCTTTTATGGTCTAGTCTATTTGGAGTTCTGTAGAATTCTTTTATGTTCATGGGCTTCTCTTTCTTTAGGTTAAGGAAGTTTTCTTTTATAATTTTGTTGAAGATAATTCCCAGCCCTTTAAGTTGAAAATCTTTATTCTTATTATACCTATTATCTGTAGGTTTGGTCTTCTCACTGTGTCCTGGATTTCCTGGATGTTTTGAGTTAGGATATTTATGCATTTTGCATTTTCTTTGTTTGTTGTGTCTATATTTTCAGTGGAATCTTCTGCAACTGACATTCTCTCTTCGATCTCTTTCATTTTGTTGCTGATGCTTGCATCTATGGTTCCTGACTTCTTTACTAGGATTTCTATTTCAGAGTTTTCTCCCTTTGAGTCAGTTTATTGCTATGTTGATTTAGTAGAATCTATTTACCATAAGGGTCTTGGCTTCATTACCATTGTCTGGTGTGGGTTCCATCTCAGGACATTGTATTTAAATTCAATCAAATAGTTGTTGGTCATTCCCATAACACTTATGCCATTATTGCACCAATATATCTTGAAGATAAGTCACTGTTGCAGGTCACAGGGTTCATCATTATTTAATATTGATGATCTCTTTCCTTCTCCTATAGTGTGTACAGTACCTTCTAGCACTATTAATGAGAACCAATAAAGATGAAGCATCTGGGCATTCTCTTTTGCCCTGGCCAGAATGATGATCTGGCTGAACCAGCAACGACCTCGCTATGCCTGCCATATTCAATTTTCAGAGTCTATTGACTGTAATCTTGTTGCTTATATTTATGGGTGCTTATATTCAATCTCTGGCACACAGCATCCTGGACAGAAGTAAAACTGGACTATTGGTAATACTTTGGAAGTGTGCCCGAATTGGTGAATGCAAGAGTCCTTATGTGGCCATATGGTTCATAGTGATCGCCTTCGGCATCCTCTTCATATAGTATCTTTGGAAACTATCACAGTGTGAATGCCATCAGATTGTAAACAAGGAATTGCCTCCAGAAAATAATGACAAAAATGGTTAAGCCTTGGAACTGAACTTGGAATGAGGTAAATTTTGAGACTTGTCTCTGAACTTGAAATGAGATAAATTTTGAGATGCTGTTCTCTATTTTTGTGCTATTGAACCAATGAGCTATATGAATAATTAAGATGTAACAGTTTAATACACAGGAATGTGATTTTAGCCATCAACCTCAGGTCTCTCACTCCAGTATTCTACGCTACAAATGTCATTCTGTTGTGTTAGTACTGCTTTTCCCAAGGTTCTCCAGGCATGAAGCAGAAGCCCAGCAGCAAATTCCACAGGCACCTGTGACTAAGCCTTCAAAATACTATCTTCGCATAATGATAACTTGTAGCAATTGGTCTATTTTTCTTGAAAGAAAATTGTTCTATTTTTGTTGTTATTGTTCTTATGGATTGCATTCATATTTAAAACCTTTTGATTGTTATCCAGAGTACCTCTATTCTTGGCAAATTCGGTAGTTTATTGCAGGTGTTTAAAGTATTTTAAACAAAATTCTGATATACTTTAATTAGCACAAGAGTTGGGCTTCTAGTCACAAAGATACAACAGCCACCCTATGATAAAAAACACCTTATAATGAAAAACAGCAAGTAGAGTGGTGAGTGAGCAAGCATTGTGCATTCTTTTTGCTCTATATTGTTGTCTTCCAAATAGAACATTCATTGTAGGTACCCAAATGTGGTATTTGTGGTGTTTTTAATGCAGCATTTTAAATCTAGTTTGTATTCTGTCAAAAAAAAAAAAAAAAGAAAAGAAAAGCTGAAGCATCTGGTTGGACACCAGCTCAATTTCTACATGTACAATGAGAGAAATTACCTCATGTCATCAGTAATAGGACCTTACCATCATGTTATGGATGTAAGCAATAAATAGCATTGACAGTAGCCTGAAATGTTTAGGGGGTCATAATAGACATATTTATTCAACAACTCACAAGATGTTACCAATTCTTGCTACTGGAGATTTTACTTGGTAGTGTATAATTTCCACTTGGGGCATTGTCTGCCCCATATATCATAACATTACTTAAGTAATTTTTATTTACTTTAAGGAAGCTCCTAATGTATAAAGTTTCCATATACCTTTTCAAAATGTCTTCAGTACTAATTTTAGGAAACAACAGTCCTCAATATCTAAGGTATTATTTTTTTGTGTGGATAAAAATTAGACTAGGCCCATTATTTTCATATTCCACCAGATATCATTTTGGAGAAAATAATGGGCATTAACACTACAGAATAAATCAGATGAAAATATAGCATCATTTTGAGTTCCTTTCTAACAATTTTGTCTCTTCTGAAGTACCCGGTCTGATTATGATAGGAGAAAAAAAAGAGATTAGACTATTGGAAACCTGTATGTCATAGAATTCAAGGCATAAGCATGTCTTGCTGGACAAGATTTTTCATTTTACAAACAGACCCTGAAAGAAGAGAGGAATGATATGGCTCAGTGGTTAAAAGCAATTGTTCTTCTAGAGGCTCCAGGTTCCATTCTTTTCTCCCATATGCCACTTACAACAATTTGTAACTATAGTTCTAGGGAATTCTATGATCTATTCTGGCTTCTATAGGTACCAAGTATGTATGACGTACACAATCATTTATGCAAACACTCACACACATGAAAGTAAAGTAAATTTAAAGTGCATTATTTATTTTAAGGAATGCAATTTAAAAATTGTGTCTGTAGATTTCCTTTGCTTATTTTATCATTTTCATAATATTGATTCTGCCAATCTGTGAGTGGTATGTGCAGGTGCCTTCCCATCTTTAATTTTTTATTACATATTTTCTTTATTTAAATTTCAAGTGTTTTCCCTTTCCTGATTTTCCCTTCAGAATCCCCCATCCCATTCCTCCTCCCCTTGACTCTATGAGTGTGTTCCCCCACCCAAATACTCACGACTTCCTACCCTGGCATTCACATACACTGGGGCATCAAACACCCTCAGGTCCAAGGGCATTTCCTCCCACTGATGACAACGAGACCATGATCTACCACATATGTAGGAAGAGCCATGCATGTGTACACTTTGGTTTGTAGTCCAGTCACTTGGAGCTCCAGAGTCTGGCCAATTGACCCTGTTGTTCCCTCTATGAGTCTGCAAACCCGATCAGCTCCTTCAGTCCCTTCTCCAACTCCACCATTGTGGACCCAATGCTCAGTCCAGTGGTTGACTGCAAGCATTTGCCTCTGTATTTACCAGGCTCTGGCAGAACCTCTCAGGAGACAACCATATCAGGCTTCTGTCAGCAAGCACTTCACAGCATCCACAATAGTGTAGTGTATGGTGAATGTATATGGGATAGTTAATATCCACTTACCAGTAAGTATATATGGTGTATGTTCTTTTGAGACTCAATTACCTCACTCAGGATGGTATTTTCAAGTTCCATCCATTTGCCTGTGAATTTCATGAAGTCACTGTTTTTAATGGCTGGTTAGTATTCCATTGTGTAAATGTTCCTCATTTTCTGTATCCATTCTTCTGTTGAGGGGCATCTGGTTGTTTCCAGCTTCTGACTATTATAAATATGGCTGCTATGAACATAGTGGAGCATGTGTCCTTATTACATGTTGAAGCATCTTCTGGGTATACATGCAGAAGTGGTATAGCTATGTTCTCAAGGAGTACTATGCCTAATTTTCTGAGGAGAACCACCAGACTGATTTTCAGAGTGGTTGTACCAGCTGGCAATTCCTGCAGCAGATCTACATGTTTTCCTCTTAGCACTGTTTTCATTTTTTCCCAAAACTTTGGGTATGCTGTATCTTTATTTTCATAAAATTCAGAAAAGTATTTCATTTCTTTCTTTCTTTTTCCTTGAACAATTATCAATGAGCAGGGTATTGTTCAGCTTCCACATGTATGTGGGTTTTCTGTTGTTTTAGTTGGTATTGAAGACTGGCCTTAGTCCACGGTGATCTATTAGAATAACTAGGATTGTTTTAATCTTCTTGTATCTGATGAGGCCTGTTTTGTGACAAATTCTATGGTTAATTTTGTAGAAGGTACCATGGGGTGCTAAGAAGAAGGTACATTAAATCGTTTTAGAATGATCTGTTCTATAGATTTTGATATGTCAAATCCATTTTGTCCATAAATTCTGTTAGTTTCAATGTGTCTTTTTTTAGTTTATGTTTCCATGATCTGTCCATTGATGATGGTTCAGTATTGAAGTCTCTACTATTGTTTTGTGAGGTCCAATATGTGCTTTGAGCTTTAATATATATATATATATATATATATATATATATATATATATATATATATATATATATATATATTTAAATATTCTTGGTACCCTTGTATTTGGAGCATAGATTTTTCAGAATTGAGAGTTGAGCTTGGTAGATTTTTCCTTTAACCAGTATGAAGTGTCCTTCCTTATCCTTTTTGGTAAATTTGGTTGAAATTTGATTTTCTTCAATATTAGAATAGAATAGAATATTAGAATGGCCACTTCAATTTGTTTCTTAAGACCATTTGCTTGGAAACTGGTTTTCCAGCCTTTTCTCTGATGTAGTGAAGGTCTTTGTCACTAAGGTGCATTTTCTGTATGCAGCAAAGGGCTGGGTCTTATCTTTTGTAGGGCTGGATTTGTGGAAAGATGCTGCGGACCCTCAGGGTCCCTTTGTCTGCGTGGAACGGGTCTCTGGGGCAGGTGGACAAGGTGTCAGGAGGTGACAGACAGAACAACATGCAAGATTGTAGAGAATCTGATTGTATTGTGTCAGGTCAAGCATCAAACTTTTTATACCAAAGAAATAACAAGAAAACAGGCAAAATAAAATCCACAAAGTTACAATGACGCAATACAAAAGGAATATATGCATCAAAAGAAGGTGGGGACCAGGCTGCTGCTGCAAAAGAAGGGAACTAGGTGTAAACTAGTCTATTGTTAAACCCACCACCTGGAGTTCTGCACTAGCAGACCTTTTCATGAATACTGCAATACCCCAACACCCCATTCCTGTGTCTACAGAAGGATTTACCAAATTGCTTCTAATGTGAAGCTTGCAATACCTAGCTGTAGAGAAGATCTCTGTCTCAGTGGGATTCCCTAGCTCTAATATGGCATTCCCTTGTTTGGGTGAGATTTGCTACTGTCCTTGGTAGACCAGCTCTGAGCTACTGGCTCCATCTTTTGTAATGCTTAATTAGTTACTGAATAGGTAAACTTCCTTACTGCATTCCTATGAGATTTCAAGCTTGGATTTCAAGCTTGCAGGCTTCTGGGACCTTGAAACAATGGGGAGACTTAACTATAACAGAATTTAATCTTAAAAGGCATTTATAATAAAATATTAAAAGAGAGCTCATAGATCCATACACCAGACTAACTCGGGAATAGAGATGAGTATATGGGTAAACAAGAACGCCAAAACTCCAGGAGGTGAGCTTCCTTGAAACTCTTTTCCTCACTGAGTGCTTACAGATGTTTTTCAGCCTGTCAAAGTGACACGACCAGAGGGCATGGCAGAAAGATATTGTGTAAATTTGGATTTGCCATGGGATATCTTAGTTTCTCCATTTATGGTAATTGCGAATTTTGCTGGGTATAGTAGTTATGCTGGCATTTGTGTATTCTTAGGGTCTGTATGACATCTGCCCAGGATCTTCTAGCTTTTATAGTCTCTGGTGAGATGTCTGGTTTAATTCTGATAAGTCTGCCTTTATATATTACCTACTTTTTTCTCTTATTGCATTTAATATTCTTTGTTTTTTTTCTGCATTTGGTGTTTTGACTGTTATATGACAAGAGAAATTTACTTTCTGGTCCAATCTATTTGGAGTTCGGTAGGTTTCATATATTTTCTTGGACATCTATTTCTTTAGGTTAGGGAAGTTTTCTTCTATAATTTTGTTGAAGATATTTGCTGGTCCTTTAAGTTGGGAATCTTTGCTCTCTTCTATACCTATTACCTTTAGGTTTCTTCTTCTCAATGTGTCGTGGATTTCCTGAAAGTTTGGGTTTAGGAGCTTTTGGCATTCTGTATTTTCTTTGACTGTTGGGTCAATGTTTTCTATGTCATCTTCTGCACCTGGGATTCTCTCTTTTATCTACATTCTGTTGGTGATGCTTACATCTATGACTCCTGATCCCTTTCCTAGGTTTTCTTTCTCCAGAGATGTCTCCCTTTGTGATTCCTTTATTGTTTCTCTTTCCATTTTTAGATCACGGATGGTTTTTGTAAGTTACTTCACCTGTTTGATTGTGTTTCCCTATAATTCTTTAAGGGGTTTTTGTGTTTCCTGTTTAAGTGCTTCTACCTGTTTACCTGTGTTCTCCTGTAATTTCTTTAAGGGAGTTATTTAAGTCTTTCTTAAAGTCCTCTAAAAATCATCATGAGATGTGATTTTTATCAATCAGGATCTTGGTTTTCCAGTATGTTGGGATATCCAGAGCTTGCCATGGTGGGAGAACTGAATTCTGGTGATGCCAAATAGCCCTGTTTTCTGTTGCTTATGTACTTTCCTTTGCTTCTCACCATCTGGTTATCTCTGGTGCCAGCTGGTCTTACTATCTCTGACTGTGGCTTTTCCCTCCTTCAAGCCTGTGTGTCAGTATTCCTGGAAGACCAGTTCTCTCTGGGAAGACTTTGTATATGGAGTGCTGTGGTACAGGCTCAGCTCTGGGCTCAGACAGAAAATGGATGGATCCTGTCCCTTGCTGTTACTTGGTTTCTGTGTCCTGATGGATCATGGTGGGTCCCTCTTGGACCAGTAATTTGAGCAGAAATGGTGGTCTTACCAATGTTCACAGGTATTTTGGCATTCCTGGGAGTTCAGCTCTCTTCCAGCCACTTTTGGGTATGGAGTCCTTTTGCACAGGATCAACTCCAGGGGCTATCTTACACAAGGAGCTTCTGGCACAGATGTAATCAACAAGGAACCAGTCTATGTTTTCCCATTTTTTAGGTTATTTAAAAAAAAAAATGGTGTCTTCTAAAGTAGAGAAACAAGGAGGGAAGCCAACTGGGGATATTTGAATCTCACTTAGAAGGGGGAACAAAATAGTCATGGAGGCAGATGGAGTGAAGGAACTTTGTAACTTTGTAAAGAGAGGGTTGGGGGGGGGAGGATGTGGGTTTCAGGATTAGGTGTGAGGAGGGACAGGAGAGATGTCCAGATGGCTATGAGAATGAATGGAAAACAGCAACTGACAGGGGAGGTTGGAGGATCTGGAAGACATGCTAGAAATCTGGGGTGGGGGAGACATTCAAACTGTGACTCACAGCATTGGAGATATGCAATATGAAGTTGATCACCAGTAGAGGGTAGGTACAGTAATCCACTTACAATACTTTTAACCTAAAATTTATACTGTCTAGAAGAACTATAGTCAGGGAGGTTGGAGGAGATTCTGAGGAAATAGCCAACCAATAACCAGCCCAACTAAAGACCCATCCTATGGTTAAGGAACAATCCCTTATGCTATTAATGATATTCTGTTATGCTTGCAGACAGGAGTCTAGCATGACTGTCCCTTGAGAGGCACTATCCAGCAGCTAATTCAGATAGATGCAGAGACCCACATCCCAACAGAGGATGGAGATTGGGACCTATTCTATAAGTATTTAGGGAAGGATTGAGGGGCCCAAAAGGGGACAGGAACAATGCAGGAAGACCAACAGAGTCAACTAACCTGAACCCTTGGGGCTCTCAAAGCTGAAACACCAACTAAGAACACAAGCTGGACCTAGCCCCTACCCCACTCCCCCATATTTATGTAGCAGTTGGACAAATTGTTCTTCATATGGGTACCAAGCAACTGGAGCCAGGGCTATCCTGAAAGTTGTTTCCATTCTCTAGGATATGTTATTTTAGCTGGGCTGTGTTGTCTGGTCTCAGTAAGAGAGAAAGTGCCTATCTCTGCAGAAATTTGTTTTGCCAGTGTTGGGGGTATATCAGTGGGGGTCTACATATCTTAGAAGAGAATGGGAGGTAGTAGAGATAAGGGTTGTAGGAGAGTATGATTGGAATGAGGACAGGAATCAGGATATAAAATGAATAAATAAAACTTTATTTTTATCATAAATTTTTATTGTAAAATTCTTTCACTCCATTTTTCAGAATTATTTCCAATATATTCTAAACTATTATAAATTATATTTTTTCTAAACATGTCCATTGTTGACATTTAGGAATACTACTAATTTTTGCATAGTAATTTTGTTTAATCCAACAACGCAGATAGGCAACATTTTGCTGTCTACAAGGAACACACCTCCAAGATAAAGACAGACAATACCTCAGAGTAAAAGGATGGATAAATTCTACCAAGCAAATAGTCCCCCAAAAAAGTTGGAGTTGCCATTGTCATATCCAATAAAATAACCTTTCAACCAAAATTTATCAAGTGAGATAGGGAAGGAACCTTCATATATATTAAAAGAAAAATCCACTAAGATACAGTCTCAATTCTGAACACCTATGCCCAAATACAAGGGCAACCTCA
Organism: Mus caroli; assembly: GCF_978045245.1. Taxonomy (NCBI): domain Eukaryota; kingdom Metazoa; phylum Chordata; class Mammalia; order Rodentia; family Muridae; genus Mus; species Mus caroli. The sequence goes on along the minus strand of NW_028227263.1, from coordinate 128,886,406 downwards.
TTAATAAAAGAAACTTACTAAAGCTCTGAACACACATTGAATCCCATACAATAATATTGGGAGATTTCGCCGCCCCACCCTCACTAATGTAGAGGTCATTGACACAGAAACTAAACAGAGACACAGTGAAACTAAGAGAGGTTATGAAACAAATGGATTGAATAGATATATACAGAATATTTCACCCTAAATCAAAAGAATATACCTTCTTCTCAGGACCTCACTGTGCCTTCTCCAAAATGAACATATAATCTGTAACAGAACAAACCTCAAATAGTACAAGACGATTGAAATGATCCCATGTACTTTATCAGATCACCTTGGACTGAGGCTAGACTTCCATAACAACCAAAAAACAGAAAACTTATATACCAATGGAAACTTAACAACTCTCTTCCTAGTGAGAAATTGGTCATGGAAGAACTAAAGAAAGTAATTAGATGCCCAGTCCATTTTGCTGGGGCAGATTCTCTGCTGGTCTGCTTCAGTGAATACACCATATTCTGATCTATTCTATAAAACTTGATGCACTCTGAGCAGTTGAGGATTACTGCACTCAGAGTAATTGAGGATCAGCTGTACTCAGAGAAGTTGTACAACAGATTGAATGTTTCACTGAAGACACAAGAGTTTGAAGGGCTCCCAGGAGTTCTCTACCCCTGTGAAGAGCTCCTAAGTTGGAGGCACACACAAGGTAGTCTGCTACAACCAAGGATGCAGGAGACCTGAAGTAATCCATGGACAAAACAGGTAGACTCCAGACAGTAACCCAGAGCAACAAACACCAGGGATAAGCAGATGGCAAAAGGCAAGTGCAAGACAATCAACAACAGAAGCCAATATCCGAGGACATCATCAGAACACAGTTCCCTCACAACAGCAAGCCCTGAATACAACAGACCTGAAAAATCAGAAAGATGACACAAAATCATATCTCATGAAGATAATAGAGTCTTTAAGAAGGATACAATAACTCACTGAAATAAACACAAGAAAACACAGATAAACAGGCATAGGAATTGAATAAAGTCATCCAGAACCTAAAAGTGGAAGTAGAAATAATAAAGAAAACACAAATGGAGGCAAACCTGGGAATGGGAAACCTAGGAAAGATGTCAGGAATTACAGATGTAAGTATCAACAACAGAATCCAAGAGATAGAAGAAAGAATAGCTGACAGGACCCTGCTATAGCTATCTCTTGAGAGGCTATGCCAGTTCCTGGCAAATACAGAAGTGGATGCTCACAGTCATCTATTTTATGGAACACAGGGCCCCCAATGAAGGAGCTAGCGAAAGTAACCAAGGAGCTATAGGGGTCTGCAAACCTATAGGAGGATCAACAATATGAACTAACCATTACCCCTCAGAACTGTGTTTCTAGTTGCATATATAGCAGAGGATGGCCTAGTCATCCATCAATAGGAGGAGAGGCCCCAGGTCTTATGAAGATCATATGCCCTAGTATAGGGGAATTCCAGGGCAAGGAAGCAGATTGGGTGTGTTTGGGAGCAAGGCATGGGGAGGTTATAGGGGACTTTTGGGATAGTATTTGAAATGTAAATGAAGAAAATATCTAATAAAAATAAATTAAAATTAAAAAGAAAAAGAAGAGAAAATCTCAGGTGTAGAAGATAAAATAGAAGAGATTGATACAACAGTCAAAGAAAATTTAAAACATTAAAAAACTCCTACCCCAAACCATCCAAGAAATTCAAGACACGTTGACAAAAACAAACAAACAAACGTAGGAATAATCAGAATAGAAGACAATCAAAGGTTCCCAGCTCGTTGGACCTGAAAAAGTTTTCAACAAAATTATAGAAGAAAACTTCCCCAACCTAAAGAAAAAGTTGGCCATAAAGGTACAGGACCCCCATAGAACATCAAATAAATGGGACCAGAAAAGAAAATCCTCATGTCACATAATAATCAAAACACTAAAAGCACAGAACAAAGAAACAATATTAGAAGATTTAAGGTGAAAGGACCAAATAACATTCAAAGTTATCAGAATTAAGCAAGACTTCTGAATAGAGACTTTGAAAGCCAGAAGAACCTGGTCAGAGGTCATGCAGAATCTAAGGCAACACAAATGTAAGGCCAGCCTACTAGACCCAGAAAAACACTGAATCAACACATATGAAGAAACCAAAATATTCAGGGCAAAACCATACTATATACCAGGCCAGTCCCTATTACAGAAATTATAGAAAGCTCACATACGTATAGAAACTGAACAACTGTACTCAATGATAACTTGGTTAGGGAAGAATAAAGAAAGAAATTAAAGACTTTCTGGAATTTCATGAAAATGTTGATACATCATACCCAAACTTATGGGACACAATGGAAGCAGTGATAAGAGGAAAGTTCATTGTATTATTTGCCCTGCTAAAGAAATTGGAGAGATCTTAAGCTAACAATTTAACTGATCACCTGTGAGCTCTAGAATAAAAAGAAGCGTACTCACTTGAGTCAAATAGAAGGCAGAAAACAGTCAAAATCAGGGACAAAATCAACCAAACACAAACAAAGAAAACAATACGAAGAATCAACAAAACCAGAAGAAAAAAACAAACGAACAAACAAACATCATATACTACTCTAAAAGCCTATTCTCAACAAAACCGAAAAATCTAAAAGAAATGGAAGTTTTTATGGACAGATACCACATACCAAAGTTTAATTAACATAGGTAAACTATTTAAATAGGCCCATATCACACAACGATATAAAAGAAGTAATTAAAAATCTCCCAACCAAAAGAACTACAGGGCCTGATGGATTTAGTGCGGAATTCTACCAGACCTTCAAAGAAGTCTTGATACCAATTGTCCTCAAACTATTCCATATAATAAAAAGAGAACGAACACTACCTAATTTCTTCTATGAAGCCATAATTATTCTGATACCTAAACCACACAAGGACCCAACCAAAAAATAAAAACTCAGACTAATCTTTCTTATGAATATCTATGCAAAAATACTTAGTAAAATTCTTGCAAACTAATTGCAAGAACACATCAAAACCACCATTCACCATGAGTGAATTCATCACAACCATCAAGACAAATTCATCCTAGTGATGCAAGGTTAGTTTAATATATGAAAATCCATTAATGTAATCCACTATATAAACAAACTCAAATTAGAAAATCACATGGTCATCTCCTTAGAAGCTGAAAAAGCATTTGACAGATTACAACATCACTTCACTGCCACACCCACTCCAGTAAAAACTGAGTTGCAGGCCCAAAAGTTTGGATAAAATCCTGAGGCAAAAAGTTTTAGGGAAACATAGTCTTCTGAAGCCTTGGCATCCCATAGCATGAATGCTCCAAACTTGTCCTTGCATTAGACAATGAATCAATCTGTGTTTTGTATTATTGTTTTATTAGAGGTACCTTCAAACAATGACTTGTCAAATACCTAAGCAAAATTCACCTTTGCTTCCTGGCCTTCACCAATGTCCTAGGCAGTCCTTGAACTGACCCTGGTCTTAGAATTCTGTAAGAATGTTACCTATTCAGTAACATTCAGAATTACCACTAGTATTATAAGAGAGATAATGAAAGAAATCAAACATTACTATCTACTACATAGAATTAGAAATTTCTGGGCAACCTTAGCAAAGTGAGTTTAGAATTATATCATAATTATGTATGGCACATTACATTGCTTAATAGAAGAAAGTCCCCAACAATGTCACTTACAATAGCAGCCACATCAATTCCATTTACAGGAATTTACAATGGTTTAGGAAGAAGATCTGGCTGTGGTTTAAGGAGGTATTGCATTATTATGAGAAGGTTAGCTAGAGTGTAACTCCCTGAACTTGGGCATGAAAGCCCTTAGTCCAGAGTGTAAAGATCTCATACCTGTCTTCTAAAAATGTAGTTGACCTTAGATAGAACAGACTTTGTCTCAGTTGTTTTATTGCCTAGTTCCTACCAGTCTTTATGTATGTAGTCCTCTGTTTTGGATAAGAGTCATTAATCATCAGAAAACCTCAATGTACCTTGAGTGATGTGTCACCTAAATTCCTTATTTTCTTCTGTAGTAAAAATGTAATGCTCGCTTTGAGAAATTATATTCAGAAACAGCACTCTCTGTGTCTGTCTGTCATCCTCTCCAACTCCTTGCTTGCCTGATTACCGAAATCCTGGTTTCTCGTGGATTGAGGGACTGACTGAGTCCAGTCAATGGCAGCTGGCACCTTGAACAGGGACTTTGGACAGGTAAGACTCTCTCTCTCTCTCTCTCTCTCTCTCTCTCTCTCTCTCTCTCTCTCTCTCTCTCTCTTTCTCTCTCTCTCTCTCTCTCTCTCTCTCTCTCTCTCTCTCTCTCTCTCTCTCTCTGTCTGTCTTCCTATTTTCTACCTTCTCTCTTTCCCCTGCATTTCTATAATGAATCTCTTAAACCATAGACAGTCTCTGCTCCATCAAGATTCCACTGCACACTCTGTTCAGTGTTGGGAACCTCTTCCCCTATTCCTTCTCTCCTGCAACCCTGGTGTGTTAGCAAGGTTGCTCCAATGAGGTCCCTGGTCCGGGGCTGTCCCTTTTCCAAACCCACTGCGTGGGTCAGGCATGCTCACACAGGGACCTGTGGAAAAGTGTCCAGCAGCTCTGCCTGCATCTGCCTGCCCTGTGCACAGGAGCACCTTCCCTTCCCCTGGGCCCCCACAGGGCCCCCCTTTATTTTGTTCCATAGGGCTTACAATGGCTTAAAATCGTTCCTTTTTTTCATATACTGCTAATTCTCAAATTTGCAATTGATGTGCTTATATAACTCAAGTTAAGAAAAAACATACTATTCCTTTAAAGGATTGTCTTTGGACATTTAAGAACTCATCCTAATTTGCCTGGTCAAGACCTCAACTCCCTTCCAAATAGCCACAAATAATATAAAATATCTTGGGGTAACTCTCACCAAACAAGTGAAAGTCTTATAAAACAATAACTTCAAGTCTCTCAAGAAAGAAATTAAAGAAGATCTCAGAAATGGAGAGATCTCCCATGCTCTCAGATTGGTAGAGTTCACATCATAAAAATGGCCACCCTATCAAAGGCAATCTATAGATTCAATGCAATTACCATCAGAATCCCAATACAATTCTTCAAAGTCATGGAAAGCACAATTCTCATATTCGTTTGGTGAGGCAAAAAACCCAAAATAGTGAAAACAATTTTTAACAATAAAAGAACAGCTGGGGAAATGAACATCCCTGACCTCATGCTTTACTATAGAGCTATAGTGATAAAAAGTGTCTGGATGAGGAGGAGTTATGGGATGTGGAGCAGTCCAAGTGCTGGACTGGCAGGTGCTGATAAAATATGGAGTGTGAAAACATTAATATTTAATTAAAAGAAAAAAGAAATAAATTGAAGCCTTATAAATATAAGACCGAATCTCAATATAATTTTGGTTTGTATTTCCCCTCCAGGGCCAATCCCAGTGGGATTCTTCTTTCTTGTCTGTTCTTCTTGATGTAGAGATGAGGGAAGAGCATCAGCAGAGAGTAAGACTTGGTTTCATGAGATACAGGCATAAGACTTTGTCTTACTAGATATTTAGGGTTGTTGTATAATAATAAACAGTTTACTTATTGTACTGGCTATTTTTATGTGTCAACTTCACACAGGCTGGGGTTATCACAGAGAAAGGAGCTTTAGTTGGGGAAGTGCCTCCATGAGATCCAGCTGTGAGGTATTTTCTCAATTATTGATCAAGGGGGAAAGGCCCCTTGTGGGACCATCTCTGGGCTGGCAGTCTTGGGTTCTATAAAAGAGCAGGCTGGGCAAAGCCACAAAAGAGCATCCCTCCATGGCCTCTGCATCAGCTCCTGCTTCCTGAACTGCTTGAGTTCCAGTCCTGACTTGCTTGGTGATGAATAGCAGTATGGAAATGTAAGCGGAATAAACCTTTTCCTCCCCAACTTGCTTCTTGGTCATGATGTTTGTGCAGGAATAGAAAACCTCACTATGACACTTAGATCTAAGTCTATGTTACCTTGCTACTGTAGTTGACCTGCCTCCTGAGATCATCTGAGATCAGAAACTAATTTCTTCCTAAAACTGTCAAAGGATTAAGTGAATAGCCTTTGTACTATCTCAGCAGGAACTCTACTGCTCTATCAGCCACCTATTTGTAAATAGCAGGAAGAGAAAGGGACACTTAGAAAAGTGATTATAGTATTTATTACTATGTTGTAAAAACATTCCTATGAAAGCAAACTTAGGAGAAAAGCAGAAAGATCCAAAGTGGGGTAGGGTTAGGGGAAGGGGCAAAAATCCTAGTAAGGGAAAAAATGTTCTAAGGGAAAAATTCTTCTGTATTTGCCTCTCATTATTTGTCCTCAGTACTTATACATCTTTCAGAATACATGGTCACATGTTACAAGGTTCTTCACAAGTTCACACAAATAAATCATAGCATAAATTGAAATAGTTTTCAACAGAGAATATTTACATGCAAATCCAATAGGCGTAATTATCTGGCTAAACATCCTTCACCAGTCACAAATTCACAGGTTTACAGAAGGTTTAAAACCATAACTAAGTTATTAGTGAAGTTTTGTATAGAAAAACCAGTCAATATTTTATCTTCTATCCTCTAACCTGTAAAAAGTCATTAGATCTCTTTTATGACCTTTGATTAATTGTTTTACAACCTCTTGGAATGTGCTCTGAGTAGGAGAGAGTCTGGTTACTACTAAGAGAAGTTAAAGTGTGACACATGGGAGACTGGCAGAGTTCTCATTGCAGTTTTTACTATCAGAAAAGGACCTAATAGCAGTCCCACTACAAAAAAGCATATTAATCACAAATATAATTTAGGAATTCTTTTAGGATAATCATTAAGACATAAGAAGTCATCTATTTGTCTATATAGCATCATTTCAAGAAAATGCATCTTTGTGTATCTGCAGTGACCTGCTCCAAAGGCTTGTGCTGTTACTTAATGATTGTTATATAGGTTTAATAACAACAGGAAAAGTATATTAATAGTAGGAAACTTTCCTAAAATGTATTTCCTTAAAGCATTTCTCAATAAGGGCAACCCTGTCACAGATTATATTATAATCAGAAGCAGGCCATCTCAGAAAGATCACGTGCTAGATATTACCTTGTCACATTATGGCTCCTGACAACTGAGAATTGATAAACGGGACCTCATGAAACTGAAAAGCTTCTCCAAGGCAAAGGACATAGCCAATAGGACAAATAGGCAAATTACAGACTAGGAAAAAACCTCAATAACCCCACATCCAATGGAGGGGTAATAATCAAAATATATTAAGAAGTCAAGGAGCTAACCTCCCAGAAATCAACCCACCAATAAGAAAATGGAGAATAGAGCTAAACAGAGAATTTATGACAGAGGAATTTCAAATGACCAAGAAGCAGTTAAAGAAATATTCAAAGTCCTTAGTGATCAGGGAAATGCAAATCAAAATGACATTGAGACCCTTAGACCAAACCTCACACAAGTCAGAATGGCTAAGATAAAAAAAAAAAATCAGGTGTTAGCACCTCCATTGCTAGTGCGATTTCAAGGTGATAAGAACACTTTGGAAATCAGTCTGGTGGTGCCTCAGAAAATAGGATATAGTACTGCCTGAGGACCCAGCTATACCACTCCTGCACATATACCCAAAAGACACTCCAACATGTAATAAGGACATATACACAAGCTCCACTATGTTCATAGCAGCCATATTAATGATAGCTCAAACCTGTAAACAACCCAGATGTCCCTCAACAGAGGAATGGATATGGAAAATATGGTACATTTACACACGAAATACTACTCAGCTCTTAAAAACAATGACTTCAAGAAATTCACAGGCAAATGATGGAACTTGAAAATAATATCCTGAGTGAGGTAACTCAGTCACAAAAGAACACATACAGTATATACTCACTGATAACTGAATATTAGCACAAAAGTTCGGAACATACAAGGTTAAATTTACAGACCATATGTAGCCTAGGTGAAGGAAGTCCAATATGTGGATTCTTGAGTGCTTCTTAGAACTAATAAGAAAATACTCACAGTTGGAAATATGGAGACAAAGTGTGGAGCAGAGACTGAAGGAAAAGTCATCTAAAGACTGATTCATCCGGGGATCCATACCATATATAGTGACCAAATATGGATTCTGGGAAGGGCTTGGTAATGGAAGACTAATATGGCTATCTTCTGAGAGGCTCTGCCAGTGTCTTTCAAATACAGAGGTGGATACTCACAGCCAACCATTTGACTGAGCATGGGGATCTCTGATGAAGGAATTGGAAAAGAGCCTGAGGAGCTGAGAGGAGTTCGTTTGCAGCCCCATGGAGGGAGCAACAGTGTCATCAGGCCAGAAACCCTGGAGCTCCTGGGGACTGAACCACCAACCAAAGAATACACATGGAGGGACCCATGGTGTTGATATCATATGTAGCAGAGGATGGCTTTGTTGGACATCAGTGGGAGGAGAGGCCCTTGGGCCTGAGGGTTTTCAATGACCCTAAGTAGGGGAATGCCAAGGAGGGAAGTTGGGAGAGGGTGCATGGATGGGAGAGCATCCCAATAGATTCAGTGGGAGGAGGGAGGAGGTAGGGATTTTCCAAAGGGAAGACCTGGAAGGGGAAAACATTTGAAATAAGAACAAAAACAAAAACGAAAACAAAAATTACCCTGAGATTCTTCCTCATACCAATCAGAATGACTATGATCAAAAACCCAGGTGACAGCAACTGTTGGGGAGAATGTGGAGAAAGAGAAATATTCCTCCATTGGTACTGGGATTGCAAACTGGTACAATCAATCTGGAAATCAATCTGGAGGTTCCTTAGAAAATTGGAAATATATCTCCCTGAAGCCACAGCTGTACACTTGAGCATATACCCAAAAGATATATGTGTCCACCATGCCACAGGGACATGTGATCCACTATGTTCACAGCAGCTTTACACAATGGAATACTATTCAGGTATTAAGAATGACGACAATATGAGTTTGCAAGCAAGTGGATGGAACTAGAAAATATCATCCTGAGTAAAGTAAGTCAGACCCAAAAGGACCCACATAATATGTACTCACTAATATGTGGCTTTAGTCAAAAAACACAGGGTATTCAGGATATGATCCACAGAACTCAAGAGGTTACCGAGCTAAATGGCCTAAGTAAGGGTGGTTCAATCATACTAGGGAGGTAGCAAAAAAAAAAAAAAAATCATGGGGGCAGAAGGAGGGAGAGGAAGGGAGAGGTGGAGAAAAGAAAAGGGGAGCATGATCAGGTATTGGGGGTGACATAGGAAAAAGCCCTTAGGACCAGTAGAAGGAATGGAAATATGCAATCTTGGGGATATGATGTGTGAGGACCCTCTAGAATGTACCTACAACCTTGGAGGTGAGAGTTTCTCAGTACTCAAAGGGAGGGACCTTAGATAAAATACACAACACTGGGGAGAGGGAACTTGTACAGTCCACCTCCAGATGAAAGACAGGACATCTATTTGAGAGATGGGCTTGCCATTCCACAGTCAATAACTCTGATCCAGAATTGTTCCTTTCTAAAAGAACTTCAGGGGAAAATATGGAAAAAAAAAAACTGAAAGAAGTGACTGGCCAAATTTGGAATCCATCTCAAGGGGAGGCTCCACGGCCTGTTACTATTATTGTTGCTATGGTGTCCTTACAGACAGGAGCATGGCTGCCCTCTGTGTGGCCCAACAAGCAGCTGACTGAGATAGATGTAGATACTTACACTCAATCAATGGACTGAGTTTGGAGACTCCTGTTTCCCTTGAATTAGGGAAACACTGGAAGAAGATGAGAAGGAAGGCAAACCCACAGTAAGACCAGTAGTCTCAGCTATCCCAGACACCTGAGATGTCTCAGATACTGAGCCATCAATCCAGGCAGCATATACTAGCTTGTATGAGCACCCCAAAACATACATATACAACAAAGGACTACCTGGTCTGGCTTCTTGAGAGAAGATGAATGTAACTCTCTAGAAACTTGAGGCCACAGGGATTATGGATGTCAGAGGGCTGGTGCAGTTGTGGGTTGGAAGTTGAGGGATTTGAAAAAAGGGGAGGAAGAATGGTATGAGGAATTGTGGGAGGTAGGACTGGGAGGTGGATAATGACTGGACTGTAAAAAAAAATAAAGTTAATAATAAAAGAAAAATGCCCTGCAACCAGATCTTATGGAGGCATTTTCTGAATTGAGGTTCCCTCCTTTAAGAAAAGTTGTGTCAAGTTGATATGAAACTGTTATGATATATAATATTATATAGTATAATTACATTATGGATATGGGTCACCACTTGTGTGTGGAGGACAAAAAGAACTCTGTGGGGAGTTATTACTTCTTTCTGCTTTATGCATGATATGCAAGGAACTCATTACATTCAGCTTGCAAAGCAGGTGCCGGTATCTGCTGTGCCAGCTATTGATTTTAACATTTTTTTTCCAACTTGAAGAAGGGCACTTTACAAAGTCATGTTAGGAGGCAACTCTGGTGGTCTCTACACTGTACTGGCTAACCAATGGTAATAATAAATGACCCTCTGCTGTTACACAATTATAGCTGAGGAGAAATAAAAGTATTTTTCTCAGTGTGAGGGTTTGGGCAATGTATTTATGTGTCATTGCCAGGGAAGAACACATAGACAATAAAAGGATAGCAAATCTTATTCCTCCCTGGCATAATTAATAAGTTTGGCTTAGGCTAGGATTATCAATAAGAGGGCTGATTCCATCCACACTCTGAGAGGGTGTCAGAGGTTTTGAATTTTCTAAATCCCACTGGTTTATGGTCTGAATTCCTTCATTGGATTAATGTGAGAAGAGGAATACATAATCAGAGATGGTATTGGCACCTCCAGAAAGTTTCATTTCTTTCCCTCATAATTTATTTTTTTATTCACATTACATCCCAATCGCACATCCTCCCTTCTCTCCTCCTATCCTAGTCTTCTGAAAATGTGGACCTTACAGCTACTATCCATTTGTTGTGGATTGCCCTGTTGCTGTTTGTATTTTGATGCTAATTCTGCTTACCCAAGAGGAGGCTGCCTGGAACAAGGAGTGAAATACTCAGGTGACTTCAGGTGGAATTTCCTCTAATGAATAAAGATTTCAAGGAATCAATCATTGGGTTAATAGGCAGAACTTCCTGGTTGGAGAAAGGAAGAGGAGAAGCAGGAGAGAGATCTTTTGAATGGGAGAGTGGATGGAGGACATATGTAGGTACCAAAGGCCCCAGGTTCAGTTGGTAGATCCACTGGAATTCATTACCAGAGGATATGTAACTCAGAAGAGCTTACAAATTAGAACACTACCTGCTGCACTTAGCGATTGTGTTACCTGTTGATTTTAAACTAAGTTGTGTGGTGTTTGTCTTCATGTGGCAAGTGAGTTCTAGAGAGAATTGTACTGCAGCAAAGCATGGGAATGTGAGAAGTGCCATGTGAACTTAGTGAGCCAGGTGGAGAGATTTCAGAACTCTGGGTCAAAGAGTCTGCTGGGCTGAGAAGAGTCTAGCCTATCCACTGGTGCCTAGTTGGTGGTAGTGTGGGATTCTTATTTCATAATTACAGCTACAGGTGTTATTCCAAACTGTGAGGCAAAAATCTACTATGAATTTAAAATTATTAGCCTATGAGTTAAAAATTTGGAGGTTTGGAGAGCTGAGCAGAGTCTAGTGATGTGATGACTCAAGCATGGAAACCTTGAAAGAAAGAAAGAGGGCTCTGAGAAGGAGTGTGAAGAGTCAAGATGGCTGCTCTGAGTCAGCAAACTGGAGAATGCAAGCTGCCTACTTCTTGTGTCAGATATTGATTGAACTGTGAATTTATAAAATTGGGACTATTTGCTTTTAGGATAGATTTATATACACACTAATAAATCAAGAAAGACAAGATACAGACCAGAAGATGTAGGTAAGGTAGCTGAGAGTCCATATAAGTTGGTCCAAAAATCTGAATTATATATAATACTCATGGTGTTGTCAGATTTTCAAGGGTCTCTTACTACATTAACTGCCTCTCAATATGCAGAAAGCACTGTTTTACACATAGAGACTACTAAACTTATTCAGGATGATTTTGAATTGACTTCACTATATATTCAGCTACAAGAAATGATTAGAAATAGGAGTAATCCACTATATATAATCTCATACAGGTCTGCAAGGCCGTCTGTTACAAGGTAATAATGAAATTGACCAGCTATTGATAGGAAGTATATGAGAGGACTCAGAATTCCATTAAAAATAACAAAACATGTTAACAGCAAAGAATTAAAGAATTCTCTATCACTTGGCATCAAGCCAAGAAAATTGTGAGGCACTTTCCTACTTGTTTACTATATAACCATACTCCATTACCTCCTGGAAGTAACCTTAATGGTAGGCAAAGAAATGAAATTTGGCAGAGATATGTTCCTTTTTACAGAGTTTGATAAACTGATATGTGCATCATACTATAGAAACATATTCAGGATTTCAATGGACAATAACCAAAGGCTGATTCTGGTATTACACATTTGTTAGAAGTTATGGCCATTATGGGAATACCCACATAAACTAAAATGGACAACAGTCTGACATATGTCTTTAATAAGATGAAACAATTTTTAATACATTATACGATAAAACATGTTATAGTCATATAACATAATCAATATACGACAAGCAATTGTGGAACGATCCAATTGAATTCTAAAAGAGATGCTTAACAGGCAATGGCAGGCAACAAAAGCACCCAGAGATAGATTACATAGTGCTTTATTAACCTTAATTTTTAAAATGCTAATCAAAAGAAAACTAACACTGCTAAAAGATATTGAATTTTTGAAAAAAAAAAACTGCTAAACTAAACCAGCCTGTTTTACTTTAAGGATGTTCAGACATCAGAATGGAAGATGAGAAATGTGTTAGGCAGAAGGGTTATGCCTATATTTCTATAAGGAGAGAAAAGCTATGGGTTCTTTCCAAATTTGTAGCTTTCCCCAGCCTGAAGTGGGCTGGTACAAACCTTGTTGCCACTGAGGTGGTGCCACCTGCTGTACAGCTTTCAGACTTGGCTGGATCCTTTTTGAAGTGACAACTGCTCTGAGATTCTATTGTCTGCAGAGAGGCTGAACCTCTCTTCCTGAGACATTACTGAATAAGCAACCAGTCTGGTGACCAAGAGCTGACAGAATGGCTCCAGGCACCAAGAATGGATTGGCGGAGGTGGTAGGGGGTGGGAGGGTGGCTTCCCCCTTATAAACACCATCTCTTAGTAAACTCACAGGCCTTGAACAGAAATGTGTCATGGTCTCCATTAATTTCTCTCGTAGTCTAAGTCTCTTTCAGCTCCAGCCTGCCTCCCAGGTGTACCTGGTTCATGTAGGCCGTGGGCAGGCATACAACAGATTGGCGCCTGAACAGCTACCAGCTGGAAACATGGAAATGGCAGGGAAACACTGAGGGAATCGCTGTCTTGTGTGGAGCTCCATGAGAAGGAAGAATCAGAGGATCATATCTGGCACAGTGAAAAACAGGTATTTATGCTAGCGCTGGCTTTAAACATCATTTTTTAAAAGTGTTTCTGGAGGTGCGATAGGAATAGGGCTAAGTTTGAAATAGTGCTGACCTGGCACTAGGTCCACTTAGGTTTGACAGCAAAATATATGTGGGACTAGAAACTTTGAATCAGGGTGTTGTCCGCAGCTTTCAAAGCTGCTTCAGGCAAGAGGGATAGGGTTTAAAATAATAAAACATGCGGTTGTCCGCAGTCTAGAACTGCATCAGGCTAGAGGAATAGTGTTTAAAATAATAAAATAAAATAATATAATATAAGATAAGATAATAAAATAAAATAGAGGAAAATGGATTTTGAAACTCTCCCGGAGACAGAGAGAAAATCGGGGGATGTCCTGCTTTATTCTCTCTGGCCCCTACAGGAGACACTCTTAGATTTGGCTACATCAAGTTCTCTACATTCTCTGTGTTGTTTGTGTTTGGTGCACCAATATTTGTCCACTTGTCAATTCATGTCTGTCTTTATTTCCTTGTATGTATGCCTGTTGTTTTGTGTTTTATGTTGGAAAATAAAAATGGCTAAGACTATCTGCTGTTTCAGCAGAGCCTGAGAGTAGCCAAGAATCAAACACAGCAGGGGAGCCACTGCTGGAAAAAACTGCTTTTAAAGAAAAGGAGTCTGCAGCTTCTTAGTTTTAAGGCAAAAAAAGCTGATAGTTGTTTTTTCCTAGAAAATTCTCTGCAATTATTATTGTGTTTAGCAAATGACAAAGTGCTTTTTTATCTTATAATTATAGCTATAAACAGTAAAATTCTTTGATTGGTTTAAATTTATAAGACTCATGTACCCTCTGCATTTTTTTTTTTACTGGTCTTAAAGGTGTAACACTGGTAGCAAGAGCTTTAAATTGGTAACTCAGGTTTGGAGTCTTTCAAACTTGTGGCATAAAGCAGGCCAAAAAGTAGGCCTCTAAAGACACTTCTAGTTGAGATAATATTTAATGTGATTCTTATCCTAAAAGGTAGACTTAAAGATAAGATTTAAAACAATGTCTCCTTTCATCACAGCTATGAACTTTGACTCTGTAACTCCTTCCCTGGGTGTTTTGTTCCCAATTCTAAGAAGGTGCACAGTGTCCACACTTTGTTCTTCATTCTTCTTGAGTTTCATGCGTTTAGCAAATTGTATCTTATATCTTGGGTATCCTAAGTTTTGGGCTAATATCCACTTATCAATGAATACATACTGTGTGAGTTCTTTTGTGATTGTGTTACTTCACTCAAGATGATGCCCTCCAGGTCCATCCATTTGGCTAGGAATTTCATAAATTCATTCTTTTTAATAGCTGAGTAGTACTCCATTGTGTAAATGTACCATAATTTCTGTATCCATTCCTCTGTTGAGGGACATCTGGGTTCTTTCCAGCTTCTGGCTATTATAAATAGGGCTGCTATGAACATAGTGGAGCATGTGTCCTTTTTACCGGATGGGACATCTTCTGGATATATGCCCAGGAGAGGTATTGCTGGATCCTCCGGTAGTACTATGTCCAATTTTCTGAGGAACCGCCAGACTGATTTCCAGAGTGGTTGTACAATCTTGCAATCCCACCAACAATGGAGGAGTGTTCCTCTTTCTCCACATCCTCGCCAGCATCTGCTGTCACCTGAATTTTTGATCTTAGCCATTCTGACTGGTGTGAGGTGGAATCTCAGGGTTGTTTTGATTTGCATTTCCCTGATGATTAAGGATGTTGAACATTTTTTCAGGTGTTTCTCTGCCATTCGGTATTCCTCAGGTGAGAATTCTTTGTTCAGTTCTGAGCCCCATTTTTTAATGGGGTTATTTGACTTTCTGGAGTCCACGTTCTTGAGTTCTTTATATATATTGGATATTAGTCCCTTATCTGATTTAGGATAGGTGAAGATCCTTTCCCAAATCTGTTGGTGGTTTTTTTGTCTTATTGATGGTGTCTTTAGTCTTGCAGAAGCTTTGTAGTTTCATGAGGTCCCACTTGTCAATTCTCGATCTTACAGCACAAGCCATTACTGTTCTATTCAGGAATTTTTCCCCTGTGCCCATATCTTCAAGGCTTTTCCCCACTTTCTCCTCTATAAGTTTCAGTGTCTCTGGTTTTATGTGAAGTTCCTTGATCCACTTAGACTTGACCTTAGTACAAGGAGATAGGAATGGATCGATTCACATTCTTCTACATGTTAACAACCAGTTGTGCCAGCACCATTTGGTGAAAATGCTGTCTTTCTTCCACTGGATGTTTTTAGCTCCCTTGTCGAAGATCAAGTGACCATAGGTGTGTGGGTTCATTTCTGGGTCTTCAATTCTATTCCATTGGTCTATTTGTCTGTCACTATACCAGTACCATGCAGTTTTTATCACAATTGCTCTGTAGTAGAGCTTTAGGTCCGGCATGGTGATTCCACCAGAGGTTCTTTTATCCTTGAGAAGAGTTTTTGCTATTCTAGGTTTTTTGTTATTCCAGATGAATTTGCAGATTGCACTTTCTAATTCGTTGAAGAATTGATTTGGAATTTTGATGGGGATTGCATTGAATCTGTAGATTGCTTTTGGCAAGATAGCCATTTTTACAATGTTGATCCTGCCAATCCATGAGCATGGGAGATCTTTCCATCTTCTGAGATCTTCTATAATTTCTTTCTTCAGAGACTTGAAGTTTTTATTATACAGATCTTTCACTTCCTTAGTTAGAGTCACGCCATGATATTTTATATTATTTGTGACTATTGAGAAGGGTGTTGTTTCCCTAATTTCTTTCTCAGCCTGTTTATTCTTTGTGTAGAGAAAGGCCATTGATTTGTTTGAGTTAATTTTATATCCAGCTACTTCACCGAAGCTGTTTATCAGGCTTAGGAGTTCTCTGGTGGAATTTTTAGGGTCACTTATATATACTATCATATCATCTGCAAAAAGTGATATTTTGACTTCATCTTTTCCAATTTGTATCCCTTTGATCTCCTTTTGTTGTCAAATTGCTCTGGCTAGGACTTCAAGTACAATGTTGAATAGGTATGGAGAAAGTGGACAGCCTTGTCTAGTCCCTGATTTTAGAGGGATTGCTTCAAGCTTCTCACCATTTACTTTGATGTTGGCTACTGGTTTGCTGTAGATTGCTTTTATCATGTTTAGGTATGGGCCTTGAATTCCTGATCTTTCCAAGACTTTTATCATGAATGGGTGTTGGATCTTGTCAAATGCTTTTTCCGCATCTAACGAGATGACCATGTGGTTTTTGTCTTTGAGTTTGTTTATATACTGGATTATGTTGATGGATTTCCGTATATTGAACCATCCCTGCATCCCTGGGATGAAACCTACTTGGTCAGGATGGATGATTGTTTTGATGTGTTCTTGGATTCGGTTAGCAAGAACTTTATTGAGGATTTTTGCATCAATATTCATAAGGGATATTGGTCTGAAGTTTTCTATCTTTGTTGGGTCTTTTTGTGGTTTAGGTATCAGAGTAATTGTGGCTTCATAGAATGAGTTGGGTAGAGTACCTTCTGTTTCTATTTTGTGGAATAGTTTGTGAAGAACTGGGATTAGATCTTCTTTGAAGGTCTGATAGAACTCTGCACTAAACCCATCTGGTCCTGGGCTTTTTTTAGTTGGGAGACTATTAATGACATCTTCTATTTCTTTGGGGGATATAGGGCTGTTTAGATCATTAACCTGATCTTGATTCAACTTTGGTACCTGGTATCTGTCTAGGAACTTCTCCATTTCATCCAGGTTCTCCAGTTTTGTTGAGTATAGCCTTTGGTAGAAGGATCTGATGGTGTTTTGGATGTCTTCAGGATCTGTTGTTATGTCTCCTTTTTCATTTCTGATTTTGTTAATTAGGATGCTTTCCCTGTGCCCTCTAGTGAGTCTGGCTAAGGGTTTATCTATCTTGTTGATTTTCTCAAAGAACCATTTAGAGACTGCCGTATCCAGGGATCCATCCCATAATCAGCTTCTAAACGCTGACACCATTGCATACACTAGCAAGATTTTGCTGAAAGGACCCAAATATAGCTGTCTCTTGTGAGACGATGCCGGGGCCTAGCAAACACAGGAGTGGATGTTCACAGTCAGCTATTGGATGTATCACAGGGCTCCCAATGGAGAAGCTAGAGAAAGTACCCAAGGAGCTAAAGGGATCTGCAACCCTATTGTTGGAACAACATGATGTACTAACCAGAACCCCGGAGCTCTTGTCTCTAGCTGCATATGTATCAAAAGATGGCCTAGTCGGCCATCAATGGAAAGAGAGGCCCATTGGACTTGCAAACTTTATATGCCCCAATATAGGGGAATGCCAGGGCCAAAAGAATGGGAATGGGTGGGTAGGGAAGTGGGGGGCGCTATGGGGGACTTTTGGGATAGCATTGGAAATGTAATTGAGGAAAATATGTAATAAAAATCAAAAAAAAAAAAAAAAAAAAAGATGGCCTAGTCGGCCATCACTGGAAAGAGAGGCCCATTGGACATGCAAACTTTATATGCCCCAGTACAGGGGAAAGCCAGGGCCAAAAAGTGGGAATGGGTGGGTAGGGGAGTTGGGGGGAGGGTATGGGGGACTTTTGGGATAGCATTGGAAATGTAATTGAGGAAAATACGTAATAAAAAAAGTATTTAAAAAAAATAAAACAATGTCTCTTTAATGAAGCATTAAAATTTGCACTGTCATGCACTCATAGGTATAAAATGGCAGCCAAAATTTCATAACATGATAATAATGCTTCTAATATTGATTTTAAAGGTGATAAATTGTTTTAAAATTGGGTTTTGCTTTCCCAAGGTTGTAGATATTATCCTAACGTTGCAAAAGAAACTTAAAAATTATGGTTAAAACTGCCAGTGTTCCACTGACTGCCACTTGCAGTTTGATCACAAATTTAAGATTTTCTACTCACCCATATAGTGTTAATTAAGATTATTACAAGAGTAATCATCTTATGAGAGTACCAATACAGCTCTCTGTGGCCATAAAGCCATACAAAGCTCAGAGCAGCCTCAGAGAGGCTTGTGTGACTTTCTTTTGTTTTGCAAATGGTGTGCCTAAGTTAGTTCTTGAAACTTGCCTCTCCCTTCCCCAGGGTAATTTCTCTTTAGCTAAAAGAACACTGTTGCAGATCTATCCAGATGTTGTTCTAATGAAGTTCAAATTCAAAGTTTATAAAAGGTCAACCAGACTGTAGAACTTATAAAGGTATTGCAATCTGGCTTGCCTACTTCATGTAAAGTTATTATAGGTTTAAAGGTTTGCTTTTTCCTTTGCATCTGGATAACTGTAAAAGGTTTGCTTCTAGTGAACTGGTAATCACTGGAAAATTTTGTCTCTATGTATGGCTAATATAGCTTTACAGTATGTTAGAAAAGTTTTTATTGTCTCTGCTTCAATACAAGAAGCTAAGAGTTCGAATCTTTCACTGTATATTGTTTCCTAAGTGGAAAGTATTTTACTAGCTATTGCCTCTCAGGGGAAATTTACTTCAAATGTTTGATCTCACACAATGAGCTCTAAAGTTCTTGGGAGTAGCTGTTGCTCCAGAAAAGATTCAGAGGCAATATCTTTTTAATATTAGGGTTTTAGTTATACTATAAAAATGTGGTACAGAAATTCTAGAATGAAAAATTGATTTGCTTCAAAATTTTATTTTCAAAAGCTTCCAGAAGATGTTAATTGGCTAAGGTCTCACCTTAAGGTCTTAAAGTGACTTATACCTTTGGTGGATGTTATATTGCCTGGACAAGACCCCTTTAGGCAATGCCATGCTGGATTTATATCTTGGGCAGATTACAGGCCTAACATAAGAATAATCTCGTTCTTTATATAATCAAAATAGTATTGGCTTAAGATAATAATAGTTTGGTAGTTTTAGAGAATGTGCATATCAAATTGTAAAGAAAAGAATTTGTTCTTGATGTCTTCAGATTCTACCTGTTTCCACATAATTGTATTACTTATTGAGGACCTATACTTAATCAATTGCTGCAAATGAATGCTCTTATTTCTGATAAATAAATAAATAAATAAATTAGGCACATGTGACTATTAATAACTTTTCATGCTTTCTAGTAACAACCACTGTTCAAGAGAAACAACTGAAAGTGTAATTAGTCACTGGCCATGTTATATTAAAACTGACTATAACAGTCAAGTATTTGAGATGTTTCGTCAACAATTTAATAATTCTCAAAGACAAGGTATTAAAATATAGCTTCTTAAAACACAAAAGGGGGAGGAATTATATCCCTATGCACATTATTTAAATCATATACTTTTTAAGAATTTTGAAATTTGGATATCAAAGAACTTAATAAATGCCTTATAGTACCTTAAAACTAGACATAATCATGTCTAGGTGAGATGAAAAGGATCTACTTATTGGCATATGGCATGATCCGGAACAGCTACCCTATTGGGGAAAGGGAAAAAGATTAGGGTCTCTCCACAGAATGCTCAGAAGCATGACAATTGTCACAATGATTCATGTGACAACCTGACCTGTGAGTTTGCTGAGTGCCCTGACTATGGTGACAAAAAAGCTGAATTGGATATATGTTTTTGAACCACCTATTCTTGCCTTTGTCTTAGATTGTCCCACCCTAGATCCAGTGGTCTGGGTGGGTGGACGCGGTAGGATTGCCAGAAGCTTTTCATGCGGCCCTGGATGGGCACCTGGCTGTGTTAAGTCACTGACCCCACATGGCAGATGGTGGACAAGGGGCAGCTCCAGGTACCAGGTTCTCAGCCTCCAGTATTACATGCTCAATATGGCAGAGGAGCTGAGAACAGAATAGGGGCCCAGAGGTGGCAGTTGGCCCCAGAGATAAGGGAAGAGGGGAGGGAGAGAGGCAGGTGCTGTGTGGTTCCCACACAGGCGGGTGTCCTTATTCCGGTTCTTGGCTGCAGTATAGAAGGCCTTATGTCAGGAGTTTAGACCTGGATTGTTACAAGAAAGCCTATCCCATCATTCAAGCATGGTAGGTCTTGATAGTCAGAGACATTCTATGATTTTAGAGCTTCATTGGACAAAGGCAGGGGGAAAGAAAGAAGGGAGAGAGAGAGAGAGAGAGAGAGAGAGAGAGAGAGAGAGAGAGAGAGAGAGAGAGAGAGAGAGAGAGAAGGTAAGAGAGGGTAAGAGAGATAAAAGTTTCCAGAGTAAGAAAAGTGAAAGCTTAAGAGAGCAAAGAGTGGCCAAGCAGCCTCTCTTATAGTGGGCTAGCTATCGTGCTGTTAATACATTTATTTGGGGAGGAGTCTAGCAAGAATGCCAAAAGCTTGGGACATTTTCTACATGACTGCTAACCACATGCTTCTCTTGTGGAGGATGTGGTGTTTGTAACTTTAACAGGAGCCGGGGTCCAGGAGACATGATCAAATGCCTTCTATCCCATGTAGGTGGAAATTACCACCCATCGGGTCCCACTGGAGTTCAAGCCCTCAGCTCGACCGGAGACCAGGCTGTCTCTGCATAGCCCATTGCCCCACAGGTGGCCCTGGTGCTGTTTGTAGTCTGATGTTAATTCTGCATCCCCAAGAGGGGCTACCTCAATTAATAATAGATCACATACTCAGGTGATTTTATGTGAACTTTCTCCCCATTCTAACTGGTCAAATAAATGATGGGGCCCATGATTGGACAGTAGAAGGGAAAAGGTGGGGCTGGAAGTTTTAGAAAGTGGAAGAAGGTTAGGCATGATAGAGAAGAAGGTCAGAGAAAGAAGAGGTAGAAGGAAGTTGGAAAAGAATCACATGGCTTAGAGAAGTTGCAAGTAGCAAGGGATCTATGTCATACTTGGGGAATAGATTGGTATAGTGGTAGTACTGCCCAATCTAAGCATACAGTATATAAACATAAGAATTGAGTTGTATGTTATCTTCATGGGCTTATTGAGGTTGAAAATTTACTGCGATATGAATTAACAACCATTGGTAATTAATATCTCTCAACATCAATGTACTCAACTCCTCAATACAAAGTCACAGGCTAACAGAATATATGTAAAAACAGGATCCATCATTCTGCTACACACAAGAAATACACTTCAGCCACAAAGATAGACATTATCTCAGAGTAAATGGCTGGGACAAGATTTTTTTAAGCAAATGTACCCAAGAACCAAGCTGGAGCAACCATTCTAATATCTAATAAAACAGACTTCCAACAAAAATGAATCAAGAGATTGGGAAGTACTTTTCATACTCATCCAAGAAAAAAATCCTTCACGATGATATCTCAATACTGAACATCCATTCCCCAAATGCAAGGGCACCACATTTATAAAAGCATCATTACTAACACTTAAATCACACATCAAACTTCACATATTGATAGTGCAAAACTATCATCTCACTCCTACCAATGGATATGTTATCTAGACAGAAACTAAACAGAGAAATAATGAAACAAACAGATGTTAGAACTCAAATGGACCTAACAGATACCTATGGAATATTTTACCCAAATATGAAAGCATATATTGTCTTCTCATCCTGTCACAGAACTTTCTTAAAAATTTACCATGTACTCAGTTCCAAAGCAAATTTCAACAGATACAAAAAATGGAAATAACCTCCTGTATCTTATCAGATCCCCACAGATTAAGGTTGGGCTTCAACAAGAACAACAGAAAGAGCAGAAAGCCTACAAACTGAAGGAGACTGAACAACTCTCTACTGAATGACTACTGGGTCAGGATGAAATACAGAAAAAATTAAAGACTTTCTAGAATTCAATGAAAATGAAAACACAACATACCAAAATTATGATACACAATGAAAGCAGTGCTAGGAGGAAAATTCATAGTACTAAATGCCTTCATAAAAAAATTGATGAGTTCTCATGCTAGCTATTTAATAATATACCTGAAAGCTCTGGAACATAAAGAAGCAAACATACACAAGAGGAGTAGATCAGAGGAAATAATCAACCTCAAGTCTGAGATCAATAAATTAGAAGCAAAGAGTACAATACAAACGTACAATGCAGCAAATAACTCTTTTTTTTTTGAGAAAATAAATAAAATAGACAAGATTTCAGTTAACTAAAGACAGAAAGAACTTCCAAATTAACAAAATCATAAATGAAAATGGGGATATAACAATAGACACCAGGGAAATACAAAGAATCATTATGTATTACTTTAAAAGCCTGTAGTTTTTAAAATTGGAATATAGAAGTGAAATCAATGATTTTCCTGATACATTTCACTTAACAAACTTAAGTCAAGATCAGGTAAACAATTTAAATAAAATTATAACCCGCAAAGAAACAGAAGCAGACATAAAGCTCTTTCATGCCAAGGTAAACAAACAAACAAACAAACAAGCCTCGGGAGAGATGGTTTTAGCACAGAATTCTACTAGACTTTCAAAGAAGAGCTAATGCTGATATCTTTTCAAATTATTCTACAAAATAGAAACAGAAGGAACATTGCCAAATTCATTTTATGAGACAACAGCCACCCTGATTTCTAAACAACACAAAGACTCAACCAAAAATTAGAAATACAGATAAATTTGCCTTGTAAACATTGATGCAAAAATACTCAACAAAATACTTGCAAAACCAATCTAAGACCACATTAAAGCCATAATCCATGATGATCAAATAGGCTTCATCCCAGGACTGCAGAGATGTTCACATACAAAAATCTACCAATATTCTTGATCATATAAACAAACAGTATGGAAAAAAAAACATGTGATTACCTCATCAGATTATGAGAAAAGCCTTTGACAAAATCTAACATTCCTTCTTTATTTTAAAAGTCTTGGAGTTATCAGGGATGCATGGTACATACTTAAACATAATGAAGGTAATATACATCAGGCTAATAGCAAATATCAAATTAAATGGAGAGAAATCCAATGTAATTTCACTAAAATTAGATACAAGATAAGGCTGTCCACTCTCACCATAGCTTTGAAATGTAGTACTTGAAGTTCTAGATAGAACAATAAGACAACAAAAGAAGATCAAGGAGATACAAATTAGAAAGGAGGAAGTCAAAATATCACTATGTGCAGATAATGTGGTAGTATACATAAGTGACCACTAAAATTCTATCAAAGAACTCTTACAGGTGATAAACTTCTTCAGCCAAATTATTAACCTTCACTTACACAAAAGATGAAAGGGCTAAAGGCTGGGCATGGTGGTGCACACCTTTAATCCCAGGACTCCAGAGGCAGAAGGAGGTGGATTTCTGAGTTCCAGGCCAGCCTGGTCTACAAAGTAAGTTCCAGGACAGCCAGACCTATACAGAGAAACCCTGTATCAAAAAAACAAACAAACAAAAGAAAAAAGAAAGAAAAGAAAAGAAGAGAAAAAGAAAAAGAAAAAGAAAAAAGGAAAATAAGGAAACAAACCCTTCAGAATAGCCATAAATAATATAAAATACATTTGGGTGACTCTAACCAAGCATGTAAAAGAATTGTATGACAAGAATTTCAGGTGTCTGCAAAGAAATTGAAGCCGAAATAGAAGATGGCATCATATTCTATGCTCATGTACAAGTAGGATTAACATAGTTAAAAGAGCCATTCTACCAAAAAACAATCTATAGATTCAGTGTGACTTCTATAAAAATTCCTAAAGAATTCTTTACCCACCTTGAAAGAATAATTCTTCATTTTATGTGGTTCAAAACAAAACAAAACAAAACAAAACAAAAATGAGAAAGCTAAAAACTCCTGTACAAGAAAAGAACTTCTGGGATGTGTCACCATCTGTGTTCTCAACCTCTACTACAGAGCTCAGGGAATCTTATGAAAGAATTGTGGGTAAGATTGAAGGAGCTGGAAGGGTCAAGATCATCAGAAGAAAACCTGCAGCGCCAATTAACCTGGGTCTTAGGGGGCTCCCAGAGACTGAACCACCAACAAAAGAGTATGCACTGATTGGACCTAGGGTGCCTGTACATATGTAATAAATATGAATCTTAATCTTCATGTGTGTCTCATGAAGACTAATTGAAGCAGGGGCTGTCTCTGGCTATGACTCTGTTGCCTCCTTTTGTATCCCTTTCCCACAGTTGGACTGCCCTGTCTGGCCTCAGTGGGAGAGGATGTACTTAGTTCTATGAGATTTGATGCACCGGGGTGGGTTTTTCCCTGAGTGGGTGAATGCAAGGGAACCCCCTTTCTTGAGGAGAAGAGGAGAGGGGATGGAGGGAGGAAGTTTTAAATGTGTGGCTCAGAGGAGAGTAGGGAGTTGGTTGCAAGCAGGATGTAAAGAGAATAAATAAACAAATGAAAACATTAAGAATATATATATATATATATATGTTTATATATATGCACACATATATATAAACACACACATATATACATATGTATATATGTATATATATACATGTGTATATATATATACATACATATATATATATACATGTGTATATATATATATATGTTTCTTTGCAAACAATGGAGCTGATATTCATGAAAAGTTTGATTAATACACAAATACTGAGTAAAACTTGTATAATTTCCATAGCGTCACACTTATAAACTTTTCATGTCCAATCTCAGTCAATAAAACTACAAATAAATGACTTATTTAAATGAAAATAAAATGTTTTAAAGCTGGAATTCTATAAAGTGCATTGGAATTTGCTGATAATACACAACAAAACAATAATAAAAGTAGCAAATATATGATGACTCAAGATTCCATGATTCTTGGCTTAAGAGATGACTCTCAAAGATGGACAGATTTTAGAAGTATTGTATTGCTTAGGTAGAGGACCTAAGATCAGTTCCTACAACTCAAAGCAGGAAGTTTACAGCTACATTCAACTGCAGGTCCCTTGGAACCAATGTATTCTTCTGGCCACTGAAGGCACTACAAACATAAAGGTATACACACCACCAGCAGCACCACTGTTGCTACTACTAGTATCAGTAACACAAGTTTTTAAAAATTCACTCTCACAATTCCACAACAGGATTTATTCTATGACTACATCCAGGTATTCAGGATACAGAACAAGAGGAACATAAACATCAGTGTTCACATATTATTTAAAAGTTTTGAAAACTTATTCCCATGGAAACATCCCTGGGGGGAATCCAGCCATTTTCTCCTGGAACACTTTATCGAAGGCTTCAGCTTGAGCTACTGTGAAGTGATTCTTCCAGTCCCCAGTTGTGCCTGTAAAATGTGAAGAAGATACATAGGTGGATTTATAATGGTCATAACACTAAACTAGTTCTTCCCATCATATGCTTTTACCTTCCGTTTGATAATGATCACACAGTTAATATCCTACATCCACTCCAGTGGTGACTCACATTACAGGTTTAGAAATTTGGAAGCAGTCCTGAGGCACAGTTTCAAGGAAAGAGCCTCCTGGAACCTTGGCATTCCCATAGCTAGTATGCCCCAGATTTCTTTCTGCAATATTGTGGAGGGTCTTGCATGCTTTCTTAAGTTATTTACTGGATAAGAGTTAGAAGTCTCAGGGCAAGATTAGCAAAGTATACTTAGACTCTTCATTACAACCAGGTATAGCAGTCTACATTGCATATTAGAAGCAAGTTGGTGAATTCTTCTGACAAATGGAGATTCCCTACAGACACTTTAAAGAACAGCCAAGTTACACTCATATGCAAGAATTTATCAAGGCCTAGGATATAGAAGGGTTGTGGTATTATATTACTCATGAGAAGGTCTGCTAGAGCAGAACCCCCTCATGCTAGCTTTCTAAAGGCTCAAAGGAGTAGAAGAAATTGTGACTAGGTTGTGAAGTCCTTACCTGACATTAGCTGACTCTAGGCAGGGCTGTTTTATCTTTACTGTAAATATTACCTAGTTCCTGTAAGTCTTTTGAAGTCATTTCTCTGTTTTGTGTCAGATACTTCAATGTACTTTGCCTGCTGTGACACACTACTCCTTTCTTTTCTGTATTATATAAGACTAGTGTTTGATTTGTGACAATACATTCAGATTCAGCACACTCTCTCCTCTCTGTGTCTGTCTATGCTCACCTGTTGGAACCTTGATTCCCACAGGTTGAAAGGGGCTGAATGAACCTGGTCTGTGGCATTAATAAATCAAACTACCATTTTCTGTAGAAAATTAACTCCTTTCTTTCTTTCTTTCTTTCTTTCTTTCTTTCTTTCTTTCTTTCTTTCTTTCTTTCTTTCTTTCTTTCTTTCTTCCTTCCTTCCTTCCTTCCTTCCTTCCTTCCTTTCCTTCCTTCCTTTCCTTCCTTCCTTCCTTCCTTCCTTCCTTCCTTCCTTCCTTCCTTCCTTCCTTCCTTCTCTCTTCCCTTCTCTTCTCTTCTCTTCTCTTCTCTTCTCTTCTCTTCTCTTCTCTTCTCTTCTCTTCTCTTCTCTTCTCTTCTCTTCTCTTCTCTTCTCTTCTCTTCTCTTCTCTTCTCTTCTCTCTCTCTCTCTCTCTCTCTCTCTCTCTCTCTCTCTCTCTCTCTCTCTCTCTCTTTTCTCTTAAACAGGGTTTCTCTGTATAGCTCTGGCTGTCCTGGAACTCACTTTGTAGACCAGGCTGCCTCCCAAGTGAGGGGATTAAAGGCATGTGCCACCATGCCTTGCCAAAAATTTCTTAAGTCCTGAAATCATATATACATACTTCTCCCTCTGTCTAAATTATGTCCTACCTTTTCCTCTCCCAACCTATATGCTAGACAATCTAATAGCAGCAACAATGGCTTGATCTTTTTATATATACACAGATTATTCCTGCTTCCCATCAAACCTGTTCCTATCATGCTATCCAACTCAGAAGTGTTTATCATCTCAATGATCCAAATAGACTTCAACTGTTCTGTCTACATCTTAGTATTTACTTATAGAAGTAAATAATTTTAAAGCAACTTTTAACTAATATCTTAAAATAGTTTCTACTTATGTGTGTGTGTGTGGTCACATGAGTGCTGCAGATACACACAGTTATGAGCAGCATTTCAGCTGTCTTGATTTTCTCACTAGATACAGTGAACCCAGCCCCTCACAGCTGAGGGCATTGAAGGACTCTGTTTCACTCATCCATGGTGTTTTGTGATACATGAAGATCTGCATAATTTCAGCACATGTCCAATGTAGCACTGTGTCTTCTGACCATATATTGTTTTTCACCACTCCATTCCAGAATGTCTTTAGTTATAACCTTAGAGATTAATCAACTGTTCATTTTGTGTTGTGTCTTCTGTCATCCTAGAGGACTAATAATTTTCATATAATTACATCTTGCTCTTTGTCTTTTTATTAATGACACTGTAACCTTCTCTTCCCATCTTTCCTCCATTTACAACCCAGCAGGTCCCATCCTTGCTTTATTTCCTAGCTGTGACACTGTTATTTAGACCATGTATTTATGCTTTGAATATACACACAGAATATGCATGAAATATATTTGGAAAGAAAATGTTTCTGAAATTACTAAATGGTTCATTGTACAGAGTGACTGACATATAGGATATACTCAGTGTGGGATTGTTAAATAAATTCGTGCATACCTGAGAAAGGTATAGGCAGTGCTCCTATTTTGCTGATGATGAAAAATTAGTCTTTGAGATGTTACCAGTATGACAGTGATGGATGTGTATTTGAATCAAAAAAGAATGACAATAGAAGCCATTCTTTTCTTTATCACATTACTTTCTTTCTGTATCATCACATAAGTTAATTTTAATTCCCCAGAGGGCTATATTAAGGAAAATATAAAGAATTCATAAAAATGTAAATCCTTGATACAGCATATTAAAATAATATACTATAATTGATATGAATATAAAAGTGTCATCTAATGAGATGGGTACCTATTAATATCCATTGTGCTCTCAGGTTCATTCTTTTCTTTATTAGAACATGATATCTTATGGTTTTTGACAGCATGCCTGGATCCTGATAGGCCAAACCAGATAGATGTTAGACTCAAACATCTCAAACAAATTCAATATGGATTCCCAATGGAATAAATCAGTCCATCTGAGAAACCACATCTTTGGAGGTACACACATGGAGTTGTAAGTTCACCTATTTGCAAATTCTGTGCACCTTATTGATGCACTTTTATTTTCTTTCCTTGTTTCTAAAAATCTCCGCAAACTTTTGTGTGTCAGATGTCAGGATAACCCTAACATGTGGTGGCTTAACTCTTGTTGAAAAAGAACTTCCTCATAGTTCTGGAGGCTGCAGATCTCACATCAGAGTACTGTCCAAACCTTTGTAGGATTTTCTTTATGACCTTAAGATGGGAGGCTTCTTCTTCTGTCCTTGGGTCATCTTCTCTTTTGACTCTGATTCAGGTCTTCTGAAGATACCAGTAAAAATGATCAATGGCCCAACTACTGTGTCCATTAAATAATACACTGTGAAGTAATGAGTGCTGGGAATTTTGAGGTTTGCCAGAATATGTTTCCTATACATATCTAGATTGTGGCATTGTCCTTATAAAGTCTTGTCACCCAAAGAGTAGCTAAATATCTCTCTAGTATGCATTTCCTGCAGAGCCTAAATATTGAATTACAATGACTACAATTGTACATGGAAAATCATTGCTTGGAGATTAAAACCAGATGCACCTCAACAACTTGAATGATTGAGTCTCTGGGATAAAGCTTACAAAGCAGCTCTGCAGAGGCAATAAAAGGTAATTTCTTGTGTCTTAAGATAAGAACAATTAAAGGATTTTTGGAAAATAGGTCTAGTGAATTCCTCATGGCTCAGGAAAGTCTAACACTTACTACAGCTTTTTAATGCTTTATGATATAGGGAATTAAGTTGCCTAATGGTAAATAATGGAGTGTGTTTTAGCATTATCTTAGATTTGCACATATTTTGATGATTCAAAACTGGCACCAATCTGATAGAGAAATTGAGAAGACAAATATAATCTTTACATAAATTTTTCTTTCAAAGTTATTTCCAGACATATCCATTTCATCATTCTCTATAATGAATTAGTGAAGCAAGTGGGTAATGTATTTTGTGTCCCTCATCAGTGACCTGGTTTCCAGAATTCCCTGGCTTAAAGGATATTGGTGTCACACTAGTATAAGAAAAATAATACCCCCAAATAAAAGCTGTCTTCAAATGCAAAACAAACAAACAAACAAACAAAAAACAAAAAAAACAACAAAAAAAACATATGCTACATATAATCACTAGGATAATTAAATTTCTAAAGACTAATGAAGTCTTATCAAGTATTTTGGCCGAACTATATTATAATTACTGTATGTATGTATATATGTATGTATTTCTGCTATCATCTGTGCTGCATGGCAAATAGTATTTGTATTTGGAAGAGAATAAAACCAAGTATGGTCTCATCCTAAAAGAATCTTCCTGGCAAAGCAGAAACAACAGTTGTCTTCATGGAATTTTGTCTTAAATTCTATTCCATCTGCTCTGATTTGTCTCTGCTAATGCTTTTGCTTGTCAGTTTCCTTATCCCTTTGCTATTAACAGAGCTACTTCATTCTTTTAGGTATTTAATAACAGACTTATTTTCTTACAATGTTTTAACACTGCCAAATTCTCATTCATTATAGAAAATCCAGAAACAGACCACTTTGCTTAGGTGAGACCATTTTTCTAGTGCAGTATGTCTCCACAGAGTCAGGAGTACAGTAGTGTGATGGCAGCTGGAAAGAAAAGTTTATTTTTCCACATGCCTTGAACTTTAGTGTATAGATTTCCATTATCTTTTAGTTAGTGGTGACATATCTTTATGTTTACATCTCAGTCAAAATTTCCCATTATTTGGATAGTACTAGTCCTGGACTAAATACAATCTGGTATCTACTTTGACTTCATGTTTTCTTTGAAAACTCCTTATATCCTTATATTGTTCATTTCCATATTTCACACTCCAAAGCTGTCAATGGAAGGCAAATGCTGAAATATTTCAATTATGTATAAAGGAAACATACTAACATATATTGTTAGTATCCAAATTTCAGACTCCAAAACTGTCGATTGAAGTTAAAGGCTGAAATATTTAAATTATGGATAAAGAAAATTAAACTCATAATTTATACTTCATTCATTTATACCTATATTTTTATTCAGTGTTAAATATCTGATGACTGACACCTTCTTTCGTCTACTCTAAGTTCCATCTCACCTATCATTATCTAATTAGGTCTGGGTGAGGTTCAAGGTCTGATTGATTCTGGCAAAGTCACTCCAGAACTGTACAGCTATGACACCACACACAGAAACAATCTGCTCCCATCATAGAGAGGAGTTGGCAAATAAATAGAGAGCATTGAAATTCCCCGTTCAGGAAAGAGAATTCCAAAGAAGAGAGGAGTCATGACCCTAAAGCAATCTAAACATAGATTGGCAAATAACATCAGATTTTAACATTAGAGATTTTTTTTTACTCCTATAGGAGTATAATCTTGGCTTACAGTTGGCAGCAATCTTGACCTGTTCAACATCTTTTCCAGCAGTTAATGTAATTTTTGCAGTTCTATGCTTATCATCTTAGATATATCTTTGGTCTACTGCATTACACTTTTTATATTGTAGAAATGAGGAATGTGATACAGGAAACTTTACAATGCCTCATAGAATACTGACTACTTTCCCATTTTCTTCATTGAAGTTTTTAGACATGACCATCTCCAATCCCAAGTCCATCTACCAGAATAAATAAACTTTGCAGAGTGTCTTAAACCCACATCTTCTCCACAAAAACCTTCCCTGTAATGTCTGTGAGAAGCTATCGGTGATGAGCAGTGACTTTCAGTACATTCCCAACAACTACTTAGAGCTTCATTGGCACAAGCCCTTCACTTATTCTGACATATTCTGAAGCTAGATGATTTCTTTACCTTTTCTCATGAGCTTCAAGCCATTGGGAACCCATTCTTCCTTAATGAGACTATAATTGGACATGTTGTTTTCTTTCATGGCTTGGAAGGAGCTGTATTTGAGGACGAGATCCAGCTCATCTGGCCCTAAATTTTTCCCTAGGAAGTCACAGATCTTCTTTATGGTTTCCTTTGTATCCTAAAAGAAGAAAGTGAAATGAGGGCAATCAACAGAAAGCACTGAGAGAAAAGATTCAAACATGTGATCTGTAGATGGGGATGATCAAAATGTTGTGAAAAGGTCATCATCAAATGAGAGAGCATGAATAGGAATTAGGCAATAAAGGAAATGGAACAAAGGGAGGAAGGACTAAGACTCAACATTTATATATTGAGTGGGCTCTCAATGTGGCTCATCTCTGCTCTCTAAAAGACAGAGACTGGGTATTCTTTTTAGGGAAGAGGAAATGTAAGAGAGAGGCTCTCATAGAACCAAAGTTAAATTTAAACTTGCTTTTTAGAGGATCATGACCTTGAATTTTAGACCTTCCTGGGTCAATCTCCATAGTACTAAGGTCACAGGTGTGTGCTGACACAGTCTCTCAGTATACTGAATTTTTTTTCTTAAGACAGGGCCTCACTATGGAATTTTTTCTTGTGTGTTGGAAGTTGCTGTGGAGATTAGGATATGTCAAGCTCACAGAGATCAGAAATCCATCTATCTGGCTTTTTCCTTCCAAGTGCTGGCACTGAAAGTATGTACAAGCATACCTACCCTGCCCTGGCAGGTTTAAAGAAACTTATAGAAATGCTGCTAGACAATGATCAAGGCAAATGAAGACATGTGCACAAAATCCTCAGCAGAGATTACTGTTAGTTCCAGATAATACTGTTTGCTTAGGTATCTGAAAACAATACAGATTTTAGGACAGTTTCATAGAAATGTTCTCAATATTTGTTTTTTGAGGGTACTTCCAAGAGATTTTGTTTTGAGAAAGTATCTCAGGTTGCAGCTTATATGGGCATCACATTCCCAAATTTTCTGTTTCAGATCTCTAACTGTTGTAATGATATCTGTGTACTACCACAATTAATTTAATCTTCTGATATAGTCATTACAAGGTAAAATCTTAGAACGTCAAAAATTGTGCTTTTAATCCTAGCCTTCCCCATGGGGACATGAGGTTTTCTTGGTTTAAAACATTTTTTGCATATTTATTAGTATTCTGCTTAATATTTCATATGTATGTAAACAATCATGACAATAACTGATAAGAATGTGTTAATGGTCAGATAGAAGACTTATTAGACTGTGTAGTAGTGTGTAGCAGACAGCTGGGTAGTGATCCTTTCTTGGGAAAAGTGAACTTAATGATGATTAAGTAAAAGATTCTACATATGGAAAAAGGAGTGTGATGAAACTTTTTTAATTGTAAAATTAATTTATTTTGTACACTCTATATGTTATTTCCCCAAAGCCGACCCTATGACTGTTCCATACCACATATCTCCTCCCCACCATCCCGTCTCTATGGGGATGTCCTCCCCAAACCAGCTGACTTCTAATCTCCCTGTGTCCTCCAGTCTCCCAAGGGTTAGGTGCATCATCTCTGAATGAACACTGACCAAAAGTTCTCTACTGTATATGTGTTGGAGGCCTCATATTAGCTGGTGTATGCTGTCTGTTTGGTGGTCCACCTTTTGAAAGATCTCAGGGGTCCAGATTAATTGAGACTCTTGGTCATCTTAAAGGATCACCCTTCTCCTCAGCTACCTTCAGCCTACTCTAATTCAAAAACAAGGATCAGCTGCTTTTGTCCATTGGCAGGGTACAAACATCTGCCTCTGATTCTTTCAGCTGCTTCCTGGTGTTTTCAGAGGCCATTTATGATAGGTCCCTTTTTGCAAACTATCCAGAGCTTCAGGAATAGTGTCAGGCCTTGTGACCTCCCCTTGAGCTGGACACCACTTTGGGTCTTTTGCTGGACCTACTTTTCCTCAGGTTCCTCTCCATTTCCAACCCTGTCATTCTTTCAGACAGGAACAATTATGGGTCAGAGTTATGACTGTGGGATGGGCCCACTCTCCCTCATTTGATGCCCTGTCTTCCTGATGGAAGTGCAGGTAGGGTCTATAACATCATTCTCCCTAATGCATGGAAATTCATCTAAGGTGTCTCTCTTTGAGTCCTGAGAGTCTTTAACTTACCAGGTCTCTGGTAAATTCTGGAGGGTCCCCTAAACATCCTAATTTTAGAGGATGCTTTTATCCATTCTTACTGCTGGCCATCAGAGTTTCAGTCCTTTTCCTTCACACTATACTAGATCAGGTTCACCTCTCCCTCCCAGTTCCCCCATATACTTTCCCTCCCAGGTTCCTCCCTCCTATTTCCTGAGAGAAAACTCTATGAGGTCAAATTTGTTTTTGAATAATTTCATCTTTCACTTTTTGTCTGGTTGCATTTTTACTTTTTATTAATAATTATTTTTCTCCATTCCTTCAGGGAAGCAGGTAGGCTGAGAGCAGATTTTTGGCTTTCTCTCTGCTTTTCTAGATCCTATGACCAATATTCATCTTTTGTTGTTGTTGTTATTATTTTTGTAATGGGTTCTCA
The DNA here is from genome assembly GCF_978045245.1 of Mus caroli. Taxonomy (NCBI): domain Eukaryota; kingdom Metazoa; phylum Chordata; class Mammalia; order Rodentia; family Muridae; genus Mus; species Mus caroli. The sequence goes on along the minus strand of NW_028227263.1, from coordinate 128,852,448 downwards.
TTCTTAACTGAGTGATAACTGTAAGCTCACCTTTTTCAAGTCTTCATAGTATAGTACCAAGAAGTTGTCCCATTCTCTCATGGATAGCCAGTCACGGACATGCTCAAACCATGATCCAAATATGACTGTGTGCAGGGGGAAGTGGAGTGTCAGTTACAAAGCACTAACAAAGGGTCTGCTTGACTTTCTTCATTTTCTGAAAGCAGCAGCAGAAAGCTTCACTAAGAAAAAATCTAACTAGTCTGTATTTATAGCATTAAACATGATGTTTGAGGTTGATACACAAATAGAGAACTGATAAAATCAAGTTCATTATCAAACTCATTACCACTAAGTTTTACCATTGATGCCATGAGGAGATATTCTACTGCCAAGGTGCAAGGTCAGAGGTGTGTGCTGGGGGAAACCTATCACACCAATACAGAAATCCAGAGGTGATTTCTGTAAGTACCTGCCTCCTAGTGAGGTATATGAAGACAACAGAAAGATTTGATAACAGAGATGGGAGAACAGTATTTTATATGGTGTTGGAAAGAAACATTCCAATTTATACAGCAACCTACTGGCAGAAATCTAATAGATGTATAAAACAAAGCTATATGACATCATTAATAATCACATCAACAAAGTTAGTTAAGGGGATAAGGCACCTTTATGGTGTGTGTGTGTATGTGTGTGTGTGTGTCTGTCTGTCTGTCTGTGTGTGTGTGTGTAAGGGGTAGGGGGAGAGAGAGAGAGAGAGAGAGAGAGAGAGAGAGAGAGAGAGAGAGAGAGAGAGAGAGAGAATGTGAGGTTTTAGAATTATCTTAGCATATGTTTGGATGCAGATCTGTTGATTATGAGAACTATATAAGGCACTGCCAAGTGGGGAAGACAAGAGACAGAGGAATTTTAACAGATTCCCTCAACTCAGCATACCTATGTCTACAATTACCTTTGGGAGTATATAGGGGTATCATTTCCATTTCTCAGTTTTCAATTTTCAGCCCCTGATTTTCCACATAATGCTCTTATCCTGAGCTGAACTCACATGCTACAATATAGGTGTACCAAGCCGAAAGTGTCTTGTAGTGCAATAATGACACAATTGTTATGGGGTTACATAAATGATGTCTGATTGATTGGATTTGAGCCTTGATCCTTGAGATGGAATTCATGCCTGGTACTATAATCCTGGTCATGAACCCATGGTTGATGATGTCATAGTTCCAAACTAGGGTTCCTACTGTCATTTAACTAAACGGTCATATTGTCAAACTACCGTCTAAATATTTGTATTTATACCTGTGGAATTGTGCTGTTCTATATCTTTGTTAGAGATTAATTTTGCAACTGGCTCTGGATAATGTAGACTCAGAAGTGATCAAAATGTGCAGCCTAATTGTGAGTGCTCAGTCATTGATGTACTGAAGACTCAGGAAATACCATGAGACAGGAAGTAGAAAATAAAAGCTAGAGAATGTGGTGGAGTGATTTGAAATATTCCTCTGTAAATATTGTCCTTTGAACATGAATTAGCTGTTATGCAAATGTGCTCATATCACCAATGGTTGCCTATAGCAAAACTGCATAACATAAAGCCGATCAATATTCCAGGATGCATGGGAGAGGGTGTCCTGAATCCTCACTCCTCACTGAAGATCTATTTGCAGTTGATGGCTACTAGATGAGAAAGACTTCCACACCCTTTTCATATAGGGCCACTTTTATGTTTCTAGTGCCCACATGGATGGCCCTACATCCATGCACATATGAGCACCACAAATTATCATTAGTGGGTTGTACTGTTTTGAAAAAAATTAAGTTCTGCTATGGACATATTATGGAATGTATAGTGTGTTGGAATGCATACTGGTAAATCTGGTAGAATGTGATATAACATATTCATTTTTAATTTTTTAAAGAATAGAAATATTATGTATAAAAACACAAAAATTTTGAAAAATAAATCAAGTCAAAACATAGGACATATGCAGCTGGAAACACGAATTTCTGGGGTACTGGTTAGTTCCTATTGTTGTTCCACCTATAGGATTGCAGACCCCTTCAGCTCTTTGTGGACTTTTTCTAGCTCCTCCATTTGGGGCCCTGTGTTCAATCCAATAGATGACTGTGAGCATCCACTTCTGTGTTTGCAGGCACTGGCATAGCCTCACAAGAGACAGCTATATTAGGGTCTTTTCAGCAAAATCTTGCTAGCCTATGCTATAGTGTCTGCTTTTGGTGGCTTATTATGGGATAGATGCATGGTGCAGTCTCTGGATGTTCCATCCTTTCCTCTCAGCTCCAAACTTTGTCTCTGTAAGTCCTTTGATGGGTGTTTTGTTCCCAATTCTGAAGGGGCAAAGTGTTCACACTTTGGTCTTAGTTCTTCTTGAGTTTCATGTGTTTTGCAAATTATATCTTGGGTATTCTACGTTTCTGGTCTAATATCCACTTATCAGTGTGTGCATATCATGTGAGTTATCTTGTGATTGGGTTACCTCACTCAGGATAATATCCTCCAGATCCATCCATTTGCCCAGGAATTTCATAAGTTTATTGTTCTAATAGCTGAGTAGTTTTCCATTTTGTAAATATACCACAATTTCTATATCCATTCCTCTGTTGAGGGACATATGATTCTTTCCACTTTCTGGCTATTATAAATAAGGCTGCTATGAACATAGTGGAGCTTGTATTCTTATTACCAGTTGGAACAGCTTCTAGATATATGCCCAAAAGTGGCATTGCTGGTTCCTCCAGTAGTACTATGTCCAATTTTCTGAGGAACAGCCAGATGATTTCCAGGGTGGTTGTACAAGTTTGCAATCCCACCAAAAATGGAGGAGTGTTCCTCTTTCTCCACATCCTCACCAGCATCTGCTGTCACATGAATTTTTGATCTTAGCCATTCTGTCTGGTGTGAGGTGGAATCAGGGTTGTCTTGATTTGTATTTCCCTGATGATTAAGGATGTTCAACATTTTTTCAGGTTGAAAAGCATATGAAATGAATTAATGGCCACCAAGCCTGTTCTACTTGAGAATAACTATTTTATCTTAAAAGCCCATCCACATGAGTTAGTTTCAGCAGTCAACCATATATATCCCTGTGTCAGGTTAGACTCTCAGTTTAGAGATTGTCCCCATGAAATTTGCCTATGAATGTGTATTTGAGTGATTGTCTTTATTGACCAATGACATGGTAGCACCAAGAGCATAAACATGTGGACCTGGTCTGAATGAAAAAACTGAGAGTGAGACATTGAGAAAATTAGTAAGCTGATTTGTAAACTGTTTTCACTTCAGCTCTTTCTCAAGATCCTCCCCTGATTTCTCCTGTTGATAGATTTTTCACCTGAAAGTGTAAGTCAGATAAACTCTTTCTGCTCTTAAGTTGCTCCTGGAAAGACTATTTTATCAGAAAAAACATAAACCAAACTAGACCAATCATTAAAGAGGAAATAGGAGAACAACTTGTGTACCTTAGCAAAATCATCAAAATGACAGGCATTGATAGTCAACTTACAATTATAACAACTTATTAATGTGACTTTTTATTTTTTAATTTAAGTTTTATTGCACTATGATGAGAAAAGATAATTTCAATTTATCAGAAATTAACATTTAACATTTAAAACATATTTTAACATTTAAAAACATATTTTGAGTACATACAATTACATCACATTCTTCTTCTCCTTTGGTTCCCCAATTCCCCCCAGAGAACCCCCTTCAATACCTGCCATATCTTTCAGGATTTTTATCATATTTTGTAAAATTTATAAAATAATATAACAATAAAAATGAGTACTCTAAAAGTTACTTGATATAAAACCACAATCAACTGAAAAATCTTATATTGATGCTTGTCTACAGCAATACTGAATATACATACCTTATTCTCAATATAAATTTCAAATAATTTCAAATATATAAGTATATCACATTTTAAAATAATATATCACCTCTTCAGGTCAGTGCCTGCTCCAGGCCACCATGTGTGTGAACTCAGCAGACAGTCCACTGTCCCCAGAGGATTCTACACTCTGTTGGTGCCCTTGCATGCACAGGATGTTAGGATCCCTGGTGAGTAGAGTGTAACATCTGTTCTAAAACAATCATGATGGGCCTGTGCCAGCAAAAGCAAGGACACAGGAGTCCTGCCTGACCAGCAGCTCGGGTTCCTTCAGATCAGTGCTGGTCTACCTTGGTTTCGAACACAATGTCCCATGGTCCCCAGAGGAGATTCCGATTCCAGATTCTCTAACACACCGGCAATCTTAGGATTTGAGGATCCCAGTACCCAGGAGCGTGGTCACAATAGGATTCTAGGGTTTCAGAGGAAGCTTGACTGCCAAGAACTCTGACACACCCAGAAAATCAGGGTCATAGGATCCTGGAATCATAGGATCATAGAGAAAGCTGGACTCTGAGGAGTTCTGAATCAACTGGGATTACAGGAAGGACAGGCTCCAATCAGACATATTGAGGGCAGCAAGCACTTGAGATAATCGGATAACAGGAGACAAGTGTAAGAATAGAAGCAACAGAAACCAAGGCTACTTGGCATCATCAGAACCAAACTGTCCCACCATAGCAAGTCCTGGATACAGCATCACACAAGATATGGATCTAATATCACTTCTTTTGATAATGATGGAGGACTATAAGATGGAAATAAATAACTCTTTTAAAGAAACACAGAAGAACACATCCAATCAGGTGAAAGAATTGAACAAAACCATCCAGGATCTACAAATGGAAGTAGAAACAATAAAGAATTCACAAAGGGAGACCACTCTGAAAATAGAAAACCTAGAAAAGAAGTCAGGAGCCATTGATGCAAGCATAACCTACAGAATATAAGAGATAGAAGAGAGACTCTCAGGTGCAAAGATACCTTAGAAAATATTGACACAATAATCAAATAAAATGGAAAATGCAAAAAGATCCTAACCCAAAGCATTCAGGAAATCCAGGACACAGTGAGAAGACCAAATCTAATGGTAATAGGTATAGACAAGAAGAAAGATTTTCAACCTAAAGGGCCAGTAAATACCCTCAACAAATTTATACAAGAAAACTTCCCCAACCTAAAGAAAGAGATCCCCATGAATATACAAGAAGTCTACAGATCTCCAAATAGTTTGGACCAGAAAAGGAATTCCTCTCATCCTATAATAATCAAACCACCAAATAAAATCAGTAAAGGGAAAAAGTCAACAACATATGAAGGCAGACCTATCAGAATTTCACCTGACTTCTCCCCACAGATTACAGAAGCCAGAAGATCCAGGGAAAATGTCATACAGACCCACAGTGATCACAAATGCCAGCTCAGGCTACTATATCCAAGAAAAGTCTCAATTACTATAGATGGAGAAACTAAGGTATCCCATGGCAAAACCAAATTCACACAATATCTTTCCACAAACCCAGCCCTTCAAAGGATAATAAAGGGAAAGCTTCAACACAATGAGGGAAACTATGCTTGAGAAAAAGCAAGAAACTAATCTTTCAACAAACCTGAAAACATAGCCACGTGAACAGAATTCCAAATCTAAAAATAAACATAACAGGAAGAAATAACAACTTTTCCTTAATATTTCTTAATATCAATAGACTGAATTCCTCAATAAAAAGACATACAATAACAGACTGGTTATGTAAACAGGACCCCACTTTTTGCTGCATACAGAAAATCCACCTAAGGCATAAAGGAAGACATTAACTACCTCAGAGTAAAAGGCTGGAAAACAATTTTCCAAGCAAATGGTCCCAAGAACCAAGCTGGAGTAGCCACTCTAATATCAAATAAAATGGACTTTCTCTCTTTTTTAAAAATGGCTCATCATAATTTATTTTATATTAAAATGTACAGCTTTTCTGGGGGGGAGGGTGTTTACCTTTTTTTTTTTTGAAGTAACTGAATAAAAAGAAAACAGGTAAATACAAGAGTTCTGCTGGCTCCTACTTTATAAAAGGTCGTGCACACCTGTTCTGCTTAGCCCTTACTGCCATCTGTCCAGGTGCAAAGGCTACAAAAGGAAGCAATAGAAACAGACAAATAAGTTTTCTGCTTTTTTACTTGAGATTTGTAAGCTTACTTTGTGCTATTCACAAGCTACTTTTCTATTTTCTTTTAAAAAATTCCAATATTTTATAAAGATAGAAAAATCTACAGATGAAATGAAAATGTAAAGAGGCATTTCCATAAAATAGCAACTTTACACCAAATTCATGATTTAAAAAAAAAATCTTGCCAAGTATTTGTACATAATATGAAATGCTTCAAAACCTGACAGATAAACACTGAGACATGCTTCATTTAATAAATAGAAGTGTGCATTTATAAAACAGAAAGCTGCCTCTCCCCATAGGAGCCTGCCACCAAAATGGAAAATGGTCTTCTCAACTTTACACCAAACATTTAGCAATAAACCCCCTTCACTAAACAGATGGGAATAGCTGTGATCGCTCTTTACAGTTTTATAATTAACAAAAATAGAGTCTTTTTTAAAACCTCAAATTAGGGTACCCTAATCAAGGAAAAAAAACCCAAAAAACAAAAACCTTAAGAAGTGGCTTACCGTTAGCACAACACTTGTACAGTACTACAAAATGCACTGTCACCATCAAAGAAATTAGTGGCATACTGAAGGGTCACCTTAAACAAAATATACAGTAATTGAAATGCTAAAGGCATTTCCATGGAGTAGACAAGGAAGAAGAAAAGCTGGAGGTTCAGTATTAAAACAGGTGATTTGGGAAGGGGCTTGTATGCACACTGTTTAATGGAAACAGGCAAGATGTGTGGCTACTGCCAACTAGAATCCTAAGAGAGGCCTTCCTTTGCAAAGAATTTTATATAAAAGTAACAGAAATAAAGGTATCAAAAAAGAAAAAAAAAAGTAAAAAAGAAAAACGACTTGTATAAGGCATTCTGCTGCATACAGCTTTTTTTTTTTTTTTTTTTTAATAAATGGTGCCAACAAATGTTTTTGTACTCACACCAATGCTGGTTTTGAAATCGTACTCTTCAAAGGTATTTGTGCAGATAAATCCAATAGTGGGGCCCAGTGGGCTGGGTGGGCTGCCAGGCTGTCTACCTTCTCATGTAGGATCCATTGGGAGACTGTTTGGACATGCCCATGTTCATGTAGCCATGGGATCCCAGGGCCTTGTACATCATGTTAGTGTGGGGTGGGGTCTGCATTGGCTGGTGGGCATATGGCTGGCTTCCCATCATATGCCCAGCAGATGGGCACATCTGCAACTGCATCGGGTACTGGGGGGGTTGATTCATGTAGCCATGGTAGCTGTGTTAACCACTGTTCATCATCCTGTTCATCATCGGCTGGGACATGCTATAGCCATTCATGGCATTCAGAGTGTTCATGTTCATATTTACGGAGTTGACATTGTAGGCTGGCGCTGGCATCAAGTTCACACTCATGTTCATGCCTCTTTGCATTGTTAAAGTCCATGCAGGACCCTGCATGGCTACAGTTTGGGAACGCCCATCGATTTGTGACTGATGGGTGGCAGCATCTGGTGGCAGAGATTCGGACTTAGCTCTCATGGAGACGTGGCCCTTGCTGGCAATCTGAGTTTGCAGTATTTGGCTGTGGGAGATGCCAATATTCGATGCTGCCTTGTTCTGCTGCAGGAGAGATGGTGGCATATTCATGGGAGGAGGAGTCAGGTTAGGGGGTGGGGTCATGGTAGCTTGTGCTTGAGGTCCTTCAGGGACAGAGTATAGAGACTGTGAAAGCTGAACAAGCCCTGTGTTGCTTAATGGTGTGGACAAAGAGGCACTGTTTGCATAGGAGGTCACAGCAGTGGAATGATTAATAAGTGTATTAGTTAACTGCTGCAGTTTGTCAGGGTTGAAGGTCGCAGATGGCTGTGGGTAGTGCCCATCCCCAAAATCACTTTGACCCATTCACTCATATAAGCCAATGTTGGTATTGCTGGTCTCGGGGATGTCAGCCAGCTTCATGGGTGGGGTGAAATTGGTGGCCATGCTGCACTGAGCTAGCTGCTGACTGCTACTGGGAGGCCTCTCCACCACACAGCCTTGGGGAAACTTGATGCTGCAGGTTGGAGGGGAGCTGATGCTGGTCTGCTGCATCATGCTGCAGTTACCGCTGATGTTTGGACATCTGCTGGGTGACAGCACAGCTGTTCTGTGTCAGATTGCTAGAGGTGAGACTGCTATAGGAGCAACTATTCTGGGAAGAGCTATTTCCACAGATGCTGCCTCCCATGGTTGAGTCCGAGCTGCTTGGGTTCTCGTTGTTCTCTTGTGCTCTCAATACTGCCCAGGTCACTGAACCTGCTGTCAATGACCTGCTGTGAGTGATCTGACACTGACAGGATGTCCATCATTGGACTGGTCTCCATGTTCTGCAGAGGTGGCACTGTGATGGCAGTCTGATCAGGGCTAATTTGGATAAAGCTATTCTCTAGCAGGGACACTGGGGCTATTGACAGAATGAACTGACTTGCCAGGAAAGGAATGGACAGATTAAAGTGGGCTACCTTGGACTGTTGGCACTCGTCCAGTATGGTGGCAATTTGAGAACTTTGGTCTGTGTGCATTTAGTTTTGCAGGCTTCTACAGGCCTCTTGAGTCTCAGCACAATCTGGAAAGGTGTCATCTTTTTCCCTGTTTTCTTGGGTCAAAGACTGAATAGCCTGGGCAGTCTTGGAGTCAATTTCCACAGCTGCTGGGCCTCCCTCTTTGAGATCAGCATCCATACCATCACTGTTCTTTTGGTCCTGCTTCTGTGTCTTTTCTTCCTGGTGCTCCCTGTCAGACTCAGGTGCAATTCCAGTGTCCCCGGCAAGCTCCTTTGGCTCACTGTTACATGACACTGTGAGATCAACACTGCAGTTTATCAAGACCCCAGGGTTCAAGTGGCTCAACTGAATGCTCAGGTCTAAATAAGTCTCCTGGCCCTTTAGTGCATCTTTGAAGGTTTCTCTTGGGAAGTCTCCTCTCTCCATGTTGGCAGCCTCCATGTGGCCATATTCTTCATCATCTGCATCATGGTCGTCATTGTGAGATGGCTCTTCTTCCTCATCCTCATCCTCTTCATGGTCATCCAAATGCACAGGGTCTTCCTTTTCCTAGGAGATTTCCTCTTCTGTGTTTTGTTTACATTCAGCACCACCTTGGTCTTTTTCTCCTCTTCCTCCTCTTCCTCTTCTCCCTCCTCCTCCTCCTTCCTTGTCCTGTTCTTCCCATACAGATTCAGCTTGAACTCATCTATCCTCTCTTTGCTTTGCTTCTTCTTGGAGAGCCCTTGCTTCGCTCCTTTTGACCACACTTGTCTGCACTTTAGAGGCTCAGTATTGTCTTTACTGCCTACTTTCAAGTGTTATGCATCATTGCCTACATCTTTTCTACAAAGGGCAGCATTCTTGAAGAAATGATTGTCTATTCGTTCCTCTTCCTCTGTCTGCCTTTTCTTCCCTGCGTGCTGTTGGAATGCTTTTCTCAGAACTGGCTTTCTGTCCCCCTCCTCACTGGGACCTCACAGGTAGGCTCCAGCTGCAGCATTGTTCTCTCCTCATCTGAGTTGTCAAAGGGCTCATTCAGCACTTCTGTCCTCTTGGAAATGGTCTCAGTGGTTACACTGCTGTTGATCCTCCTGCGTTTATGACCTTTTATCTTCTTTACTACAAAAGTCCTCTTTCTTTTAACGGAATCTGACTGTGGCTTAGTCAACTGTGGGGGAGATGTGTGAATGCTCTCCTCCTCTTCCCCATCTTCTTCCTCTTCCTCGTCATCTTCCTCCTCCTTTTCCTCTTCCTCTTCTTCACTGCTCTCTTTTGACAGTTTTAACTACTGTCCTCTCTCCCCGGCCACTGGCTGCCTATCTGGACAATGGAGGTATTTATTTATTTTTATTGTACTTTTGCAGACGATTGCCTACTGGTAACTCTAGACTACAGGATCTCTTGATCCTCCTTCTCCCAGCACCTGGCTTGTTCCACTAGTCATTCAGGGTCTTTCTCAGCTTCTCACTCTTCCTCAGAAAACACAGCAATAGAAATTAAAATTGGAGTCCATCTTAGAACCTCTGGATCAATTTTGTAGGTTTGGGAACAGTTCTTCAGCTTTTCCATGTGGCTCAATATCAACTTTTCCCTTCTTATGATGACAAACCTGCGATCTCTCCATCAATCATGTGGAGGTGCTGCAGAGTGGTGGCAATGCCATGTGGGCACATACCTGTGGCTCTCCTAATGACCTTGAAGCTGATGTGCCTCTTGTGGTGGTTGTAGAGGTATTCCAAGATGACACTTTTCCAGTAGGTCAGATAGGAGAGCTGGCCCAGGTCAGAGAGTGGCTTTCGTAAGACCCTGCTTGGCCTTCTCGTTGAGAAAGCAAATAGATGAATTCAATGAGAAAGCATCCAAATCCTTCAATTTGGTGCTGGGGCATGATCATTATGCAGGCCAAATTATACTTCTGCTGGTAGAGCTTTTCCTTGGAGAATTATCCAACCACATGACAGCCTTTTTCATCATTTTTTGTAAGGACATTAAAAAGGAATGGCTCAAAATCATAATACAAGGTTTTGTGGTCTAGTAAGAGCTTGGCGAAGTAAATGTTTTGGCAGTACATATTACATATATTCCCACCAACTTCAAATACTGAAAGGTCTTTCCTTCAGGAAAATTTATTTGCTGTAGGACGAAACCATCCACACTTCTTTGAGTGTCATAGCAAAATATTTTTACTCTTCATATATTTAAGAAAGAATTCACACAGGTAAAACTTTGGTAATCTTGCATATTCCTGTGTGTAAGGCAAGGAGTACCAGGTTTGGATATCATATTTTCTGAACTCTATTACTGAGGGGTAGTGACCACAGTCTTCCAATCCACTTTCAAATTCTATTTTCTCCCAAGACAGTCCTGGGCCTGCTTAAAATTGTCCAGATACTCTTCAGTCACGATATCTGTGTTTCCCATCAGACTTACATCTGCACTTTCTTTTTTGATGCTTATTTTAATTTCAGTATCAGGTGACCCCTTCCTGTGAATGCACTTATGGATCCTTTATCACTGGTTACAATTCTTTTGTCAGTCTGGAAAGTGGTGGGTCACAGCACCCCATATGGAATCTTCTATCACAGGAATAAAAAAAAAAGTATATTATCTGCATATTTTCCCTGGACTCGACATGTTCTGCAGGTCTTGCACTCGATGCACTGCCACTTCAAGGCCTTCACATTTGTGGTTAATTCAGGAAAAAATTCAGACAAGATGGATATCCACTACTGACACACTCTGCACAAGATACAAGTTCTTCTGTTTTCTTTTCACAATTTGACTCTTTAGTCCTCAAACAGAAGCTACATATTGGAATGGGATCAGCAGGGGTTTTTTAGTTAGGATTTTACTGCTGTGAACAGACACCATGACTAAGGCAACTCCTATAAGAACAGCATTTAATTGGGGCAGGCTCACAGGTTCAGAATTTCAATCCATTATCATCAAGGCAGGAACATGGAAGCATCTAGACAAGCCTGGTGCAGGAGGAGGTAAGAATTCTACACCTTCAACTCAAAATGGACTTTCAAACTAAAGTTCTCCAAAAAGATAAGGAGGGACACTTCTTACTCGTCAAAGGTAAAGTTTACAAAGATGAACTCTAAATTATAAACATATATGCTCCAAATGCAAGGGCATCCACATTCATTAAAGAAAATTTGATAAAAATCAAAGCACACATTATAACTCTAACAATAATACTGGGATCTTTCAACACCCCACTCTCATCAATGGACAGATCCTGGAAACAGAAAATAAATGGACACACAGTGAAAGTAATAGAAGTTATGAAACAAATGGATTTAAATGCTATCTTTACACATTTCATCCAAAAATAAAAGGATATATCTTCTTTTCAACATGTCAGATTACCTTCTCCAAAATTTACCATATAATAAGTCACAAAACAGGCCTAGGCAATACAAAAATATAGAATGAATACCATGTGCTCTATTAGATTTCCACGGACTAAGGCTGATCTTCAATAACAACATAGATAATAGAAATCCCACATACATGTGGAAGCTGAACAACACTATACTCGATGATAACTTGGTCAAGGAAGAAATATAGAAAGAAATGAAGAACTCATTAGAGTTTAATGAAAATGAACCCACAACATACCCAAATGTATAGGTCACAATGAAAGCGGTCCTACAAGGAAAAGTCATAGATCTGAGCGTCTCCAAAAAGAAGCTGAAGTGAGCACACACTAGCAGCTCGACTGCATACCCAAAATCTCTAGACCAAAAGGAAGTAAAAACACCCGATATGAATCGGTGGAAGGAAATAAACAAACTTAAGGCTGAAATCAACCAAGTGGAAACAATAAGAACTATTCAAAGAATTATCCAATCCAAGAGCTGTTTTTTTGAGAAAATCAACAGGATAAATAAACCCTTAGCTAGACTAACTAGAGGGCAGAGGGACAGTATCCTAATTAACAAAATCAGAAATGAAAAGATAGATATAAAAACAGAATCTGAGGAAATCCAAAAATTCATCAGATCCTACAACAAAAGTCTATACTCTACAAAACGGTAAAACCTAAATTAAATGGACAATTTCCTAGACAGATACCAGGTACCAAAGTTAAATCAGGTTCAGATTAATGACCTAAAGAGTCCCATTTCCCCTAAAGAAATAGAAGCAGTCATCAATAGTCTCCCAAACAGAAAAAGCCCAGGACCAGATGGGTTTAGTGCAGAGCTCTATCAGACCTTCAAAGAAGACCTAATTCCAAATCTCCTAAACTATTCCAAAAAATCGAAACAGAAAGTACTCTACCCAATTCATTCTATGAAGCCACAATTACTTTGATACCTAAACCATATAGAGACCCAACAAAGAAAGAGTACTTCAGATCAATTTCCCTTATGAATATCGACTCAAAAATAATTAATAAAATTCTAACAAACCGAATCTAAGAAAACATCAAACCATCATCCTTCATGTTCAAGCAAACTTCATCCTAGGGATGCAAGGATGGTTCAATATACGGAAATCTGTCAACATAATCTGCTATATAAACAAACTCAATGGCAAAAAACACATGATCATCTCTTTGGATGATGAGAAAACATTAGAAAAAGTCCAACACCCCTTAATGATAAAAGTCTTGGAAAGATCAGGAATTCAAGGCCCATACCTTAACATAATAAAAGCAATATACAGCAAACCAGTAGCTAACATCAAAGTAAATGGTGAGAAACTGGAAGCAATCCCACTAAAAGCAGGGACTGGATAAGGCTGCCCACGCTTTCCCTAACTGTTCAATATAGGACTTGAAGTCTAGCTAGCTCCGGGGTACTGGTTAGTTCATAATGTTGTTCTACCTATAGGGTTGCAGATCCCTTTAGTTCCTTGGGTACTTTCTCTAGCTCCGGAGCTCTTGACTCTAGCTGCATATGTATCAAAAGATGACCTAGTCGGCCATCACTGGAAAGAGAGGCCCATTGGACTTGCAAACTTTATATGCCCCAGTACAGGGGAATGCCAGGGCCAAAAAGTGGGAATGGGTGGGTAGGGGAGTGGGTGGGAGGATATGGGGGACTTTTGGGAAAGCATTGGAAATGTAAATGAGGAGAATACCTAATAAAAAGTATTAAAAAAATAAAAAAATAAAAAGTTTAATTTCAGTATCCAAGTTCGTCATTTATAAACACACGAAAACATAGTCCAGGCAAATTAAATACAGAGCCTACATACACTATTTCAACAAAACATTTTTTTCTAAAATGTCAGAGGCAAATGAGTGATTTGTTTCACCCATAATATTTAACTGATTTGCAATGAGAAAATGAAAAACTTTTTTTTTTAAAGACATAAGCAAAAACTTTGGAGTCAGGTAAAGTGTCTGATAGCTGATACTTCATTTTGATATCCTTGGCACTCTATAATGTACCAATGATGGTTTAGGCTTCCCTATCATAGGAAAAAAATCTAAATATCTAAGATTTTTCTCATGACTGCAATATACAAGTGCTTTCCCTGTCAACAAGCTACCTCCTCAAAGTAGAATCTGAGCTATATCTGGTCAAGCTGTGAGGGGTCAGTACATACTTCTTACGAGATAGCTTTATTGTATAGAGATGCAAAAAGTAAACCAGAGGCAGGGATATATGATCAACAGGCCCCATCTCTTTTATACGTGTCATATCATGCACTGGTGAAGTCCTAAGCATGACTTTAAAAATTGGATTCAATTTCAAGGGACTCATAATAATCAGGATATCTCTGAGTTAACTGACCCTGTAAAACCTGATTGCAACACCTGACATTGGAACGTGCTCATGACCAATTCGCCATGTGATTGACACTCCATGATATGCCCAAGTTGAGTTTTGTTTTCAAATGCCTGGTTCTGTAATGTAAACAGCTTCCAGAATATTCCCTCTAGGACATACTTTTGGAGCCTGTGGTTAAGAACTGTTCAGTCAGGATGGCTTAACCTCCACCTCCTATTTACAGGTTTCATTTAACAGCCACAAAAGCTGTTTTGTTGCAAATAAAATATTTAATTAAAATACAGCACCTAAGTTGTGGTTTTTACACAACTGAATAAAAACCCTACATAATAAAATTGTTTACATCTTCCTTTCATTCTAGTAAAACAGATTATTATCCCCTCAAAACAAAACAAAAAACCTTTATACTTTTAAACCTGATCATCCTAATTCATAATTGCCAAGACTTTGTTTCTAGTGGGCTTCTGAAAATGCACCTTGACACCTGCCCTGAAGGAGGAGTAAGGCACATGTGGGTATTACGGTGAGAACTGGCAGGTAGCCCCAGATGCCTGGTCTGGGGTCCTAAATGGCCCATCCAGGCAAGTCAGCCCTGGTACAATAGCTAGCACTCTGAAGGACGTTTACAGTCTGGTGGCTCCATCAATGAGTTCAATACTGAAAGCATATCAAAGGAAGATTCACTTTTTAAAAGACGAGCTTTTCAAAATGCTCCATCATGAGACTGGGCTGGCCAAAGCTGCCAGCATCTATGGGTATGCTGAACAACTTTTCTGAGGGGACTGTACTTGGGGGACAGCCCAGAAATCAGACTGCTAAGTTAGACTGCCCAGGCCACAATGACTGCTTTAGGTTCCAGTAGGTAAGTGGGTCACAGCTGTGTTCCAGCACGTCTTCCTCCAAATACGCAAGCACCATGTCTTCAGATAGTTTCTCTCTCTGATCTCTCTCTATTGGTGCGAGTGACCACAGGCTCTCCTCTGTGCCAGTGTCTTTAAGTGGGGTCCCTGAGTCACAGCCATTGGAAGTGGCAGTGTCCTCTGAGGTAGAATTCAGTATTTCTAGCTCCCTGATTAAGTCTTGCCTGTACTGCCCTGCCTCCTCTTCTGTGAACAGGGAAGCTTTGTAGAGAGGGTCCAACAGTGTGGCAATGATGTATCTGTGGTCATGAAGGGTGGCAGACAGGCAGCTCGCCATGGCTTCCCTCAGGGACTTAAGCATGGTGTCAATACCCATGGTCTCCCCAAACAGCATCTCCACTTTTTTGCTGAGGCTGTGGATCATGGGGATTACCTGGCTCAGCGTAGATATGTGGGCACTCATCTCTCGGCTTGCAGCATCAAATGGTCTTAGCACATGGCACACAGACCTCATGACCTTCCACTGGTCACAGATGATCAATTCTCTGAAGTTACATTCAATGGATACCTGGTTAACTGCCCTCTTCTACTCAATCAGATGTTCAAGCATGTGGAACAATGTGCTTCACCTAGACGGTACATCCTGGATCACCTGGTGCTGTGGCAGCTCTTAGTCTTTCTGCATTTCTGCTAACTTCTCTCTTACTCTGGGTGACTGATGGACCCGCTCACACAGCTTCCGGGCAATACTCAGTAAGTTCTTGATCATCCTCTGGCTCTTGATAGCCTCACTCACAATCAGATTCACTGTGTGACTGAAACACTGCACACTTGAGTGTTCACCCTCACTCAGCATCTTCCCTATGCTTGGATTGTCAGTCACAGTGATGCCAATCTGAAGGCCAATGGAAGTCACCCAGGCTTCCCACCAACACTCCAGCTGCTTCTGAATGCTATTTCAACTATAGTCACAGTCAATCTGTGACACATCTAAAAGTGCTGAGCAATGATGGTCCTCACAATGTTGTTAGACAGTGGGTGTGAAGGTGACCCAGTGAGCTATAATGGTCAGATATTCATGAGTCTGGCTACTCATCCATATTCAAGAGGTGAAGTGAACCACACCACTCTCAGCTTCCTTCAGATGTGACATAATTATCTGTTTCATATTGTCATACATATCTGGGATAGCTGTTCTAGAGAAGTAGGAAGGGGAGGGTAAAGAGTACTGAGGTTTCAAGTATTCGAGCAACCTGTTAAAGCCAACATTGTCTACAAGGGAATATGGGTGAAGGTCAAGTGCAATCATTTCAGCTTTGAGACTTGTGATTTTTTTTTGGCAACTGGATGAGAGTCATAGAACTTCTCTGTGGAGTCACGGAAAGGGAAAGGCCCTAAGAGCTCTATGCCCAGAGGCCTCCAAATGCCTGGAGAATGGGACAGAGTGGTCTCTGAGATGCCATTCTTGAGTACATGGCCATGGAACTGCTGCAGATGGTTCAGAAGACAGCTGATGCCCAGGTTGGTGGGCTTCTTGCCCCTGCTGATGGTCCGGCCACAGTGCAGGCACACCACCTTTCTTGAGTTTGCTGAACAAATAGAAAAGTGATTCCATAGCTTGGTGGACTTCTTGCTATTAGTAGGAAACACACCTTGATGTTTTTTTTTTTTTTTTCTGACCAATGCTGGCAAGTCAGTTAATTTGGAGGATATTTCTGCAGAGGCCAAAGTCGCATATGGAGAGATTGCCAAACTTGCACCCAGAAAGTTCTTCGGTTCCCAACCACCTCAGGGTGGCGTCTGTACAGGTGTTGCATCAAACAACTGGTGCCAACATCTCCCTTCTTCCCCCGACTAATAATGCAGCTACAGTACCGGCACACTGCTTTGAGACTGACCATTAGGGCCAGGGAAAAGTGATGCCAGACTTCTGACTATATTTTTCTCATCACCTTAATTTTGCTGGAAGACAGTGCCTGATTCAAACCTTAGATTTACTGTGTCTGGTGACTGCTTCTCTGGAGAAAACACTACAGAGGCCTCCCCCAAGTCATCAGAGGATGAAAACATGGACACATCTTCTGGGGACACATCCCCAGGATTTATGTGTGATGACAGGACCTCAGGAAGTCTGTCGGGGGATGAGGAGGCAGAAGGGGACTCTTTGACTCGTTTGCCTGGAGATAACAATGCAGAGTTGAGATCCCCTTCTGGGGGCAGCAGGGCAGGCATCAGGGTTCAGGGCACAGGGTACAATGGTGGGATGCCTGTGTTGCTCCCATTCTCCTGCAGTACAATGGAGCAATGTGCTCTCCACCTGTGCCTGATGAGGCAGCTTGTGACCAGGTCCTTCCTGTTCTTCTCTCTACTGAACTCATTCATACAGTGGACACACACAGCCTTTAAGCTACTAAGGGGTGACAAGTAGAAGTGCTTCCAGATGGCTGATCTCTTCCTGGACCCAAATGTGCTTTTGGGAAAGGAAAGGTTTCTGTCTGCCATGGTTTCTGAAGTGTTATCATAATGGAGCATGGAGAGGTTGAGAGAGGAGCCTGCCAAGGCCTCCTCTCTGCTGTACTTTTCAGTGACAAACACATCAGACACCTCTTCAGAAGAAACTACAGTCACAAACTCTTTCATTATTTGGTGAGGAGATGGGATCTTGGGAGCCATTTTCTGGAGAAGTCTGACAGGTGAGAGCACAATGCTAAGGTCTCCCACATCTGAAATGCCACCTCCTGTAGGCAGATAGGATTCACAGTGGAGGGATAAGAATAGCAACCCATTCAGAAAAACTTTGGCCCCAAATGTGTCCTAACCAGAAGATGTCCAGAAATAAAGATGGAGCAGAGATGGAAAGAATGGGCAATCAATTACTGGCCAAAATTGAGACACACACCATGGACAAGAAACAATCCATGATACTATTGCTGATACTCTTAGATGCTTACCTACAATAGCCCAGAATAACTGTACTCTGAGAGGCTCAACATAGCAGCTGAATTACAGAGATATATAAGTCCACAGCCAAACATTAGTTAGAGATGTGGAAGTCTTTTGGGAAAGTTGGGGAAAGGATTGTTGTACCCAATGGGGTTAAGAACTCCAGATGAAGACCAGAAGAGTCAACTAACTTGTACCTTTTAGCACTCTCAGATACTGAACCACAAAACAAAAAGTTATCCAGAGCTAGACCTAGGGGCCCTGCACATATGTAGCAGATTTGTAGCTTGGTCTTTGAGCAGATCTCCCAACAATTGGAGCTGGGGCTCTCCATGAACATGTTTCCTCTCTGTGTATCCTATTCCTCTATCTGGGATGCCTTGTCTTGTCTCTGAGGGAGAAGACACACCACGTCCTGGGGAGAATTGTTGTGTCATGGTAGGGAGGTACCCTAGGGCAACTATCCCTTCACCGAAGAGAAGAGGATGGGGATAGGAGCTGTGAGTAGGGGTCATTAAGAGGAGAGTGGTGCTGTATATTGTGACATAAACAAACAAACAAACAAATAAATTTATAATATATATAATATGATAAATAAATTTATTAATTTATAAATTAATTAATGAAATTAATTTCTCTGAGTTTCTCCCCCTCCTATATTTAACAGATTACTCACCATTTCCTTTGAGGAACCATTCAAAATATATTCCAAAAGACCCTGGATTCTTCACAATGTTTGTGTTTCCCAAGAAAAAGTAACCAGACACAAGAATATCTCTGGGATTTCTGATGAGATAGATCGCCTTGAATGGATGAAAATGTAAATGAAGGTCAACAGTTATTCCTCACATTTTAACTGTCATAATTTACATGATATATTCTAATATCTAATTATTTCTAATTACATTTGCTATTTCTATGTGGGAAAACATATACACAAGTGAAAAATCTATAGTCATAATTCCCCTTTTCTAATTTTATATGATTTGTAAAAAATGAACAACAAAATGACTAGTTCATTAATAATGAAAAAAAGAAACAGACTTATTCGACAGTTCTAAAGATTATAATAACAATTGGTTATCCAACACCAAATGCCATGCCTGTAAAATAAACATACAATTAATACTGTAGTGACTGAGAAAGATGCACTGAAGTGTTTTGGGATATACAGATTCATTTACGAATACATTGATTATTTATTTATTTAGGAATATATACTGTATACATTAGAAGCATGTAAATATATATCTATATAGGAATACATAAACATAGGAATATATTTAGAAATATATATGTATATTCATATGTATATATATGCAACATGATTTAATGAAAAAAGAAAACATAAATTTGAAAGAGAGAAAAAAATTATATATTAATTTAGCAGGGGAAATATGGTAGGGGAAAATGATATATATATATATATATATATATATAATTATATTTTATTATAAAATGTCAAAACATAAAAGAAATAAATTAAAAGAAATCATTATTTTTTAAAAATATATTTATTTTATACATAGGAATACACTGTTGCTGTATTCAGACATACCAAAAGGCACTGGATCTCATTACATATCGTCATGAACCACCATGTTGTTTCTGGGAATTGATGTCAGTAACTCTGGAAAAGCAATTACTGCTCTTTACCTTGGAGCCAACACTCCAGCACCCAAAGTAATCATTTTTAATAAAATGAACTTCATATTTTGTACCAATTATTCTATATCTCATCTTTTTATCTTCAAATGTATTGATTTATGCATGTCTGAGTGCACACATTCATTTTTGCACACCATATGTGGACAGAAACCCACAGACATTAAGTAAAAGGGAGTTGGATGCCCTGGCACTAGAGTTGCAGAGAGTTGTGAGAAACCATGTGGGTGTTGGGAACTGAACCTAGGTCCTTTACAAGAGCAGCCAGTACTCTTAACAGCTGAGCCATCTCGCTAAGTCCTCTTAGAAATTTTAAATATTTTTATTGGATGTTTTTGTATACATTTCAAATGTTATCACCTTTTTCAGCTTCCTACCTCCTCCCTGTAAACCCCCAATCCGATCCCCTTCCCCCTGCTTCAATGAAAGTGTTTTCTTACAACCATCCACTCCTACTTCCCAAGGATAGCTAAAGTTATTCTCAACAATAAACGAAGTACTGGGTGAATCACCATCCCTGATCTCAATCTGTGTTATAAGCAATAATGATAAAACATGTATGCTATTGGTACAATGAAATGCAGGTGGATTAATGGAATAGAATTGAAAACCCAAAATTGAACCCACACACCTATGTTCAGTTGATCTTTTGCAAAGCTTCTAAAACCATCCACTGGGAAAAAGAGAGCATTTTCAACAAATGATGCCTGTTTAATTGGCTATCAGCTTGTAGAACAGTGGGAATTGATTCATTCTTATCTCCTTTTACACAGCTCAACTACAAGTGTATCGAGAACTTCCACATATAACCAGATACACTGAAACTTATAGAAGATAAAGTAGGGAAGAACCTAAAATACATGGGCACAAGAGAAAAGTTCCTGAACAGAACAGAAATGGTTTATGCTCAAAGGTCAAGAATTGACAAATGGGACCTAATAAAATTGCAGAGTTTCTGTAAGGCAAAGAACACTGTCATTGGGACAAATGGAGAGAGGAACACTCCTCTATTGCAGGTGGGATTGCAAGCTGGTACAACCACTCTGGAAATCATTCTGGTGGTTTCTAGGGAAATTGGACATAGTATTACCTGAGGACCCACTCCCAAGCATATATCCAAAAGATGCTACAACATATAACAAGGATATGTTCATAGCAGCTGTATTTATAAGAGACAGATTATGGAAATATATCAGATGTCCTTCAACAGAGGAAATGATACAGAAAGGGTGGTACATTTACACGATGGCATACTACTCATCAATAAAAAACAATGACTTTTGAAATTCATAGGAAAATTAATAAAAATAGAAAATATCATCTTGAGTGAGATAACCCAATCAGAAAAGCATACAAATGGTATGCATTAACTGATAATTGATTATTAGCCCAGTAGGTCAGAATAACCAAAATATATTTCACAGACCACATGAAGCTCTAGAAGGACGACCAGAGCGTTGATACTTCCATGCTTCTTAGAAGGGGGGACAAAAACTTATGGGAGGAAACATGAAGACAAAGTGTTGAGCAGAGACTGAAGGAAAGACAATACAGATACTGCTCCATCTGGGGATCCATCCCATATTCAGTAACCAAACCAAGACACTATTTTCGATGCAAAGAAGTGCATGCTGTCAGGAACTGTCTTCTGAGAGGCTCTGCCAGAAATATAGAATTCATCTCTTTAAGCTTCAGTTTCCCTGGTCAAAATTTTCCAAATCCAGATAAGACACACACATATATATGAATGGCCACAAACATTGTGCCATTTTAGTGAGAGATTATTTTAAGTTTGTCTTTGTAGTTGCAGCATAAACTATAGCTTTTATGTATGGAGGAATTTACACAAAACTTTCTTACTAACTAAGACCTTTCATAGGTCAGTATGTGGATATCTCTGATTACTTCTACTGTTCCTCTTTCCATTTCATGGGAGACTTCTGTGGCTACTGATCTCAATAAACAGCTACACACGTGATGACACTGTATATATAACTGATCTTTGAACATTGATGGCTGGTCAGTTTTGTTCCCCTATGAGCAATTGTGTCTTAGGTGTTTCACCCACAGGGCTTAGGTATACATTATATAAGAAAGATTAGCTTTTTGATGACAATGATATAGTAATATCCATTGTACATTTGAGATTGAACTCTGTTTGGCCTATATATGCAGTTCATGAATGTTTCAGTGTGATATTTCACTTTATTTCTTAAAGCTGCCCAGGATCACTGTGTGCTGGTCCACATCCTTGTACTCTATCTAATATAGTCTGAGGTGGGGAAACATCAGCATCACCTAGTGCATGAGAATCCCATCTTCACATTTCAGCAAGACCTCCAGGATTTGTCAGGTAAAATAAGTTCAGAGTGTTTAGTCAAAGAAAATTTCAACCACTGGACACTGACCTTGGCCTTGGAACTGAAGAAAGACTTGGGGAAGAGATGGATGGGAAGATGGGAGGTTATGAGTCGTGGTCCTTCTTTATTGATTAATGCAGCATATCCTGCATCAGTCTCTATCCAGGGTGAGCGGTCCCAAATGGGCACAGTTTGTATCCATTTCGGATCTCCCTTGGTCTGAATCAAGCAGACAATCTCCATCAGCCAGTTTGTTCCTGAAGGAAAAGGAAAAGTGACTGTCACTCATTTCAACATTACTTGTGAAAAAGCCTCAAGTAGAATATATGCCCATAAAATTTAGAGTGCTGCCCAATTTCAAGCACACAGAATTGTATTCACAATGGCTGTGTGACATAAGTGCAAAGTATATTCACTCATCATATTCTAGACTTCATTTGCAAAACCTTATACTCAGTAAACAGCAACCTGGCAATGGAATATCTCCTCCAGGCCTGGGCCAACATCATTCTATATTCTGGTGGAATCAATTTGTATCTCATATATTTCAGAATGTTATAATCATATCACATGCCCTTGGAGACTACCTCCTTAAATTTAATTCACTGTCATTGAGATGCCCCCATGCTGAAATATATGACTGAGTACTTCTACTTTTTAAGGTGAATCAATTTCCTTGTGCATTTTTATCACACACACTTGATTTCCGATTATTTGCTCATTTGTCACTGGATGTTTCTCTAGCTTCCTTCTCTGAGGTAGTGTCTGGTACTTTTTTCCTATATTCCCACTGCCTATGGAATTTCTGTGTCATTTTTCTTTATATGTCAACAACCTAATACTTGCTCAATGTTCAGTGCTTCTTCCACACAGCAATCATCCATATCACAAAACTACCATGATGTTGCTTTTTGCTTTCTTGAGTGTTCTGATTCTTTCTACATCCTGGACAAGGTCCATAGTAATTTTACCTGAAACTGTCCTCTCTTCCACATATCCTCACATACATGCCTCTATCTCTTATTTCTTGCATTTATTCTCATCACTCTCTCTCTTCTATCTCTTCCCCAGAGAGAGGGACCAATGGCATATTCTGCTTTAGGGAGCACTATCATTGTTCTGGAGCCATAGCTGATCTACTCTGCCCACATAGGTCAGTCTGAGTGGAACACACACAAATCTCCATGCCCACAAGTCATTTTACACATTAATATATAGAACACTCTACTCATCACCCAAAATGAATTAGGATCAAAGTACTAATCTCCCTTATACATTTCTGAATTAGTTTTACTGATGATCCTTACCTGACTTGGGGTAAGTCAATATCAACAAGTCTTCTTCTTTCACCACAAACTTATTACGAATATCTTCCAAAATTTCTCTTTGATATGCTAGGGCAGGAAAAGGTATGCCTTCAAACCAATTATAGTCTGACATCATGAATAGCTCCTTGTAGGTGCTGTTAGGATTCCAGCCCAGGACACCTATTCAACTTATAACAAATGCTGAGAGGTAAGATTTATAGTGCCGGTAAAAAATTATTAACATTCTTTTATGTGTTTTGAAATATTTACTGATGGCGAGAAATAAATATTGTCACATACAGTCAAAGGTTACTATATTGAGCAATTTTAAAGTTGTACAAATAACATTCTGTAGAATTTGTGAGGCCAAGTTCATGACCCCGAATCAGAGACTTAGGAAGACGTAATAGGACATAGAAATGCAAGTTAATTTAAAATGTCTAGTAATATAATTTAGCTTTCAGAATGATTTTGAATGTGCAGAAAAATTACAGAGATCATACAGAACCTTTGCATGGAATTTCTTTCTTTCTTGCTTGCTTTCTTGTTTTCTTGCTTTCTTGCTTTCTTGCTTTCTTGCTTTCTTCTTGCTTCTTTCTTGCTTTCTTGCTTTCTTTTTATTTTTTTTTTAAATAGTGGTTGCTTTTGAGAAACTCATAGTATATTAAGTTCCCTTTTTCTTCCCCTCAAAGCCTTCCCTCCTTTTCCCATATTTTTTATCTCTTCTTTAATATCTGTTGCTATTTATATATGCACACATGTATATAGTCAAGCTACTGAGTGCATGCATTTGAGGTTGTACACGATGTATCCTGAGGTGTGCAATTGAGATTAGAAAAATCAATGTGAGATTTCATCTTCAGACGCAGCCTATTCTCCATATTTTAGCAACAATTGATATGAAGTATTTCTTCTTATAGGGTAAAAATATATAGAATTTCCCCTGGCCTCTTTAGTATACCTACTAGTACCATTGTGCTGGTTTGTTTGGGTAACTATACTGTTAAAAGTTCATGTGTCTATTTTCCTGTTGTGTCTAAGATAGACATATTGTATCAACAGGAATCTTGGCATTTGGGGCAACTCTGTACCCTCTTCTGTGACCTTTTCTGTGAGCCTCTCAGGTTGTAGGGATTTATTTCAGATATATCAGTTTGGGTTGTGTACCTTTCTGTTATTATCTACATTTTGGTCCATTGTGGATCCTTGCCAGAGTCACCACATGTTGCAAAAAGAAAGTTCTTTTTCAATGGGTTAACTGCATTAACCTGTGGGTATAAGGTCAAGTACTTAGAAAACAGCTGGAAATTACACTGGTTTAGGGAACTGTTGGTAATGAGACTCATAGGGTTTTGCTTTTTCCATTTCCATCTGGATTTATGTCTATAATACCAGACATGGCTCTCCTCTATTTGAGTAGGCTTAAGGTCTAATTGTATAGCCTTTGATGACTCTAAGATAAAAGTGCCACCATTTTGCTCTTTGGATGTCTTGCAGTCAAGTCATTCTTCTGGCTCACAGGCTTCATACCTGCATAGATTGAGTGATTGTTCCTCTCCCTGGCATAGTGAGCAAGGTCTTACTTTATGAAAACCACTTCATTGGCAAGAGATTTCCAGGCTATTTTAGATCAGTTCCTCCAAACTGTGTGTCTGAATTGCATCTTCAAGTTCTGGGAGGCAACCAAGGGCATCAAGAGCTGATTTTTTGGGGAGAATTCTCAGATTCTACAAACTACTTTAGAGAATATTTCTCATGTATGATATTGGGCTTTTAATATATAGTCCATATTTCTTGTGGAGAACATTATCATTCCAAATGGCAAAATATCTTTAAAATACATATTAATATTTCAAACATATATGCATATTAATGTGATTTTAGATAAATACTGGATAATATGATTTTCTACATTTTAAAATATTTTTTATTACATCTTTTCCTCAATTACATTTCCAATGCTATCTCAAAAGTCCCCCATACCCTCCCCCCCACTGCCCTACCCACCCATTCCCATTTTTTTAGCCCTGGCATTCCCCTGTACTGTGGCATATAAAATTTACATGTCCAATGGGCCTCTCTTTCCAGTGATGGCCAACTAGGTGAAAAGTCTGGTGTAATTCTGATAGGCCTGCTTTTATATGTTACTTGACCTTTCTCCCTTACTGCTTTTAATATTCTATCTTTATTTAGTGCATTTGTTGTTCTGATTATTATGTGTCGGGAGGAATTTCTTTTCTGGTCCAGTCTATTTAGAATTCTGTAGGCTTTTTGTATGATCTTGGGCATCTATTTCTTTAGGATTGGGAAGTTTTCTTTTATAATTTTGTTGAAGATATTTACTGGCCCTTTAAGTTGAAAATCTTCATTCTCATCCACTCCTATTATCCATAGGTTTGGTCTTCTCATTGTGTCCTGTATTTCCTGGATGTTTTGAGTTAGGATCCTTTTACATTTTGTATTTTCTTTGATTGTTGTGCCAATGTTCTCTATGCAATCTTCTGCACCTGAGATTCTCTCTTGCATCTCTTGTATTCTGTTGCTGATTCTCGCATTTATGATTCCAGATTTCTTTCCTAGGGTTTGTATCTCCAGCGTTGCCTCACTTTCGGTTTTCTTTATTGTGTCTACTTCCCTTTTTAGGTCTAGTATGGTTTTGTTCATTTCCATCACCTGTTTCGATGTGTTTTCCTGTTTTTCTTTAAGGCCTTCTACCTGTTTGGTTGTGTTTTCCTCTTTTTCTTTAAGCAGTGTTCCTCTTTTCTTTAGCAGTGTTCTCCTCCATTTCTTTAAGTGAGTTATGAAAGTCCTTCTTGATGTCCTCTACCATCATCATGAGATATGCTTTTAAATCTGGGTCTAGCTTTTTGGTTGTCTTGGGGTGCCCAGGACTAGGTGGGCTGGGAGTGCTGCATTCTGTTGATGGTGCGTGGTCTTGATTTCTGTTAGTAGGATTCTTAAGTTTGCCCTTCGCCATCTGGTAATCTCTGAAGCTAGCTCTTATAGTTGTCTCTGGTTAGAGCTTGTTCCTCAGGTGACTCTGTTAGCCTCTATCAGCAGACATGGGAGGCTGGCTCTCTCCTTAGTTTCAGTGGTCAGAGTATTCTCTGTAGGCAAGCTCTATTCTTGCAGGGAAGGTGCCCAGATATCTGGTGTTCGAACCTGCCTCCTGGCAGAGTTGTGTTCCACTCACCAGAAGTCTTAGGATCCCGTGGGGAATTCCTGTGTGGGTCCTTGCGGGTTTCAGAGACTCCACTGGCAAGGCACCCTGGTGCTCGAGTGGACCGGAAGGGACTTGTGCCCCACCTCAGGCCGGGTTGCCTGCTTCTGTAGTTAATGCAGTCTCAGGTCCCTCACAATTGGATTGGAGCAAACTCTGTGTTCCACTCACCAGAGGTCTTAGGATCCCGTGGGGAATCCTGTGTGGTTCCTTGTGGGTGTCCAGAGACTCCACTGGCAAGGCACCCCGGTGCTTGAGTGGACCAGAAGGGAATTTTCTACATTTTTAAAAACATCCTTGGTATTATTTATCCTTTTGTCTTTTCTATTACTGAGTATTAGACCTGTGTAATTTTTCCAAAATACACTCCATTCTATTTCCCCCATTTTTCCCTTTGTAACACCTGTGTGCTAATCCAGTGTCTAGAATTTCTCTCCCAAACGATTCCTATTAATTTTCCTGGTTACTGTGGTTACTCCAAGTTATATGCACACAGTTACAGATTCAAAGCCAGAATGCACAAATCATTTCTAGATCCACCTTTTTGTCTAAAAGTTTCATGATTTCATTTATTTTCACAGCTAAGTAGATTTTCATTGTACATATGAACCACAGTTTCATTAGTCATTTATTAGTTGAAGGACATTTAAGTTGTTTTTGTCTTCTAGTTATTATGACTAGAACAGTAATAAACATGGCTGAGAACCTATTTGTGGAGTAATATATCACGTCCTTTCACAATTTTCAAGGAATATTTTATCCGTGCCTTATGATATATTTTTCTCACTGATTTTTAGGGAGACTTCATCAGATTGAAATGCATTTAAGTACATGAGGGTCGCCATTTCCCAAATTATTACAATCATTTATCTCACCTGCATTCGTTGTAAGTTTTTGGTTTGGTCATATTATTTCTGACTAGAATAGATTAAATCTCAAACTAGCTTAATTTTTATTTCCTTAATTGCTAAAGATTTTGACCAATTAAGAAGGTATATCTTAGTTTTTATTTTTATTTTTAATTCTTCTCTTGTTAAGAAATAAATCTGGTCAGAGGTAAAGGCCAGTATTTTTCATAAGATATTTTCTCCATTTACATTTGAAATGCTATCCCAAAAGTCCCCTATACCCTCTCCTCATCCTTCTCCCCTACCCATCCACTCCCAATTCTTGGCCCTTGTATCCCCCTCTACTAGGGCATATAAAGTTTGCCAGACCAAGGGGTATCTCTTCCCAATGATGCCCGACTAAGCCATCTTCTGCTACATATTGAGCTAGAGACATGAGCTCTGGGGGTACTGGTTAGTTCACATTGTTGTTCCAACTATAGTTTTGCGGACCCCTTCAGCTCCTTGGGTACTTTCTCTAGCTCCTCCATTGGAGGCCCTGTGTTCCATCCAATAAATGACTGTGAGGATCCATTTCTGTATGTGCCAGGAATTGGCTGAGCCTCACAAGAGACACCTATATCAGGGCCCTTTCATCAAAATCTTGCTGGCATATGCAATAGTGTGTGTGTGTTTGGTGGCTGATTATGGGATGGATCCCTCATTGGGGAAGTCTCTAGATGGTTATTCCTTTGGTCTCAGTCTGAAACTTTGTCTCTGTAACTCCTTCCATAGGTATTTTGTTCCCTAAGGAGGAATGATGTATCCACACGTTGGTCTTCCTTTTTGTACTCGCTGGTTCTGAGTGTCTACTTGACACAGGCTGGACTTATCACAGAGAAAGGAGCTTCAGTTGCAGAGATGCCTGCAGGAGATATAGCTATAAGGCAATTTTTCAAGTAGTGATCAAGAGGGAAAGGCTCCTTGTGGGTGAAACCATCTCTGGGCTGGTCATCTTGGGTTCTATAAGAGAGCAGGCTGAGCAAGCCAGGAGAAGCAAGCCAGTAAAGAACATTCCTCCATGACTTCTGCATCAACTCCTGCTTTCTGACCTGCTTGAGTTCCAGTCCTGGCTTCCTTTGGTGATAAACAGCAGTATGGAAGTGTAAGCTGAATAAACCCTTTCCTCTCCAACTTGCTTCTTGGTCATGATGTTTGTGCAGGAATAGAAACGCTGACTAAGACAAATAGGTACCAGCAGAGTGGGGTATTCCTGTGACAACCTGGCCTGGGGAGGACTGTGGAAGGACTTTGGAACTTTGGGTTAGAACATCCATTTGGTGTGAAGAGCACTGTCAGATGTTGTCTAGAAGCTTGGAAGATAATTTTGGAAACAGTGCAGAAGATGGAGGCCTGGCTTGTGAAATTTAAGAGGGAAAATTAAAGACTATTTGCAGGGCCATTACTATTTTGAATTGTGAAGTTTCAGTGGTTCTATTTAATTGGGGCTGAAGAATCAGCTGTGATTAACAAGATACCAGAACTATTAAAGCAAAACCTTGGCATTACTGGGACTATTGATGCTGGTTAGCTGGTGATTAAGAAGAGACCAGCATCATTGAGGAGACATCTTCTGAGAAGTGTTTTCTGAAAGCACAGAGGCTGTGTTTCAGAGATAGCCAAAGTTGTACCTTGTGATGTGGCTGGACTTGGTAATGTGTAAGAGTCACCCAGGTGGTACTGGTTTTGAAGGCATGAAGGGATCACACAGAGCAGCTGAGTCTCAGCACTGTGAGAGGCATGGAAGGCCATTGGTGAAGGTGTAGCCTCAGTTGCAATTGATGGCTCAGGACTGAACGGACCATGCAGTGTTTTGGAGATGCCAGTACCATGAGATGACCACCAAGAGCAGCAGCAGTGGAGTACAGGCATCTGGAGCCTAGAGGACAACATGTGTGCTACAAAGGGCATGGCTGGAGAAGTGACCCAAGCCCTTAGAGGAGTCCAGAAGATCGTTAGTTGGATCCCAGACGTTGGACGGTTGGAGATTGTTGTTTTTGATTGTGACTGTGCCCTGTTATTTTTCCATCTTGAAGGAAGATTTTTAGTGAAGCCCAAAGTTAGGAGACTTTGAATTTTAAAAGATACTGGATATTTTAAAGAGATTGAACTTTTAAAATGTAAATACTGTGGGTTTTTAAAGTTATTTAATATCTTGGGGATGAATAAGAACTAAGGTTTGAGGCTTACTAGTGATGTGTTTGTATGTCAAGTTGACAAGGGGTCAATTGTACTGGCTGGATCTGGGTGTCAAGTTGACACAGGCTGGAATTATCACAGAGAAAGGAACTTCAGTTGGGGAGATGCCTCCAGGAGATCCAGCTGTAAGGAATTTTCTCAATTAGTGATCAAGGGGCAAAGGCTCCTTGTGGGTGAAACCATCTCTGGCTGGTTGTCTTGGGTTCTATAAGAGAGCAGGCTGAGCAAGCCAGGAGAAGCAAGCCAGTAAAGAACATCCCTCCATGGCTTCTGCATCAGCTCCTGCTTTCTGACCTGCTTGAGTTCCAGTCCTGGCTTCCTTTGGTGATGAATAGCAGTATGGAAGTGTAAGCTGAATAAACCCTTTCCTCTCCAACTTGCTTCTTGGTCATGATGTTTGTGCAGGAATAGAAACCCTGACTAAGACACTTCTTTATTTTCTTGTTTTGCAAAATGTATCTTGGGTATTCTATGGGATTGCAAGCTGGTAAAACCACTCTGGAAATCAGTCTGGTGGTTCTTCAGAAATTTAACCTAGTACAAGCAGAAAAATCCATCAATACTTCTTCTGGGCATATAGCCAGAAGATGTTCCAACTTGTAACGAGGAAACATGTTCGACTATGTTCATAGCAGCCTTATTAATAATAGCCAGATGCTGGAAAGAACCCAGATGTCCCTAAACAGGTGAATAGATACAAAAATATGGTACATTTACACATTGGAGTACTACTCAGCTATTGAGAACAATGAATTTATGAAATTCTTAGGCAAATGGACATGTCTGGAGGATATCATCTTGAGTGAAGTAACCCAGTCACAAAAGAACACACATAATATGTTTTCACTGATAAGTGGATATTAGCCCAGAAACTTAGAATAGCCAAGATATAATTCACAAAACAGATGAAACTCTAGAAGATGGAAGACCGGATTGTGGATACTTCCTTCCTTCTTGTATTGGGCAACAAATTATTCATGGAAGGAGTTACACAAAGTTCAGAGCTGAGACAGAAGTAAGGACCATCCAGAGACTGTCTCACAAAGGGATTTAATCCAATAAGCCACCACCAAACCCAGACAGTATTGGATAGGTCAGAAAGATTTTGCTGACAGGACCCTGATATAGGTGTCTCTTGTGAGGCTATGCCAATGCCTGGCAAATACAGAAGTGGATGCTCACCTTCATCTATTGGATGGAACACAGGGCCCCTAATGAAGGAGCTAGAGAAAGTTGCCAAGGAGCTAAAGGGGTATGCTACCCTATAGGAGGAATAACAATGTGAACTAACCAGTACCCCCTAGAGCTGTGTCTCTAGTTCCACATATAGCAGAGGATGGCCTAATCAGTGGGAGGAGAAGCCCTTGGTCTTGTGAAGATCATATGTCCAGGTACATGGGAATGCCAGGGCCAGGAAGTTGGATTGGGTGGCTTGAGAATCACATCAGGGGGACTGTATAGTGGACTTTCAAGATACCAATTGAAATGTAAAAGAAGAAAATTTCTTTTTTTTAAAAAAAAGATTTATTTATTTATTATATGTAAGTACACTGTAGCTGTCTTCAGATACACCAGAAGAGGACATCAGATCTCATTACGGATGGTTGTGAGCCACCATGTGGTTGCTGGGATTTGAACTCTGGACCTTCAGAAGAGCAGTCGGGTGCTCTTACCCACTGAGCCATCTCACCAGCCTCAGAAAATTTCTAATTAAGAAAATTTCTAATTAAGAAACCTCCAAGAAGTTTTTTTTATTTCTTCCTTGACCAAGTTATCCTTGAGTAGAGTGTTGTTCTGCTTCTATGTGAATATTGGATTGAATTGAATGTTATTATTGAAGGTCATCCTTAGTCTGTAGTGGTTTGATAGGATGCATGGGATAATTTCAATATTTTTGTATCTTTTGAGGGCTGTTTTGTGACCAATTATATGGTCAGTTTTGGAGAAGGTACCATGAGATGCTGAGAAGGAGGTATATTCTTTGCTTTACGATCAAATCTTCTGTAGATACCTGTTAAACGCATTGGTTTCATAACTTCTGTTAGTTTCCATGTGTTTCTGTTTAGTTTCTCTTTCCATGATTTGTCGGGTGCTGAAGTCTCCCACTATTATTGTGTGAGTTGCAATATGTGCTTTGCTCTTTATTATAGTTTCCTTAATGATTGTGGCTGTCCTTGCATTTGCAGCATAGATATTCAGAAGTGAGAGTTCATCTTGGAAGATTTTACCGTTGATGAGTATGAAGAGCCCTCCTTGTCTTTTATGATAACTTTGGGTTGGAAGTCAATTTTATTCGATATTATAATGGCTACTCCAGCTTGTTTCTTAGGACCATTTGCTTGGAAATTGTATTCTAGCCTTTTACTCTGAGGCAGTGTCTGCCTTTATGCCTGAGTTGGATCTCCTGTATGTAGCAAAAAGTTGGGTCTTGTTTACATGGCAAGCCTTTTAGTCTATGTCTTTTTATTGGGGAATTGGGTCCATTGATATTAAGAGATATTAAGGAAAAGTCTTTATTGCTTCCTGTTATGTTTGTTGTTAATTTGGAATTCTGTTCTTGCAGCTAAGATCTTTTAGGTTTGTTGAAGAATTACTTTCTTGCTTTTTCTAGGGCTTAATATCCCTCCTATACTGGCAAGTTTTTCCTTTGTTATCCTTTGAAGGGCTGGATTCTTGGAAAGATATTGTGTGAATTTGTTTTGTTTTGTTTTGTTTTTTTCATGGAATACTTTGGTATCTCCTTCCATGGTAACTGAGAGTTTTTCTGGGTATAGTAGCCTGGGCTGGAATTTGTGTTCTCTTAGGGTCTGTATAACATCTGTCCAGGATCTTCTGGCTTTCATAGTTTCTGATTAGAAGTCTGGTGTAATTCTAATAGGTATGCCTTTATAAGTTACTTGACCTTTTTCCCTTACTGCTTTTAATATTCTATCTTTGTTTAGTGCATTTGATGTTCTGATTATTATGTGTTGGAAGGAATTTCTTTTTTTTTTCTTTTGATATAAACACAAGAGGTAGTTTAATGATAGAGCTCCAGGCTGACATGTGTCTCACGCAAGTCACAGAGGAATCGACCCTGAGGCTCAAAAGTTAGGGGTTTATATAGAAAAAAAGTCAGGGGATAGGAGAAATTGGCGCGGTTACACACAATTGAACAGTTTAAACATCAGCAAGCAGTCAGGACAACAGCAACTCTAAAGGGAGAATGCATATCTTTATGGGCAGAGCATCTGGTTAAATTCAAACCATATCAGGAGGAGACCAGACCAGGTGGCCCATTACTCAACTGGGCTTGTCCAGAGATGGTCCTTGCATGCCTCTCTTATCTTTATAGCCAGTCAGTTCCTGGAATGACTTAACAGCCTTTATGCCAGCCTGTCTGGTCATGCCTGGGCCTGTTTTGCTATGCTCTCTGCCTTAGGTCTGTAAACCTTCTGACTAGTCATCATGAGATGTATGAATCATGGTCCTTCAATTTAATTTTCTTTCTTTCATTCCCTTCTTCTTTTACTAAATAATTCTAATCTTAGAATTTTAAAGGTCTGTATCCTCATGTGGGGGGTAGGAATCATATTCTTCTACTATCTTTACTATGGGTTGATATTGGTGTTGGAGCACCATAAGCTGCACTGCATTCACTCTACTCTTAACAAAAGCAATTCCCTTATATATTATGCAGGGGCCAAAGATCAAAACCAAACATATAGTAAGAATTGGTCCAGCTAAAGTGGAAAGTAAAGTGGTCATCTGTGGAGATTTAAGAGTACTACAACTTGAACCATCTCTGTTGAGCTTCTCGATCTCGCTTTCTCCTTTCTAGTCTTTCCCTCAGTTTCTGCATAGAATATCTGACTATTCCCATGTTGTCTGTGTAGAAGCAGCATTCTTCTTTTAAGGCTGCACATAGTCCACCTTCTTTTAAAAACAAGAAATATAAACCTCTTCTGTTTTGTAATACTACTTCCTACAGGGAGGTCAAGGATTTTTCTAATGCATCGATAGATTTTTCTAGCAAACTTAAATCTTCATTTATAGCTTAAGGATTGGATTCCTTGCCTACCCTCAATCAAGGCTGTTACAACCATTCCTACTCCTACCATAAGACCCACCCCCATCAACATAGCTAGGGTAAGGGAGACTGGTTCTCTTTTCAATCTCTTATTGGTATACTCATCTTCTAGGTGGGAAGCAGGATAATAATACACGCGAGGTAGGAGCTGAACCATAACACAGAAATCACGAGAGGGGTCAAAAACACTAGTTGATACACATGGGGTGAGCCCTATTTTACAGGACCACCAACTGACTGGATATAGCACAAGGTAATAGTTGGTATTTGTCTTGGACACAGGATGAGTCTGGCCACATAAAGTGTTGGTGGGAAGGGGGATGTATCCCTATGCAGAGACCAGGGCTCCTTCCTGACACTTCAGTCAGGGTTAATTTCTTTCCTGTTCCCTATGAGCAGGAGGCATGACTACTGGTTTTTATTAAACTCTCCATTAACGGCAATCCCTTCATAGTAGAGAGGGCCTGAGGATAGGTATAGCCAGCAGTCCGTAGTAACATCCAGATCCGAGCTGTTAAGGGCATAAAAGGCTCCTCTAATCAGGTTGAACAGTCTCTGTCCAATCCAGAAATCTGAGGGGATTGTGGTCAGGGGATCTTGGGGGGTGACGACCTTGAGGGGGTTCTCAAATATCAGAGCCGGGTTTGGGTTTGGCAGGGAGGCCCTGTTCCGGAAGGACCTTGTTAGGTCCTATGGGCACTGGGGATGGACTCTCCACAGTCAATTTGATTTTGAAAACTAATCCAGAGTCTTTCCCTACTGTGTCCAATCACAAACCCCAATTGTTTCCCTTAAGCCTGTTCTGTCGTTCTCGTTTCCCTGGTCAGTAAACTTTATATGTACGGGGTTGCAATAGTTATCTTTACAAGGTCCATTAGGGTTGTTGAACCAGGCACACCCACTCTCAAGGTATTTAGAATTATCTCTTTCACCTTGGTTTGGCCGGTCATAGCTACTGCCCCTTTTTACTGTGATCAGGTCCCAGGTAGAGATAGGATTCCAATAAGCTTCACCTGTGGTCTCAGGACCCCATGCAGCACAGTAAAAGTCCAGTGCCCCTCTACACTGAGACCGAAGCTTTCATGGTTGGCCTTGGCCAGGGTAAACATAAAATTCTGCAGACCAATGATTGGCTCCGTAGTACTGTCCTGAGCATCCAAACGTGCTCCCTATCCTGCTCTGGAAGAACAGTTTATCAGGTGGTGGTTTATGAAGGTCAGGGAGGTCCCAGGTAAGTGACCCTGCTACTAACTTACAGATATCAGGTGTGGGGTCAGGCCACCAGGTCCACTGGGGTTGTACTGAGGTGGTCGACCATACAATGTCCCCCTCCTCATTAAGCACTTCCCATGTTTGTTGAATTGGAGTATGAGGGTTGAAGCCTCTGTTCCGAGTCGCTCTTGCAACGCAAGTGCAACTTAAGTGGATTATTAGTCTTTTCCAGAGTCCAGTCAGTCATCACGATCAACCTCAGGGGGAGCCCTCTTGACGTGTTAGGCATGAAACCAAGAGGAGACTCCTTCTACTTTAAGTGCAGTGGTGTAGTCAATAGTACCAGGTTGGGTCCTTTCCACTGCGGCTCGAGGTTCCCCACTCAGTGCCTCCTCACCAGGATCAAGTCTCCCACTTCAAACTGATGTGGAACCTGTAAGTCAATGGCGTAGGTTTCTATCAACTGCTCCCAGGTTTCTTTCCTCACGATTTCAAGAACCTTCAGCCGGGCCTCTACCATGAAACTGCTTCCATTGGTGAACCAGGCTACCGTTCCAGGCCAAGATCGATTGGCTAGGTCTGGCTGAGTCCCAGTTTCCTGTCAATATCTCCTCACACTGATGTACGGGGGTCTCGTCAGCTTCAGGCAGTAGGGTGGCAGGATTAAAAGTGGCAGGTGGCTCTTCCGGCCTGACCAGCACCAGGGTAGCCAGAGCGCAGGGTCGGCTGACACCCGCCAGCTACCCACGACACCCGCCACAGGATTTTGAGACTTCTGGTGAGTGGAACACAGCTTCTGCTCCAGTCCAATCACGCGGGACCTGAGACTGCTTTGGTTGGGGAGGCAGAAATCCGGCCTGAATAGGGCCACAAGCCTCTTCCAGTCAGAACAGCACTGGGGTAGCTAGGGCGCAGGGTCGGCTGACACTCGCCAGCTACCCACAACTCGCGCCACAGGATCTTAAGACATCTGGTGAGTGGAACACAGCTTCTGCTCCAATCCAATTGCGTGCGGGACCTGAGACTGCATTAGGTAGGGAAGCAGAAAACCAGCCTGAGTAGGGCCACAGGCCTCTTCCGGCCTGACCAGCACAGGGGTAGCTAGAGCGCAGGGTCATCTGACTCCCGCCAGCTACCCACGACACCCGCCAAAGGATTTTGAGACTTCTGGTGAGTGGAACAGAGCTTCTGCTCCAGTCCAATCACGCGGGACCTGAGACTGCTTTGGTTGGGGAGGCAGAAATCCGGCCTGAGTAGGGCCACAAGCCTCTTCCAGTCAGAACAGCACCAGGGTAGCTAGGGTGCAGGGTCGGCTGACACTCGCCAACTACCCATAACACCCGCCACAGGATCTTAAGACTTCTGGTGAGTGGAACACAGCTTCTGCTCCAATCCAATTGCCCATGGGACCTGAGACTGCATTAGTTAGGGAAGCAGAAAACCGGCCTGAGTAGGGCCACAGGCCTCTTCCAGCCTGATCAGCACCAGGGTACCTAGATCGCAGGGTCGGCTGACACCCGCCAGCTACCCACGACACCCGCCACAGGATCTTGAGACTTCTGGTGAGTGGAACACAGCTTCTGCTCCAGTCCAATCGCACGGGAACTGAGACTGCTTTGGTTGGAGAGGCAGAAATCCGGCCTGAGTAGGGCCACAAGCCTCATCTGGTCGGACCAGCACTGGGGGAGCTAGAGCGCAGGGTCGGCTGACACCCGCCAGCTACCCACGACACCCGCCACAGGATCTTGAGACTTCTGGTGAGTGGAACACAGCTTCTGCTCCAGTCCAATCGCACGGGAACTGAGACTGCTTTGGTTGGGGAGGCAGAAATCCGGCCTGAGTAGGGCCACAAGCCTCATCTGGTCGGACCAGCACTGGGGGAGCTAGAGCGCAGGGTCGGCTGACACCCGCCAGCTACCCACGACACCCGCCACAGGATTTTGAGACTTCGGGTGAGTGGAACACAGAGTCTGCTCCAATCTTTAAACAGTGACAACAATAACAACTAACCCCAGAGATTACCAGATGCGAAAGGTAAACGTAATAATCTTACTAACAGAAACCAAGACCACTCACCATCATCAGAACCCAGCACTCCCACTTCGCCCAGTCCAGGGCACACCAACACACCGGAAAAGCTAGACACGGATCTAAAAGCATATCTCATGATGATGGTAGAGGACATCAAGAAGGACTTTAATAACTCACTTAAAGAATTACAGGAGAACATGGCTAAAGAGTTACAAGTCCTTAAAGAAAAACAGGATAACACAATCAAACAGGTAGAAGTCCTTAAGGAAAAACAGGATAACACAATCAAACAGGTAGAAGTCCTTAAAGAAAAACAGGAAATCAAATCCAAACAGATGATGGAAATGAACAAAACCATACTAGACCTAAAAAGGGAAGTAGACACAATAACGAAAACCCAAAATGAGGCAATACTGGAGATAGAAACCCTAGGAAAGAAATCTGGAATCATAGACACGAGCATCAGCAACAGAATACAAGACATGGAAGAGAGAATCTCAGGTGCAGAAGATTCCATAGAGAACATCAGCACAACAATCAAGGAAAATGTAAAACGCAAAAAGATCCTAACTCAAAACATCCAAGAAATACAGGACCCAATGAGAAGACCAAACCTACGGATAATAGAAGTAGATGAGAATGAAGAATTTCAAATCAAAGGACCAGAAAACATCTTCAACAAAATTATAGAAGAAAACTTCCCAAATCTAAAGAAAGAGATGCCCATGAACATACAAGAAGCCTACAGAACTCCAAATAGACTGGACCAGAAAAGAAATACCTCCCGACACATAATAATCAGAACAACAAATGCACTAAATAAAGATAGAATACTAAAAGCAGTAAGAGAAAAAGGCCAAGTAACATATAAAGGCAAGCCTATCAGAATTACACCAGATTTTTCACCAGAGACTATGAAATCCAGAAGATCCTGGACAGATGTTATTCAGACACTAAAAGAACACAAATTCCAGCCCAGCCTACTATACCCAGCCAAACTCTCAATTAACATAGATGGAGAAACCAAAGTATTCCACGACAAAACCAAATTCACACATTATCTCTCCAGGAATCCAGCCCTTCAAAGTATAATAACAGGAAAAAAACCAATACAAGGACAGGAACCACGCCCTAGAAACAACAAGAAGGTAATCCCTCAACAAACCTAAAAGAAGACAGTCACAAGAACAGAATGCCAACTTTAACAACAAAAATAACAGGAAACAACAATTACTTTTCCTTAATATCTCTTAATATCAATGGACTCAACTCCCCGATAAAAAGACATAGACTAACAAACTGGCTACACAAACAAGACCCAACATTTTGCTGCTTACAGGAAACTCATCTCAGAGAAAAAGATAGACACTACCTCAGAATGAAAGGCTGGAAAACAATTTTCCAAGCAAATGGTAGGAAGAAACAAGCTGGAGTAGCCATTCTAATATCTGATAAGATTGACTTCCAACACAAAGTCATCACAAAAGACAGGGAGGGGCACTTCATACACATCAAAGGTAAAATCCTCCAATAGGAACTATCAATCCTGAATATCTATGCTCCAAATACAAAGGCAGCCACATTCATTAAAGAAACTTTAGTAAATCTCAAAGCACACATTGCACCTCATACAATAATAGTGGGAGACTTCAACACACCACTTTCACCAATGGACAGATCATGGAAACAGAAACTAAACAGGGACACAGTGAAACTAACAGAAGTTATGAATCAAATGGATCTGGAAGATATCTACAGAACATTCTATCCTAAAACAAAAGGATATACCTTCTTCTCAGCACCTCATGGTACCTTCTCCAAAATTGACCACATAATTGGTCACAAAGCAGGCCTCAACAGATATAAAAATATTGAAATTGTCCCATGCATCCTATCAGATCACCATGGACTAAGGCTGATCTTCAATAACAAAATAAATAATAGAAAGCCAACCTTCACGTGGAAACTGAACAACACTCTTCTCAATGATACCTTGGTCAAGGAAGGAATAAAGAAAGAAATTAAGGACTTTTTAGAGTTCAATGAAAATGAAGCCACAACATACCCAAACTTATGGGACGCAATGAAAGCATTTCTAAGAGGAAAACTCATAGCTCTGAGTGCCTCCAAAAAGAAACTAGAGAGAGCACACATTAGCAGCTTGACAACACACCTAAAAGCACTAGAACAAAAGGAAGCAAATTCACCCAAGAGGAGTAGACGGCAGGAAATAATCAAACTCAGGGGCGTAATCAACCAAGTGGAAACAAGAAGAACTATTCAAAGAATCAACCAATCAAGGAGCTGGTTCTTTGAGAAAATCAACAAGATAGATAAACCCTTAGCCAGACTCACTAGAGGGCACAGGGAAAGCATCCTAATTAACAAAATCAGAAATGAAAAAGGAGACATAACAACAGATCCTGAAGACATCCAAAACACCATCAGATCCTTCTACCAAAGGCTATACTCAACAAAACTGGAGAACCTGGATGAAATGGAGACGTTCCTAGACAGATACCAGGTACCAAAGTTGAATCAAGATCAGGTTAATGATCTAAACAGCCCTATATCCCCCAAAGAAATAGAAGCAGTCATTAATAGTCTCCCAACCAAAAAAAGCCCAGGACCAGATGGGTTTAGTGCAGAGTTCTATCAGACCTTCAAAGAAGATCTAATCCCAGTTCTTCACAAAATATTCCACAAAATAGAAACAGAAGGTACTCTACCCAACTCATGCTATGAAGCCACAATTACTCTGATACCTAAACCACAAAAAGACCCAACAAAGATAGAAAACTTCAGACCAATATCCCTTATGAATATTGATGCAAAAATCCTCAATAAAGTTCTTGCTAACTGAATCCATGAACACATCAAAACAATCATCCATCCTGACCAAGTAGGTTTCATCCCAGGGATGCAGGGATGGTTCAATATATGGAAATCCATCAAGGTAATCCAGTATATAAACAAACTCAAAGACAAAAACCACATGGTCATCTCGTTAGATGTGGAAAAACCATTTGACAAAATCCAACACCCATTCATGATAAAAGTCTTGGAAAGATCAGAAATTCAAGGCCCATTCCTAAACATGATAAAAGCAATCTACAGCAAACCAGTAGCCAACATCAAAGTAAATGGTGAGAAGCTTGAAGCAATCCCTCTAAAATCAGGGACTAGACAAGGCTGTCCACTTTCTCCATACCTATTCAACATTGTACTTGAAGTCCTAGCCAGAGCAATTCGACAACAAAAGGAGATCAAAGGGATACAAATTGGAAAAGATGAAGTCAAAATATCACTTTTTGCAGATGATATGATAGTATATATAAGTGACCCTAAAAATTCCACCAGAGAACTCCTAAACCTGATAAACAGCTTCGGTGAAGTAACTGGATATAAAATTAACTCAAACAAATCAATGGCCTTTCTCTACACAAAGAATAAACAGGCCGAGAAAGAAATTAGGGAAACAACACCCTTCTCAATAGTCACAAATAATAAAAAATATCTTCGCGTGACTCTAACTAAGGAAGTGAAAGATCTGTATAATAAAAACTTCAAGTCTCTGAAGAAAGAAATTATAGAAGATCTCAGAAGATGGAAAGATCTCCCATGCTCATGGATTGGCAGGATCAACATTGTAAAAATGGCTATCTTGCCAAAAGCAATCTACAGATTCAATGCAATCCCCCTCAAAATTCCAACTCAATTCTTCAACGAATTAGAAAGTGCAATCTGCAAATTCATCTGGAATAACAACAAACCTAGGATAGCAAAAACTCTTCTCAAGGATAAAAGAACCTCTGGTGGAATCACCATGCCGGACCTAAAGCTTTACTACAGAGCAATTGTGATAAAAACTGCGTGGTAGGTCTATTCGCCTCTACAATCAAGCTCTCCCAATAAACGTGTGCAGAAGGATCCTGTTGCAGCGTCGTTCTTGCTGGTCGAGTTGGATGCGTGCAAGAAGTGGTGCCGAAAACCTGGGACGAAACATCTTTAGGCACGAGCGAAGACACCCTGCGACAGGGAGGATTCAGAACTGCATCGCAGGGAAGGAGCAGTTAATAAAGTTTCCCGTAAAACAGACTGCTGAGAAGGATCCAGCATGGATTCAGAACTCTTCAGCTGAGGAGCGGTGTTAATAAAGTGTTCCTGCAAAACAGACTGCTGAGAAGGATTCAACTGTGTGGATTCAGAACTCTTCAGCTGAGGAACAGTGGTACCGGTAAGTATAAAGAAATTAAGGTAAGTCTCTGAGAGGTATGCTTTCTTATGCAGTAGGTCTGGTAGTTGTTGCTGGGTTTGTGTGGGACCAGCTGTTAAGGAAGGGCAGCGATTTTGTAGGAGTACCAGGAAGGCATATCAGAAACAGAGAGAAAGGAAAAAGAAGACGCGCGCAGAAAAATAAGTAACTTAAGAAAAAAAAATAGAAAAAGAAAGGAAGCTAAAAATAAAGATACAAAGGATAATATAAAATATAAAGATACAAAGGATAATATAAAGATATAAAGGATAATATAAAAAATGAAGAACAAAAAATTAAGTCAATTTACCCTCCTCTCGAGGACTTTGACTAAAGAGGCAGCCTTCATCAAAGGCTTAACGATAGCTCTCAGGGAAAGAGGAGTAACTATTAGAAGCAGCCACTGTGCAGAATTCCCAGAAGAAAGAGAAAAATTGAAAATAAGCTATTTCAGAGCCCTCTTAGGGACAGAAGGAAAACGGGAGACATCCTGCTTCCTCTCTGACTTCTATGGAGATATTCTTAGCTCTGGTTAGGATATCTGTGTTCCTTTGTGCTGTCTATTGTCTGATTTTGGTGCACCAAGTTGTCTATATATCTGTCAACTCATGTTTGTCTTTGCTTGGATGATTGAATGATTGTTGTTCTGTGTTTCATGTTGAAAAATATAAAAAGCAGTCTCAGTCTGCACAGCAAAAATTGACAAGTTAGCTGCAAGGTGGCTGGGAGTCAAGTACAGCTGAAAAAGCCCTGCTGAGGGCCGATTGCAAATGGAGCTTTTAAAGGGGCAGGCAGCCTTTTGCTTGTAACAGAAAGTTAGCTTAAAATTGGAAACTCAAGGTTGGAGTCATTCTAAACAACATGAACGAACCCAAGAAAACAGGTCATATGCAAAAGCAGTGTACAAAGGGTAGAAAGAGTAGGTTTGAAAAGAAAGTACACATCTTTACAAATAGAAGGAAAAACCTTTCAAGGTATAATGGATACAGGAGCGGATAAAAGCATTGTATCCAGTAATTGGTGGCCTGCTTCTTGGCCTGTTAATCAATCGTCACATAGCTTACAAGGATTAGGATATGAGGCTACCCCAACTATAAGTGCAAAATCCTTACAATGGAAAGATAAAGAAGGAAGGACAGGGCTTTTTCAACCTTATGTACTCCCTTTACCTGTAAACTTATGGGGAAGAGATGTGATGTCAGCCATGAACTTTATACTGACTAAAGATTATTCTCAGAAAAGCAAGGAAATGATGAAAGGAATGGGATATATACCTGGACTAGGTCCAG
The DNA here is from genome assembly GCF_978045245.1 of Mus caroli. Lineage (NCBI taxonomy): Eukaryota > Metazoa > Chordata > Mammalia > Rodentia > Muridae > Mus > Mus caroli. The sequence goes on along the minus strand of NW_028227263.1, from coordinate 128,809,850 downwards.
GAAAAAACTTACAAGGTAGAATTTCACCAGTTAAAGCCACAGTAAAAGCAGATAAGAAAGGGTTGGGTTTTTTCTAGGGGCCGCTGAGGACCCTTTGCCCATTCTGTGGTGTACTCTGGGTGCCTCTGAGAAGTTAAAAGCAGCTTTACCCTCTGAGAAATTAAAAGCAGCTAAAGAATTAGTACAAGAACAATTAGACCTGGGACATGTAGAACCCACACAATAACCCTGGAACACCCCTATTTTTGTTGTAAAGAAAAAGTCAGGTAAATAGAGATTGTTACATGACCTCAGAGCCATTAATGCACAAATGCAAGTTATGGGTCCTGTACAAAGAGGACTCCCCCTACTTTCAGCCTTACCAAAGGATTGGAAAATTATAGTAGTAGATATTAAGGATTGTTTCTTTTCCATTCCATTAAACAAGAAAGATAAACCTAGATTTGCATTTACCCTACCTTCTGTTAATCATATGGAGCCTGATAAAAGGTATCAGTGGCGAGTGTTACCCCAAGGAATGGCAAATAGCCCTACCATATGTCAATTATATGTAGGAAAAGCTTTACAACCAGTCAGAGATGGCTTCCCCTCCTTAAAAATTTGTCATTATATGGACAACATTGTGATTTGTGGACCTGAAGAAGAAAGTATACAGCGAGCTTATGGCTTGCTTAATGAAACTTTAAAAAATAATGGCTTGATTATTGCACCAGAAAAGGTACAGCAGTCTAATGTTAGTCAATTTTTAGGAGCTACTATTACTTTATGGTGTGTTACCCCACAAAAGATTAGTATACAAAAAGATCATCTAAAGACATTAAATGATTTTCAAAAATTATTAGGAGATATAAATTGGATTCGACCTTATTTAAGGATCCCTACTTCGGAATTAAAACCTTTATTTCAAATTTTAGAAGGAGAATCACATATTACCTCATTGAAACAATTAACACCTGAGGCTTCTGATGTTCTTAGGAAGGTAGAAAAAGCGATCCAAACAGCACAGCTAAATCGTATAAATGAGCAAAAACCTTTTTGCCTTTGCATATTACGAACCATAAATTTGCCAACTGCTGTATTATGGCAAGATGGTCCTCTAGTATGGATACATCCACATATATCCCCTAATAAGACTATAGGGCATTATCCCACCATGGTGGCAAATATGGCCCATAAAGGTATAAAAAGTTCAATTACTTACTTTGGAAAAATGCCGGATAGTATAATTGTTCCCTATACTGCTGCACAAATGCAAACATTGTGTGTGACTATAGATGAATGGGCTATTCTTAGATGCAGTTATTCTGGATTAATTGATAATCATTATCCTAAACATCCTTTATTACATTTTCTGTTATTGCATCCAGTGATATTTCCAAAGGTAACGGCTAATACTCCTATAAAGGGAGCCATTGATATTTATACAGATGGATCCAAAACAGGAATTGAAAGTTATGTGATTAATGAAAAGGCTGTAAGGTTGCAATTTACACCAGGAGCCCCTCAATTGGTAGAATGTTTGGTGGTTTTAGAAGTCTTTAAAAGATTTCTTATGCCCATAAATATTATCTCTGATTCTGTTTATGTGGTTAATGCCATACTAATGTTAGAGACTGCTGCAAATTTTAAGCAGTCTAATCCAGTAACTGCAATTTTGATGAAAATACAAAATTGTATTTTGATGCATGAGCATCCCTTTTATATTCAACATATTAGAGCACATACATCATTATCTGGACCTATGGTTAAGGGAAATGCAATTGCTGATTCAGCCAGCAGAGATATGGTTTTCCTATCACAAAATTCTATAGAAAGTGCTAAAAATTTTCATCAACTTTATCATGTCCCTGCTTCTACATTACGACAAAAGTTTAAGCTCACACGAACAGAAGCTCGAGATATTGTCCTACAGTGTGGTAGGTGTGTAGAATTTATTAATGCACCTTCCGTGGGCGTTAATCCTCACGGATTGTGACCCCTAGATGTTTGGCAAATTGGCATCACGCATATCCCAGCTTTTGGGAAATTACAATATGTACATGTGTCCATCGATACCAGTTCTGGTGTCCTACATGCCTCTCCCTTGTCAGGGGACAAAGCAGTTCATGTCATATCTCACTGCTTAGAGGCTTGGGCTGCATGGGGTAAGCCCATAGTGCTAAAGACAGATAATGGTCCTGCATATACTTCTTCTAAGTTTAGCCAATTTTGCAAACAAATGCAAGTGAAACATATTACTGGACTGCCCTATAATCCACAGGGCCAAGGCATCATTGAAAGAGCCCATCGTACTTTGAAACAATATTTGCAAAAACAGAAAGGGGGAATAGAGGCTATGACGCCAAAGATGGCTCTATCCCTTATAATATTTACTCTTAATTTTTTTAAAATTGGATGATGCTGGAAGATCACCAGCCGAAAGGCACGGACAATGGCCTCAATCGCCCAATGAAATGGTCAAATGGAAAAATGTCCTTGATAATAAGTGGTATGGCCCGGATCCTATCTTAATCAGATCCCGGGGAGCTATTTGTGTTTTTCCACAGGGTGAAGAAAATCCACTTTTGGTCCCTACGCGACTGACAAGGACCATGAAAGAGCAAGATGAATCCCAAGATGATCCTGCTATTCCGGCTCCTGATGATTGAGACTGGGATAAGTATACCTTTGTGGGCCATAGTAATATCATGGCCAGTACCTTTACCGATACATTCCAATTCTTCTACCTTGCCTTTGTTTTATGCAACAGAATATTTTCTGGATGCACCTTGTGCACGACAAACTCCTCAAGAGCCACGGGTGTATAATAGTACGAGTTTTCATTTAAATTATACACTATGCTTTGTGCATAATGTGGATAAACCTTTTAAACCCTGTATATTTTTAAAGAAAAAGATTATCTCTAATTGGGAAGACCCCATTATCCAAAATAAAGTGAACTCTGAAGTGTTACAAAAAAACAAAAAAACAAAAAAACAAAAAAACTGTGTGGTACTGGTATAGTGACAGACAAATAGACCAATGGAATAGAATTGAAGACCCAGAAATGAACCCACACACCTATGGTCACTTGATCTTCGACAAGGGAGCTAAAACCATCCAGTGGAAGAAAGACAGCATTTTCAACAAATGGTGCTGGCACAACTGGTTGTTAACATGTAGAAGAATGCGAATCGATCCATTCCTATCTCCTTGTACTAAGGTCAAGTCTAAGTGGATCAAGGAACTTCACATAAAACCAGAGACACTGAAACTTATAGAGGAGAAAGTGGGGAAAAGCCTTGAAGATATGGGCACAGGGGAAAAATTCCTGAATAGAGCAGTAATGGCTTGTGCTGTAAGATCGAGAATTGACAAGTGGGACCTCATGAAACTGCAAAGCTTCTGCAAGGCTAAAGACACCATCAATAAGACAAAAAAACCACCAACAGATTGGGAAAGGATCTTTATCTATCCTAAATCAGATAAGGGACTAATATCCAATATATATAAAGAACTCAAGAAGGTGGACTCCAGAAAGTCAAATAACCCCATTAAAAAATGGGGCTCAGAACTCAACAAAGAATTCTCACCTGAAGAATACCGAATGGCAGAGAAGCACCTGAAAAAATGTTCAACATCCTTAATCATCAGGGAAATGCAAATCAAAACAACCCTGAGATTCCACCTCACACCAGTCAGAATGGCTAAGATCAAAAATTCAGGTGACAGCAGATGCTGGCGAGGATGTGGAGAAAGAGGAACACTCCTCCATTGTTGGTGGGATTGCAAGCTTGTACAACCACTCTGGAAATCAGTCTGGCGGTTCCTCAGAAAATTGGACATAGTACTACCGGAGGATCCAGCAATACCTCTCCTGGGCATATATCCAGAAGATGTCCCAACTGGTAAGAAGGACACATGCTCCACTATGTTCATATCAGCCCTATTTATAATAGCCAGAAGCTGGAAAGAACCCAGATGTCCTTCAACAGAGGAATGGATACAGAAATTATGGTACATTTACACAATGGAGTACTACTCAGCTATTAAAAAGAATGAATTTATGAAATTCCTAGCCAAATGGATGGACCTGGAGGGCATCATCTTGAGTGAGGTAACACAATCACAAAGGAACTCACACAATATGTATTCACTGATAAGTGGATATTAGCCCAAAACTTAGGATACCCAAGATATAAGATACAATTTGCTAAATGCATGAAACTCAAGAAGAATGAAGAACAAAGTGTGGACACTGTGCACCTTCTTAGAATTGGGAACAAAACACCCATGGAAGGAGTTACAGAGACAAAGTTTGGAGCTATGATGAAAGGATGGACAATCTAGAGACTGCCATAGCCAGGGATCCATCCCATAATCAGCTTCTAAACGCTGACACCATTGCATACACTAGCAAGATTTTGCTGAAAGGATCCAAATATAGCTGTCTCTTGTGAGTGGATGCCGGGGCCTAGCAAACACAGGAGTGGATCCTCACAGTCAGCTATTGGATGTATCACAGGGCTCCCAATGGAGAAGCTAGAGAAAGTACCCAAGGAGCTAAAGGGATCTGCAACCCTATAGTTGGAACAACATGATGAACTAACCAGTACCCCGGAGCTCTTGTCTCTAGCTGCATATGTATGGAAAGATGGCCTAGTTGGCCATCACTGGAAAGAGAGGCCCATTGGACTTGCAAACTCTATATGCCCCAATATAGGGGAATGCCAGGGCCAAAAGAATGGGAATGTGTGGGTAGGGAAGTGGGGGGTGCTAGGGGGGAGTTTTGGGATAGCATCGGAAATGTAATTGAGGAAAATATGTAATAAAAAATATTAAAAATTTAAAAAAAAAGAGTGGCAGGTGGAACGAAAGTCACTCGATCAGTCAATAACAAGCTCTGGTAGTGGGTCAACTCAACATTAGTCATCCATTGGTCTAGTTGCTGCCGAATGATGCTCTCAAGGGAGTGCGGGGCCACCACAGTCACATTCTGGCCCATAATTAGTTTATCAGCATCTTTCACCAGTACAGCCCTAGTTGCTATTGCCCAGAGGCAGGAGGGCCATCCGCTGGCCACAGGGTCCAGATTCTTTGACAGATAGGCTACTGGGTGCTTCCAGGGTCCTAGGGTTTGAGTGAGGACCTCTCTGGCTACTCCATTTCTCTCATTGATGTATCGGGTAAAAGGCTTGTATAAATCAGGCAGTGCTAGGGCAGAGGCCTGTAGCAGTGCCTTTTTGAGAGTTTCAAAAGCCAATTGATGTTCCTTAGCCCAAATGAACTTTCCTTTTTCTTTTGTTAAGGGGTATAATGGGGCTGCTAAAGTAGCAAACCCTGGGATCTAGAGTCTACAGAATCCCGCAGTCCCCAGGAATTCTCTTATCTGGCGAGGGGTGGTTGGGTTCGGGATCTGTGCCACTGTCCACTTCCTAGCTTCTGTGAGGCATCGTTGCCCATTCTTCAGGGCATACCCCAGGTAGGTCACCTCAGTCCAGCATAACTGTGCCTTCTTAGCCAAAGCCCAGTACCCCAACTCACCTAAATTGGCCAGGATTTTCTGAGGCCGGAGTTCACACTCTTCATGTGTTTCTGTGGCCACCAAAAGGTCATCTACATATTGTAAGAGAGTCACCTGGGGATTGTTAGCCCAAAAGGAGGCAAGATCTCAATGTAGAGCTTCATCAAACAAGGTGGGTTAATTCTTAAATACCTGAGGCAGTCTCATCCATGTGAGCTGTCCAGTTCTTCTGTTCTCTGCGTCTCGCCATTCAAAGGCAAACAAGAGCTGGCTGTTAGGGTGTAGTCTCAGGCAAAAGAAAGTGTCTTTAAGATCTAAGATCGTACACCAGGTTCGTTCAGGTGGCAGCATGCTGAGTAGGTTGTTAGGATTGGGCACTATGGGGTGGATATCTTGAACTTTTTTATTGACCTCTCTAAGGTCCTGTAGAGGGTGATAGTCATTCGTCCCCAGTTTCTTTACCTGGAGTAGGGGGCTATTCCAAGGAGACTTACATGGGACTAGGATCCCCTGTTGGAGCAGTCTGGTGATATGGGGGCGTATGCCCTCCTGCACTTCTCTGCCCATGGGGTACTGTCAGATCCCAATGAGAGTGGTCCCAGACGTAAGTTCAGTCACCACCAGGAGAATTAGTCTGGCCATTCCCATTCCCCCTGTTTCAGCCCATGTCTGAGGATATCGAGTAAGCCAGTCAGTCCTGTAGTCCCTCAGGGGGTTTCATTTCATTTTGATAAATTTGATACTCTTCTCCTAATTGTAAAGACAACACTAAGGTCTGAGGTGTCTCAATCCCCCAGGACAATTCTGGTTCAGAGGGGACAAATATTATTTGTGCCTTTAATTTAATCAATAAGTCTCTTCCCAGTAAGGGCATAGGGCACTCCGGAATGACCAAAAATGAGTGAATTACTTCGATCTTTCCTAGGTCTACCATCCGGGCAGTGGTCCATGGGTATGTTTTCTGCCCTGTGGCCCCAATCACTAGCGTCTTTTTGTTTTTTGTTTAATTAACCAAAGGTGTTTTGAGCACTGAATATTCTGCACCAGTATCAACCAAGAAACTTATAGGGGTCTGCTCCACTTTTAATGTTACCCTAGGCTCAGGGAGGGGGGCTGATCCCCATCTCCCCTAGTCTTCATCATCTTCAAGGGACAGTACTTTTGCTCCCTGTGTCTTGCTAGAGCACTCACGAGCCCAGTGACCTTTGACTTTGCAGTGTGCACATTGATCTTTTTCCAGGGGCAGTCTATCTCTTCTGGGTCTCTTTGGCCCCTGCCATTTCTTGTCTCCCAGATCCCCTGACTGCCTAGTCCTGTCTCTTTTATCTCTATCTACTACTGCGGCCAGTAATTCGAGTCAGAGTCGTTTCCTGTTTTCTGTCTCTCCTGTCTTCATCTCTTCTCTCTCTCTTTTCTCTTTCTTGTTTCTCATCCTCCGTCTCTCTCTTATGATACACTTTCTCAGCCACTTTAATCACATCCCTTACAGTGTAATCTTGTAATCTCTCAATCCGTTGCAATTTCCTTATGAAGTCGGGGGCTGACTGTCTGATAAAAGCCATAATCACAGAGGCTTGCTGCCCTTCAGACATAGGGTCAAAGGGGGTGTACCTTCTGTAAGCCTCCATGAGTCACTCCAGAAAAATTGAGGGAGGCTCAGTCGTCCTCTGAATAACCACCTTATCTTAGCCAAATTTGTGGGCCTTTGTATGGCACCTCTGAGACCGGCCAATAGAGCCTGCTGGTAATTATACAGCTGTTTCCTACCTTGTGCCATGTTATAATCCCATTGAAGGCGGGTCAAGGGGAATCCTTCATCTATCTGGGCCAGGGTCTGGACAGGGTGCCCGGCATCATCCCGGACATTCTTCTGAGCATCGAGGAGAATTCTCTCTCTCTCCTCAGTGATGAACAAGGTCTGTAAAAGCTGTTGACAGTCATCCGAAGTAGACTGATGGGAGAACATCAAGGACTCTATCAAGCCTGTAAGCCCTGCAGGGTTTTCTGAAAAGGGAGGGTGATTAATCTTCCAGTTATAAAGACCAGAGGAAGAAAAGGGCCAATACTGTAAAAGTTGTAAGTCATTCTGATCACCTGGGGGTGGCCTAACAGCCCTAAGGGGAAGCGCTACAGTGGAGTCAGCCAGTCCTTCAGGGACCAGTCAGCTCCTCATCCCTGTTGAGGGACCTTCTCTTCCTCTGGTCCCAGGGACCAGGACCAGAAGAGGGGCCGGAGGAGCAGAGGGTTGGGGTACAGGTTGGGGAGCTCGAGGATAAGGTGGGGGCAGGGGAAAAGACCACTTATGGGGTTCTTCTATTTCAGGGTAGATCTTAGAGGTGTGTGCTGGTGGAGTGCTGTGCTCACCATCATCTTTAGGCTGCAGCTTCGGATTCTTGTTTGCAGCTCTCTCTTGGACAACCAGGATCGTGGAGCCAGGCCTAAGGGGTGGGAGGAATGGTCGGACCCACTGGGGTGGGGATCATGTCAAATCCTTTCACACTGTGATGTAAGGCTGTTGGTCTGGGTGTGATCCCGGCCCTTCCTCATCCAGCCCTGCTGAGGCACCTTCCTGTGCGCTGCTACCCAGGTGGCACGCTCCTGCATGTTTACATTCTATCTTCGCTCCACTTTGTGCTCAGAAGGAATTTGTTTTATGGTCTAGTCTATTTGGAGTTCTGTAGACTTCTTTTATGTTCATGGGCATCTCTTTCTTTAGGTTAAGTAAATTTTCTTCTATAATTTTCTTGAAGATAACTACCAGCCCTGTACATTGAAAACCTTTATTCTCAGCTATACCTATTATCCGTAGGTTTGGTCTTCTCATTGTGTCCTGGATTTCCTGGACGTTTTGAGTTAAGATCTTTTTGCATTTTGCATTTTCTTTGGTTGTTGTGTCTATATTTTCTGTGGAATCTTCTGCACCTGACATTCTCTCTTCAATCTCATTCTGTTGCAGATGCTTGCTTCTATGGTTCCTGATTTCTTTCCCAGGATTTCTATTACAGAGTTGTCTCCCTTTGGGTTTTCTTTATTGTATATAGTTCCACTTTTAGGTCATGGATGATTTTGTTCAATTACATCACCTGTTTGGTTGTGTTTTCCTTTAATTCTTTAAGGGATCTTTGTGCTTCCTCTTTAAGGACTTCTACCGGTATAGCAATGTTTTTTTCTGTAATTCTTTAAGGGATTTTTGTGCTTCCTCTTTGAGGACTTCCACCTGTTTAGCAGTATTCTCCTGTATTTCTTTAAGTGAGTTATTAATGCGTTTCTTAAAATCTTCTACCAGCATTATGAGATAAATTTTTAAAACTAAATCTTGCTTTTTGGATGTGTTGGTGTATCCAGGACACGCAGTGTTGGGACTACTGGGTTCTGATGATGGTGAGTGGTCTTGTTTTCTGTTAATAAGATTCTTACCTTTGCTTTTCTCCATCTGGTAGTCTCTGTTGTTAGATGTTCTAGTTGTCTCTGGTTGGAGCTTATTCCTCCTGTGGTTCTGTTAGCCTCTGTCAGCATTCCTGGCAGTCCAACTCTCTCCTAAATCCCAGTGGTCAGAGCACTCTCTTCAGACAAGCTGTCCTCTTGCAGGGAATGCACACAGAGGTCTGGAGCTCAGCTACACTTCCTGGATGAAGATGAAGGCCCAAGGGGACCCCGTTGCTTCTGTGCCCTGCAGGCTCTCCTGCAGGTGCTGATCTGTGAGAGACCTGGGATACAAGATGTCGCTCTCACTTGTGTCCCTGGGTCAGAGCTCTCCCTGGAGGCTGACTCTCATCTGGCGGGGAAGATGCACCACACTTCTGCCTTTTAAAATTCTTTCTATATCCTTCATAGATGCTTGAACCTCAGGATAGGTTTGATGGAGATATCCTCTTTAGGACTTGGATGCTTCAATTTTTCAGTGTATGGGTATTTCCAGTTGTGAATCTGTGTTTTAATTACCATCTACTAAAAAAAATAAAAACCTATGTGATGAGATTTTAGCAAAGCACTGATCTATGGGTTTAGAGATATCTCACTAGGAGTCATTTTATTGCTATGTTGATTTAATGGAATCTATTTAGGATAAGGGTCTTGGCTTCATTACCAGTGTCAGGTGTGGGTTCCATCTCATGACATTGGATTTAAATTCAATCAAACAGTTGTTGGTCATTCTCATAACACTTATGGTTAATGCAGCAATATTTCTTGAAGATAAGTCACTGTTGCAGGTCACAGGGTTCATTGTAATGTGAGATTCTCCTATAGTGTGTACAGTACCTTCTAGAACTATTAATGACAAGCAGTATAGATGAAGCATCTGGGCATTCTCTTTTGCCCTGGTCCAGAACGATGATCTGACTTGACCAGCACCCACCTCACTATGCCTGCCATTTTCAATTTTCAGAGTCTATTGACTGTAATTTTGATGCTTATATGTATGTGTGCTTATATCTGATCTCTGGCACACAGAATCCTGTACAGAAATAAAACTGGCCTATTGGTAATACTTTGGCAGTGTGCCTGAATTGGTAAATGCAAGAGTCCTTATGTGGCCATATGGTTCATAGTTATGGCCTTCAGCATCCTCTTCATACAGTATCTTTGGAAACTATTACACTGTGAATGCCATCAGATTGTAAACAAGGACTTGCCTCCTGAAAATAATGGCAAAAAATGGTTAAGCCTTAGAACTGAACTGGGAATGAGATAAATTTTGAGATGCTGTTCTCTATTTTTTTTTTTTTTTTACTATTGGACCAATGAGGTGTATGAATAATTATAATGTAACCGTTTAATACACAGGAATGTGATTGTAGCCATCAACCTCAGGTCTCTTACTCCAATATTCCACTCTGCAAATGTCATTCTGTTGTGTCAGGTTCTCCATGCATGAAGTAGAAAACCAGTGGCAAATTCCACAGGCACCTGTGCCTAGGCCTTCAAAATAGTATCCTCACATAATGACACCTTGTAGCAATTGGTCTATTTTTCTTGAAAAAAAATTGTTCTATTTTTGTTGTTATTGCTCTTAAGGATTCCGTTCATATTTAAATCCTTTTGATTGTTATCCAAAGTACCTGTATTCTAGGCACATTATGTAGTTTAATGCAGGTATTTAAAGCATTTTAAACAAAACTCTGATTTTCTTTAATTAGCACAAGATTTGGGCTTCTATTCACAAAGATACAACTGACACTCTATGATGAAGAATACTTTATAATGAAAACCAGCAAGTAGAGCAGTGAGTGAACAAGCATTGTGCATTGTTTGTTCTCTGTAGTGCTGTCTTCCAAATAGAATAGTCATTGTAGGTACCCAAGTGTGGTATTTGTGTTGATTTTAATGCAGCATTTTAAATCTAGTTTATATTCTGCCCAAAAAAAGCTGAAGCATCTGGTTGAACACCAGCTCAATTTCTCCATGTTCAATGAGAGAAATTACCTCATGTCATCAGAAATAGGACCTTACCATCATGTTATTGATGTAAACAAAAAATAGCATTGACAATAGCCTGTAATGTTTAAGGGGTCATATTAGACCTATTTATCCAACAACTCACAAGATGTTATCAATTCTTGGTAATGGAGATTTTACTTGGTAGTGTATGATTTCTAGTTGGGGCATTGTGTGCCTCATATATCATAACAGCATTTAAGTAATTTTTATTTATTTTTAGGAAGCTTCCAATGTATAAAATTTCCATCTACCTTTTCAAAATGTCTTCAGTACTAATTTTAGGAAACAACAGTCCTCAATATCTAATTGCTTTTTTTATGGATAAATACTAGTCCAGACCCATTATTTTGATATTTCACCAGATATCATTTTGGAGAAAATAATGGACATTAACACTGCAGAGTAAATAAGATGAAAATAGAGCATTATTTTGAGTTCCTTTCTAACAAATTGGTCTCCTTTGAAGTACCAGGTCTGATTATGATAGGAGAAAAAACCAAGAGATTAGACCATTGGAAATCTGTATTTCATAGAATTCAAGGCATAAGCATATCTTGTTGGACAAGATTTTTCATTTTACAAACAGACCCTGAAATAAGGGAGGCACGATATGGCTCAGTGGTTAAAAGCAATTGTTCTTCTAGAGGATCCAGGTTCCATTCTTTTCTCCCATATGTCACTTACAACAATCTGTAACTATAGTTCCATGGAATTCTATGATCTATTCTGGCTTCTATAGGCACCAAGTATGTATGAGGTACACAATCATTTATGCAAACACTCACACACATGAAAGTAAAGTAAATTTAAAGTGCATTATTTCTTTTAAGGAATGCAATTTAAAAATTACATCTGTAGATTTCCTTTGCTAATTTACTCATTTTCATAATATTGACTCAGCCAATCTGTGAGTGGTATGTGCAGGTGCCTTCCCATTTTTAATTTTTTATTAGATATTTTCTTTTTTTTCATTACAAGTTTTTTCCCTTTCCAGATTTCCCCTTTGGAACCCCCTATCCAATTCCTCCTCCCCTTGCCTCCTTGAGGGTGTTCCCTCACCCACATACTTACGACTTCCAGTCCTGGCATTCACCTACACTGGGGCATCAAACAGCCTCAGGTCCAAGGGCATTTCCTCCCACTGATGACAACAAGACCTTCATTTATCACATATGTGGGAAGAGCCATGCATGTGTACACTTTGGTTTGTAGTCCAGTCACTGGGAGTGCCAGGTTCTGGCCAGTTGCAGTTCTCTCTATGAGTCTGCAAACCCAATCAGATCCTTCAGTCCCTTCTCCAGCTCCACCATTGTGGACCCAATGCTCAGTCCAGTGGTTGGCTGCAAGCATTTGCCTCTGTATTTACCAGTCTCTGGCAGAACCTCTCAGGAGACAACCGTATCAAGCTTCTGTCAGCAAGCACTTCACAGCATTCACAATATTGTAGTGTATGGTGAATGTATATGGGATGGTTAATATTCACTTACCAGTAAGTATATATGGTGTGTGTTTTTTGAGACTCAGTTACCTCACTCAGGATGGTATTTTCAAGTTCCATCTATTTGCCTGTGAATTTCATGAAGTCACTGTTTTTAATGGCTGGTTAGGATTCCATTATGTAAATGTTCCTCATTTTCTGTATCCATTCTTCTGTTGAGGGACATCTGGTTGTTTCCCTGTTCTGACTATTATATATATGGCTGCTATGAACATAGTGGAGCATGTGTCCTTATTACATGTTGGAGCATCTTCTGGGCATACATGCAGGAGTGGTATAGTTGGGTTCTCAAGGAGTAGTATGCCTAATTTTCTGAGTAAAACCACCAGACTGATTTCCAGAGTGGTTGTACCAGCTGGCAATTCCTCTAGCAATGGAGGAATGTTCCACTTTCTCCACATCCTAGCCAACATCTGCTACCTCCAGAGTTTTTGACCTTAGGCATTTTGATGTGTGGTAGAATCTCAGGGTTGTTTTGAATTGCATTTCCCTGATGACTATGGATGTTGAACATTTCTTTAGGAACTTCTCAGCCATTTGTGTTTCCTCAGGGGAGAATTCTCTGTTTAGCTCAGTTCCCCCTTTTAAAATAGGGTTATTTGGTTCACTGGAGTCTAACTTTTTGAGTTCTTTTTATATATATTAGTCCTCTATTGGATGTAGGGTTGGTAAAGATCTTTCAACAATCTGTTGGTTGGGGTTTTGTCCTATTGACAGTGTCCTTTACTTACTGAATCTTTGCAATTTTATGAGGTCCCCTTTGTCTATTATTGATCTTAGAGCACTAGGCATTGGTGTCATGCTCAGGAAATTTTCTCCTGTACCCAGATATTTGATATTTTCACCCAGTTTCTTTTTTATCCGATTCAGTGTATCTGGTTTTATATGGAGGTCCTTGATCCACTTGGAATTGAGCTTTGTACATGGAGATAAAAATGAATAAATTTTCATTCTTCTACTTATTGATTGCTAGTTGAACTAGCAGCATTTGTTGAAAAAGCTTTTTTCCCCCCACTAGTATGTTTTAGTTTCTTTGTCAAAGATCAAGTGACCACAAGTGAGTGGGTTCATTTCTGGGTCTTCTATTCTAGTCCATTGATCTAAGTGACTGTCAGCAATGGTGCCAAAACCATTCAGTTTTTTATCACTATTGCTTTGCAGTACAGCTTAAGGTCAGGGATGGTGATTCCCCAGAAGTCCTTTTATTGTTGAGAATAGTTTTAAGTATTCTGCATTTTTGTTATTCCAAATCAATTTGAGAATTGGTCTTTCTAACTCTGTGAAGAATTGAGTTGGAATTTTGATGTGGATTGCATTGATTGTGCATATTGCTTTCAGAAAGATGGCCATTTTTCTATATTTATACTGACAATACACTAGCATGGGAGATCCTTCAATTTTCTGAGGTCTTCTTCAGTTTCTTTCTTCAGAGACTTGAAATACTTGTCCTACAGATCTTTCACTTTTTTGGTTAGACTCATACTAAGATATTTTATGTTGTTTCTAAAGAGAGTAATTTCCTTAATTTCTTTCTCAGCCCTTTATCCTTTGAGTATCGGAAGGCTACTAATTTGCTTGAGTTAAATTTATATATGGCCACTTTGCTGAAGTTGTTTATAAGCTGTAGGATTTCTCTGGTCGAATTTTTGTGGTCACTTAAATATATTATCATCTGCAAATAGTGACTTCTTCCTTTCCAATTTCATATCCCATTGACCCCCATTTGTTATCTAATACACTTGATAGAAGTTCAAATACTATATTTAATAGATATTGAGAGTGTGGACAGCCTTGACTAATCCCTCATTTTAGTTGGACTGCTTCCAGTTGCTCTCCATATAGTTTGGTGTTCGCTACTGGTTTACAGTATATTCCCTTTATTACATTTAGATATGGGCCTTGAACTCCTCATTTTTCCAAGTCTTTTAACATGGTAGGATGCTGAATATTTTCAAATGTCTTACAGTACCTAATGAAATTATCATGTGGATTTTTCCTTCAGTTTGTTTATGTAGTGTTTTATATTGGTCGATTGCTGTATGATGAATCACCCCACAATTCTTGAGATGAAGCCTACTTGATCATGGTGAATTATCATGATTGTTTTGATGTGTTCTTGGATTCAGTTTTCGACAAATTTGTTGAGTATTTTTGCATCGATATTCATAAGGGAAATTGGTATAAAGTTCTCTTTCTTTGTTGGTGTTTGTGTGATTTTGGTATCAGTGTAACTCTGCCTTCAAAGAGCAAATTGGGTAGTTTTCCTTCTTTTTCTATTTTGTGGAATAGTTTGAAGAGTAATGGTATTAGGTCTTCTTTGAAGGCGTGATTGATTTTTGCATTATTCCCATCTGCTCCTGGGCTTTCTTTGGTTGGGAGACTTTTAATGACAGCTTCTTTTACTTTAGGGGTTATGGGACTGTTTAGATGGTTTATCTGATCCTGATTTAACTTTGGCATTTGGTATCTATCAGAAACTTGTCCTTTTCATCCAGATTTTCCAGTTATTTGGAATATAGGCCTTTGTAGTAGAATCTGATAATTTTTTGAATTTCCTCAGTTTCTGTTTGTACTGGCTAGTTTTGTGTCAACTTGACACAGAGAAGGGAGCTTCAGTTGAGGAAATGCCTCCATGAGATCCAACTGTAAGGCATTTTCTTAATTAGTGATCAAGGGGGAAAGGCCCTTTGTGTGTGGTGCCATCTCTGGGCTGATAGTCTAGGGTTCTATAAGAGAGCAGGCTGAGCAAGCCAGAGGAGGCAAGCCAGTAAAGAATATCCCTCCATGGCTTCTGTATCAGCTCCTGCTTTCTGACCTGTTTGAGTTCCAGTCCTGACTTCCTTTGGTGATGAACATCAGAATGGAAGTGTAAGCCGAGTAAACCCTTTCCTCCCCAACTTGCTTCTTGGTCATGATGTTTTTGCAGGAATAGAAACCCTGACTAAGACACTGTTGTCATATCTCCTTTTTCATTTCTGATTTTGTTCATTTGGATTGTATTTCTGTGTTGTCTGGTGAGTCTGGCCAATGGATTATCTATCTTGCTGACTTTCTCAAAAAACCAGATCTTGGTGTTGTTGATTCTTCATATTTTCTTTTGTTTCTATTTCGTTGATTTCAACCCTGAGGATAATTATTTCCTGTTGTCGACTCCTCTTGGGTGTATTTGTTTCTTTTTGTTCTAGAGGTTTCAGTTGTGCTGTTAGGCTCCTAGGATAATCTCTCTGAAGTGACATTTGGAGTCACTCAGAGTTATGTGTTTTCCTCTTAGCACTGTTTTCATTTTTTCCCAAAAGTTTGGGTGTGCTTTTTCTTTATTTTCATAAAATTCTAAAAATTATTTAATTTCTTTCTTTATTTTTTTCTTGTCTAATTATCGATGAGCAGGGTATTGTTCAGCTTCCATGTGTATGTGGGATTTCTATTGTCTTTGTTTGTATTGAAGACCAGCCTTAGTCCATGGTGAATTATTAGTGTACATTAGATTGTTTTAATCTTCTTGTATCTGATGAGGCCTGTTTTGTGATCAATTCTATGGTTAATTTTTAGAAGGTACCATAGGGTGCCGAGAAGAAGGTACATCAATTTGTTTTAGAATGAAATGTTCTATAGATTTGGATATGTCAAATCCATTTTGTGCACTACTTCTGTTAGTTTCAGTGTGTCTCTGTTTAGTATCCATTTCCATGATCTGTCCATTGATGACGGTTCGGGATTGAAGTCTTTGACTATTGTTTTGTGATGTGCAATATGTGCTTTGAGCTTTAATATATTTTTAAAAATTAATGTGGATACCCTTGTATTTGGAGCATAGATTTTCAGAATTGAGAGTTCATCTTGGTAGATTTTTCCTTTAACCAGTATGAAGTGTCCTTTCTTATCGTTTTTGGTAACTTTTGGTTGAAATTTGATTTTCTTCAATATTAGAATAGAATAGAATATTAGAGTGGCTGCTTCAATTTGTTTCTTTGGACAATTTGCTTCGAAATTGATTTTCCAGCCTTTTCTCTGAGGTAGTGTCTGTCTTTGATACTAAGGTACATTTCTTGTATGCAGTAAAGTGCTGGGTCTTATCTTTTGTAGGCCTGTTTTGTGGAAAGCTTTGTGTAAATTTGGATTCATCATGGGATATCTTAGTTTCTCCATTTATTGTAATTGGGAATTTTACTGGGTATAGTAGCTGTGCTGGCATTTGTGTTCTCTTAGGGTCACTATAACATGTGCCCTGGATATTCTAGCTTTTATAGTCTCTGTTGAGATGTCTGTTTCAATTCTGATAGGTCTGCCTTTATATATTACTTTACTTTTTCCTCATATGACATTTAATATTGTTTGTTTGCTTTCTGCATTTGGTGTTTTGACTGTCATATGTCAGGAGAAATTTATTTTCTGGTCCAATCTCTTTGGGGTTTTGTAGGTCTCCTGTATGTTCTTGGGCATCTATTTCTTTAGGTTAGGGAAGTTTTCTTCTATAATCTTGTTGAAGATATTTACTGGCCCTTTAAGTTGGGAATCGTTGCTCACTTCTATACCTATTACCCTTAGGATTGTTCTTTTCAATGTGTTCTGGATTTCCTGAATGTCTGGGTTTAGAAGCTTTTTGCATTCTGTATTTTCTTTGACTGTTGAGTCAATGTTTTCTATGACATTTTCTGCCCTTGGGATTCTCTCTTTTATCTATATTCTATTGGTGATGCTTGCAGCTATCACTCCTGATCTCTTGCCAAGGTTTTCTTTCTCCAGAGATGTCTCCCTTTGTGATTTCTGTATTGTTTCTCTTTCCTTTTTTAGATAATGGATGGTTTTTGCAAGTTACTTCACCTGTTTGATTGTGTTTTCCTATGATTCTTTAAGGAGTTTTTGTGTTTCTTATTTAAGTGCTTCTACCTTTTTACCTGTGCCCTCCTGTATTTCTTTGGGGGAGTTATTTATGTCCTTCTTAAAGTCCTCTATCATCATCATGAGATGTGATTTTTCAATCAGGGTCTTGCATTTCCAGTAGGATGGGATACCCAGGCTTGCCGTGGTGGGAGTACTGGGTTCTGATGATGCCAAATAGCCTTGTCTTCTGTTGCTTATGTTCTTTCATTTGCTCTCACTATCTGGTTATCTCTGTTGCCAGCTGGTATTACTGTCTCTGACTGTGGCTTTTCCCTTCTTCTGACATACTGCCTGTATGTCAGTATTCCTGGAAGACCAGTTTTCTCTGGGAAGAATTTGTTTTTGGAGTGCTGTGGTACAGGGTTAGCTCTG
Organism: Mus caroli; assembly: GCF_978045245.1. Lineage (NCBI taxonomy): Eukaryota > Metazoa > Chordata > Mammalia > Rodentia > Muridae > Mus > Mus caroli. The sequence continues at coordinate 128,792,157 of NW_028227263.1, read as the reverse complement.
GGTGCAGACAGAACCTGGATGGATACTGTACCTGGCTGTTACTAGGTTTCTGTGATCTGATGACTCTGGGTGGGTCCCTCTTGGGTCAGGGATTTAAGCAGAAATGGTGATCTTACGAATGTTCACAGGTATTTTGGCACTCCTGGGCATTCAGCCCTCTCCCAGACATATTTGGGTATGGAGTGATTTTGCATAGGATCAACTTCATGGGCTGTGACACAGGAGGAGTTTTTGGCACGGATGGAATCCAGAAGGAATCAGTCCATGTTTTCCCATTTTGTATTGTCTTCTAGGTTATTTTTTTTAAATTGTGTCTTCTAAAGTAGAGAAACAAGGAGGAATGCCATGTGAGGATATTTGAATCTCACTTAGATGGGGGAAGAAAATATTCATGGAGGCAGATGGAGTGAAGGAACTTTGTAACTTTGTAGAGAGTGGATGGGGGTGGGGGTGTGGGTTTCAGGATCAGGTGTGAGATGTCCAGCTACATGCAGGATAGGGTGTAGTCTCCAGAATAGCTCAGAGGCCTCTCAGGAGGTAGCAGTGTCTTGAAGAAGAACAGCAGCAGTGGTTGAACAATAGTGTGATGTAGGGAGGAAGGCTGCACCCTAGGTATTCTCCTTAGTGGCAGCAAGGTCAAGGTCTGGATCAGCCTGAAGCAGGCTGGGGTGGGAGGGTTACAATTTGCCACCTGTTATTAATATTTTAAAAAAGCTGGACTGAGGCATAAAATTTATTTATGCTCTATAGTCCTGCCTGGGAGTTATGGTGGCTGTCCTGCACACCTGTCTTAGGAAATCTTTGATCTTCCCGAACAATCCAAATTTTGTCTTGGAGGCTAAGTGCAGTGTGCTTGTGTTTATTTCACACAAAACATGGCTAGCATGTGTACCTGTTGTTTCGGTGCCCAATACGATCCTTTTCTTTTTCTTCCCGTGGAGCTCCATACCAAGCAGCGTTCCTCCAGCGTTTTTCTGTCATTTCTCAGGTCCCTGTTTGGACATCAGACTGTTGGAAGTTGACCCGCCGCTCACATGGACCTGGTTTCACCTGGTTGGCAAGCCAGGGCTGAAAAGAGAGGGGAACTAGGAGGTCAAGAGAAAAATGTAGCTAAGTCAAGGTTCCTAATCAAAGCTCAAATGTTTAATAGCAAATGTGCCTATAAACGGGGGCGGGGGAATGAGGTGGGTGGGTGGGGGATGCCCATTCCGCCAATCCATTCTTCCAGCCTGGAACCAGCTTCAGGTGAAGATGTGGAGGATAGGGTGTAGTCTCTGGAATAGCTCAGCAGCCTCTCAGCAGGTAGTAGTGTCTTGATGGAAAACAGAGGCAGTGGCTGAACAATAGAGTGATCTAGAGAAGAAGGCTCCACCCTAGGTAATCTCCTTAGGTGCAGCAAGATCAAGGTCTGGTTCTGCCTGCTTCAGGCTTGGAGGGCAGAGGGGGGGGGTACACAATAATATTGGTAGATTGTGTGAATAGATATATTCAGATTATTTCACCCTAAATTAAAAGAATATACCTTCTTCTCAGCACCTCATTGTGCCTTCTCCAAAATGACCATATAATCTGTAACAGAACAAACCTCAAACAATACAAGATTGAAATAATCCCATGTATTTTATCAGATCACCTTGGACTAAGGCTAGACTTCCATAACAACCAAAAAACAGAAAACTTATATGCCCATGGAAACTTAACAACTCTCTACCTAGTGAGAAATTGGTCATAGAAGAAATAAAGAAAGTAATTAGGTGCCTAGTCCTTTCTGCTGGGGCAGATTCTTGGCTGGTCTACTCCAGTGAAGACACCATTTTCTGATCCATCCTAGACAACCTGATGCACACAGACCAGTTGAGGATCTATTGCACTCAGAGTAGTTGAGGATTGGCTACACTCAGAGAAGTTGTACAACATCTTGAATGCTCCATTGAAGACACAATAGTCTTAAGGCCTCCCAGGAGTTCTACTGAATCCAGTGCAACAGATCAGCAGCTTCTCTATCCCTGTGAAGAGCTCCCAAGTTGAGGCCAACACAAGGTGGTCTGCTATAGCCAAGAGTGCAGGAGACCTGAAGTATCCCAGGGACAAAAGAGGCAGACTCCAGACAGTCACCAGACCAACAAACACCAGGGATATCCTGATGGCAAAAGGCAAATGCAAGACAATCAACAACAGAAGCCAGTATGCATGGGCATCATCAGAACACAGTTCCCTCACAACAGCAAGCCCTGAATACAACAGACCTGAATAATCAGAAAGGTGACACAAAATCATGTCTCGTGAAAATAATAGAGTCTTTAAGAAGGATACAATAACTCACTGAAAGAAACAACCACACACAAAAACTCACAGATAAACAGGAGTAGGAATTGAATAAAGTCATCCAGGCCCTAAAAGTGGAAGTAGAAATAATAAAGAAAACACAAATGGAGGCAAACCTGGTAATGGAAAACCTAAGAAAGAGTTCAGGAGTTACAGATGTAAGTATCACCAAAAGGATACAAGAGATAGGAGAGAATCTCTAGCTGACAGGACCCTGATATAGCTATCTCTTGAGAGGCTATGCCAGTGCCTGGCAAATACAGAAATGGATGCTCACATGCATCAATTGTATGGAACTCAGGTCCCCCAAGAAGGAGCTAGAGAAAGTAACCAAGTAACTAAAGGGGCCTGAAACCATATAGGAGGATCAACAATATAAACTAACCAATGTCCCTCAGAACTGTGTTTCTAGTTGCATAAGTATCAGAGGAAGGCCTAGTCAGCCATCAATAGGAGAAGAGGCCCTTGGTCTTATGAAGATCATATACCCCAGTACAGGGGAATGACAGGGCCAGGAAGCAGTAGTGTGTGTGTTGGGGAGCAGGATGGGGGGAGGTTAAAGAGGACTTTTGTGATAGCATTTGAAATGTAAATGAAGAAAATATCTAATAAAAATGAATTAAAAAAATAAAAAAGTAGAGAGAATCTCAGGTGTAGATGATACCATAGAAGAGATTGACAGCACAGTCAAAGAAAATTCAAAACATAAAAAAATCCTAACCCAAAGCATCCGAGAAATTCAGGACACAATGAAAAACAAACAAACAAACGGAGGAATAATCAGAATAGAGGAGAATCGAAGATTCCCAGCTTATTGGACCTGAAAACTTTTTCAACAAAATCATAGAAGAAAACTTCCCAAACCTAAAGAAAGAGTTGGACATAATGGTATAGGAACCCCATAGGACACAAAATAATGGGACCAGAAAAAAAAATTCTCCTTTAACATTATAATCACAACACAAAAAGCACACACACAAAAAAACAATATTAAAAGATTCAAGGGATAAGGGCCAAGGAACATTCAAAGGTAGACCTACCAGAATTACACAAGACTTCTCAGTAGAGACTATGAAAGCCAGAAGAGCCTGGTCAGAGGTCAAGCAAAATCTAAGAGAACACAAATGCCAGGTCAGTCTACTAGAGGAGAAAAAAACACTCAATCAAGATATATGAAGAAATCAAAATATTCTAGGACAAAATCATACTATATACCAGCCCAGCCCCACAGAGGATCCTAGAAGGAAAACGTCAACACAAGGAAGGCACCTGCACCAAAGAAAGGAGAAGATATTAAGCATCTGTCAACTACACCAAAAGGAGAGAACCACAAGCACAGAAAGACATCCATAAAAACAAACATATCAGGAAACAACAGTCATCTCTCTTTAATATCTCTGAATATTAATGGACTCAACTAACCTATAAAGAAACATAAGCTAACAGATTGGATATGCAAACAAGAGCCAGTATTTTGTTGCATAGAAGAAACACATCTCAATAACAAAGACAGGCACTATCTCAGAGTAAAAGGATGAAAAAAGCTTTCCCAAGAAATGGTCTCAGGAAACAAGCAGGAGTTGCCATCCTATCGTCCAATAAAATAGAATTTCAACCAAAATGTATCAAGTGTGAAGATGGACACTTCAAATTTATCAAGTGGAAAATCCACTAAGAAAAATTGTCAATTCTGAAAATGTTTACTCCAAATGCAAGAGTACCAATATTCATAAAAGAAACTTCACTAAAGCTCAAAACCTGCATTGAACACCACAGAATAATAGTGGAAGACTTCAATACACCACTCTTGATAATCGACAGGTCATTGAAACAGAAACTAAAGAGAGACACGGTGAAACAAAGAGAGGTTATGAACCAAATGAATTGAACAGATAGCTACAGAACATTTTACCCTAAAACAAAAGAATACATCTTCTTCTCAGCACCTCATAGTTCCTTCTCCAAAATCGACCATATCTTTGGTCAGAAAACAACCCTCAACAGATAAAACAAGATTGAAATAATACCATGCATCCTATCAGATCACCCTGGCCTAGGGCTGGTCTTCAAAAACAGCAAAAAATATAGAAAGCTCACATAAACATGGAAATTGAACAACTGTACTCAATGATAACTTAGTCAGGGAAGAATAAAGAAAGAAACTAAAGACTTTCTATAATTTCATGAAAATGTTGACACATCATACCCAAACTTATGGGACACAATGGAAACAGTGATAAGTGGAAAGTTCATTGTACTATTTGCCCTTCCACTGAAATTGGAGAGATCTTTTTTTTTTAATTTTCAATATTTTTTATTACATATTTTCCTCAATTACATTTCCTATGTTATCCCAAAAGTCCCCCATAGCGCCCCCCACTTCCCTACCCACCCATTCTCATTCTTTTGGCCCTGGCATTCCCCTATATTGGGGCATATAAAGTTTGCAAGTCCAATGGGCCTCTCTTTCCAGTGATGGCCAACTAGGCCATCTTTCGATACATATGCAGCTAGAGACAAGAGCTCCGGGGTACTGGTTAGTTCATCGTGTTGTTCCAACTCTAGGGTTGCAGATCCCTTTAGCTCCTTGGGTACTTTCTCTAGCTTCTCCATTAGGAGCCCTGTGATACATCCAATAGCTGTCTGTGAGCATCCACTCCTGTGTTTGCTAGGCCCCTGCATAGTCTCACATGAGACAGCTATATTTGGGTCCTTTCAGCAAAATCTTGCTAGTGTATGCAATGGTGTCCGCGTTTAGAAGCTGATTATGGGATGGATCCCTGGATACGGCAGTCTCTAGATGGTCCATGAAATTGGAGAGATCTTAAGCTAACAATTTAAGAGAATACCTGAGAGCTCTAGAACAAAAAGAAGCATACTCACTTGAGTGGAGTAGAAGGCAGAAAACAGTCAAAATCAGGGACAAAATCAAGAAACACAAACAAAGAAAAAGATACAAAGAATCAACAAAACCAGAAGCTGGTTCTTTGAGAGAATCTGTAAGATAGATTAAACCCCTAGCCAGACTAATTAAAGGAGCAAGAGTCAGTGTCCAAATTAACAAAATCAGAAATGAAAGGGAGGCATAACAACAGAAACAAAGCAATTGCAAAAAAAAAAAAAAATCAGATCCTACTCTAAAAGCCTATACTCAACACACTTGAAAAATCTAAAAGAATTGGAAGTTTTTATAGACAGATACCACATACCAAAGTTAAATCAAAAATAGGTAAACTATCTAAACTGGCCCATATCACACAAGGATATAGAAGAAGTCATTAAAATTCTCCCAACCAAAGAAGCCCAGGGCCTGATAGATTTAGTGCAGAATTCTACCACACCTTCAAATAAGATCTCATAGCAAATTTCCTCAAACTATTCCGTAAAATAGAAAGAGAACGAACACTACCTAACTTTTTCTATGAAGCCATAATTACTCTGACACCTAAACCACACAAGGACCCAACCAAAAAATAAAAACTCAGACCAATCTCGCTTATGAATATCTATGCAAAAATACTCAGTAAGATTCTTGCAAACTGATTTCAAGAACACATCAAAACCATCATTCACCATGAGTGAATTTACCATTCATTGAAGGGTATTGAGGGGTGACATAGGAAAAAGCCCTTAAGAACAATAGAAGAAATGGAAATATGCAATTATGGGTGTAGGATGTAGGAGGACCCTCTAGAATGTACCTACAACCTGGGAGGTGAGAGATTCTCAGGACTCAAAGGGAGGGACCTTAGATAAAATACACAACACTGGGGAGAGGGAGCTTGTACAGTCCACCTCCAGATGAAAGACAGGACATCTATTTGAGAGATGGGTTTGCCATCCCACAGTCAATAACTCTGATCCAGAATTATTCCTTTCTAAAAGAACTTCAGGGGAAAATATGAAAAAAAAAAAAAAAAAAAAAACAAACTGAAGGAAGTGACTAGTCAAATTTGGGATCCATCTCAAGGGGAGGCTCCAAGGCCTGTTACTATTATTTATGCTATGGTGTCCTTACAGACAGGAGCCTAGCATGGCTGCTCTCTGAGAGGCCCAACAAGTAGCTGACTGAGATAGATGTAGATACTTACACTCAACCAATGGACTGAAGTTGGAGACTCCTGTTTCCCTAGAATTAGGAAAACACTGGAAGAAGATGAGAAGGAGGGCAAATCCACAGTAAGACCAGTATTCTCAATTATCCCAGATCCCTGAGATGTCTCAGATACTGAGCAATTAATCCAGGCAACATACACTAACTTGCATGTGACACCAACACACACAGACACACACATATGTATATGTATATATATATATATATATATATATATATATATATATATATATATATATATATATATAAAACAAAAGACTACCTGGTCTGGCTTCATTGAGAGAAGATGAATGTAACCCTCGAGAAACTTGAGGCCCCAGGGATTAGGGATGTCAGAGGGCTGGTGCAGTTGGGGGTTGGAAGTTGGAGGATTTAGAAGAAGGGGAGGAAGAATGGTATGAGGATTTGTGGGAGAGAGGACTGGGAGGAGGGTAATGACTGGATTGTTAAAAAAAATGAAGTTAATAATTAAAAATAAAAAAGTAAAAATTTTAAAATAAAATAAAATAAAATGCCCTGCAGCCAGATCTTATGGAGGCATTTTCTGAATTGAGGTTCCCTCCTTTAAGAAAAGTTGTGTCAAGTTGATATAAAACTATTATGTTATATAATATTATATAGTACAATTAAATTATGGGTATGGGTCATCACTTGTGTGTGGAGGACAAAAAGAACTCTGTGGGGAGTTATTACTCCTTTCTGCTTTATGGATGATATGCAAAGAACTCATTACATCCCACTTGCAAAGCAGGTGCCTGTATTTGCTGTGCCAGCTATTGATTTTAACATTTTTTCCAACTTGAAGAAGGGCACTTTCAAAGTCATGTTAGGAGGCTACTCTGGTGGTCTCTACACTGTACTGGCTAGCCAATGGTAATAATAAATGACCCTCTGCTGTTACACAATTATAGCTCAGGAGAAATAAATGTATTTTTCTTGGTGTGAGGGTTTGGGCAACGTATTTATGTGTGATTGCCAGGGAAAAACACACAGACAATAAAAGGATAGCCAATCTTATTCCTCCCTGACATAATCAATAAGTTTGGCCTAGGGTAGGATTATCAATGAGGGCTGATTCCATCCACACTCTGAGAGGGTGTCAGAGGTTTTGAATTTTCTAAATTCCACTGGATTATGGTCTGAATTCCTTCATTGGATTAATGTGAGAAGAGGAATACACCATCAGAGATGCTATTGGCACATGCAGAAAGTTTCATTTATTTCCCTCACAATTTATTTTTTTATTCAAATTACATCCCAATTGCAGCCTCTCCCTTCTCTCCTCCTATCCTAGTCTTCCCTGAAAATGTGGACCTTACAGCTACTATCCATTTGTTGTGGATTGCCCTGTTGCTGTTTGTATTTTGATGCTAATTCTGCTTACACAAGAGAAGGCTGCCTGGAACAAGGAGTGAAATACTCAGGTGAGTTAAGGTGAAACTTCCTCTAATGAACAAAGATTTCAAGGAATCAATCACTGGGTGAATAGGCAGAACTTCCTGGTTGGAGAAAGGAAAAGGAGAAGCAGGAGAGAGGTCTTTTGAATGGGAGAGTGGATGGAGGACATATGTAGGTACCATATGTTCCATATGTTCTATATGTTCTTCTTCCACGAGAAGAATCAGAGGATCTTATCCAGGACAGTGAGCAACAGGTATTTATGTTAACACTGGCTTCAAACTTCATTTTTTAAAGGTGTTGCTGGAGGTGCGATAAGATACAGGTTAACCAGTGCTGGGTCCACTTAGGTTTGACAGCGAAATATGTGGGGGACTAGAAACTTTGAATAAGGCAGTTGTCCACAGCTTTCAAAAGCTCCTTCAGGCAAGAAGGATAGGGTTTAAAATAATAGAACAGGAGGCTGTCTACAGTCGAGAACTGCATCAGGCTAGAGGAATAGGGTTTAAAATAATAAAATAAAAATAAAATAAAATAAAATAAAATAAAATAAAATAAAATAAAATAAAATAAAATAAAATAAAATAAAATAAAGGAAAATGGATTTTGAAACTCTCCCAGAGACAGAGAGAAAATCGGGGGACGCCCTGCTCTATACTCTCTGGCCCCTTCAGGAGACATTCTTAGATTTGGTTACATCAAGTTCTCTACATTCTCAGTGTTGTTTGTGTTTGGTGCACCAATATTTGTTCATGTGTCAATTCATGTCTCTCTTTGTTTCGTTGTATGAATGACTGTTTTTTGTGTTATCTGTTGGAAAATAAAAATGGCTAAGACTTTATCTGCTGGTTCAGCAGAGCCTGAGACTGGATCACACTTTAGCCAAGAATCAAACACAGCAGGGGAGCAACTGCTGAAAAAAAATGCTTTTAAAGAAAAGGAGTCTGTAGCTTCTTAGTTTTAAGGCAAAAAAAGCTGATAGTTGTTTTTTTCCTAGAAAAATCTCTGGAATCATGTTTATTGTGTTTAGCAAAAGACAAAGTGCTTTTTTGTCTTATAATTATAGCTTTAAAAACTAAAATTCTTTGATTGGTCTAAATTTATAAGACCCTTGTGGCCTCTGCATTTGGTTCTTTACTGGTCTTAAATGTGTAACATTAGTAACAAGACAGCATTAAATTGGTAACTCAAGTTTGGAGTCTTTCAAACAGGTGGCATAAAGTAGGCAAAAATGTAGGCCTCTAAGGATACTTCTAGTTGAGATAATATTTAATGTGATTCTTATCCTAAAAGGTAGACTTAAAGATAAGATTTAAAACAATCATTCTTTAATGAAGCATTAAAATTTGCACTGTCAAGCATTCACAGGTATAAAATGGCAGCCAAAATTTCATAACATGATAGTAATGTTTCTAATATTGATTTTAAAGATGATAAATTGTTTTAAAATTGGGTTTTGCTTTCCCAAGGTTGGAGATATTATCCTAATGTTGCAAAAGAAACATAAAATTATGGTTAAAACTGCCAGTGTTCCATAGACTACCGCTTGCAGTTTGATCACAAATTTAAGATTTTCTACTCACCCATATATTGATAATTAAGATTATTACAAGAGTAATCATCTTATGAGAGCACTAATACAGCTCTCTGTGGCCATAAAGCCATACAAAGCTCAGAGCAGCCTGGGAGAGGCTTGTGTGACTTTGTTTTGCATATGGTATGCCTAAGGAAGTTCTTGAAACTTGCCTCTCCCTGCCTCCAGGGGAATTTCTCTTTAGCTAAAAGAACACTGTTGCAGATCTATCCAGATGTTGTTCTAATGAAGTTCAAATTCAAAGTTTATAAAAGGTCAACCAGACAGTAGGACTTATAAAGGCAATACAATCTGGCTTGCCTACTTCATGTAAAGTTATTATAGGTTTAAAGGTTTGCTTTTTCCTTTGCATCTTGATAATTGTAAAGGGTTTGCTTCTAGTGAACTGGTAATCACTGAAAAATTTTGCCTCCAGGTATGGTTAATAGAGCTTTACATTATGTAAGAAAAATTTTTATTGTCTCTCCTTTAATACAAGAAGCTAGGAGTTTGAATCTTTCACTGTATATTGTTTCCTAAGTGGAAAGCTTTTCATTAGCTAATGCCTCTCAGGGGAAGTTTACTTCAAATATTTGCTCTCACACAATGAGCTTTACAATTCTGGGGAGTAGCTGTTGCTCCAGAAATGATTCAGAGGCAATATCTTTTTAAAATTTAGTGTTTTAGTTATACTATAAAATTGTGGTACAGAAAATCTAGTACAAAAATTTGATTTGCTTCAAAATTTTATTTTCAAAAGCTTCCAGAAGATGGTAATTGGCTTAGGCCTCACCTTAAGTTCTTAAAGTGCCTTAAACTTTTTTCGGATGTTATCTTGAGAGACACAAATTAACTGGTAAAGAACAAAAGGCTTTGCAGAAGATAAAGGAAGCTTTTATAATTATCAATTTTAGTCAATGGTAATTAAATATTAGCTGCTTATTTTAGTTATGGTTATTAAATGTGCCCACAGCAATTCTTTGGCAAGAGAAAACATTGATGTAAAATCATCTTTCTTTGCCTCAAAGTAAAGTTTTAACATCCGATTAAGGCTGCTGTGGTGCTAATAAAGAATTGTAAGATAAATTCATATATTTAAAAAACCTAAAACAAAAAAATTGTGTCTTAAAAAAGTGACAAAATATCTGTTCCTTGTTCCAAACAGCAATTAATTTGGTTATTGCAGTATATTGATATTTGGCCTATTACATACCATCATTTTAAATAAAATTGATAATCATCATCCTAAAGATAAGTTAAAGATTGTTTTTATGCATGCTTTTTTACCATCTATAAATTCATGCATGCATCCCAATTACTGTGTTTAAAAACAGCCCTTCTATGGGAGAAAAGTATATGTGAATTGGATCACATGCTTATTCTTTTGAGTTTCCTCCTATTTCAGCACAGATAATTAAATGTGTGCTGTAGATGGTATTTTAAAATGTTGAATAACCAAGCTTTAATTTGTATATTAATAATCAACATTATATTTCAGAGCTTAAAATTGCTTAAAATTGTTCATCCCTCAGATACTATAAATTCTCAAATTTTCAATGGTTTGTGCATATATAACTCATAAGAAAAAAATGCTGCTCTTTTAAGAAGACTTTTTTTGGACATTTAAGGATTTGCCCTGGATTGCCTGGACATGACCCCTTAAGGTAATGCCATGCTGGATATATATCTCAGGCAGATTACAGGCCTTACATAAGAATAATCTTGTTCTTTACATAATCAAAACAGCATTGGCTTAAGATAATATTTATGTAGCTTTAGAGAATGTTCATACCAAATTGTAAAGAAAAGAATTTGTTCTTGATGTCCTCAGATTCTACCTGTTTCCACATAATGGTATTAATTCTCGAGGACTTATACTTAATCAATTGCTGCAAATGAATGTTCTTATTTCTAATTAATAAATAACTAAATTATGCACATGTGACTATTAATAACTTTTCATGCTTTTTAGTTACAACCGCTCTTCAAGGGAAACAAGTGAAAATGTTGTCACTGTCCATGTTATATTAAAACTAACTATAACAGTCAAGTATTTGAGATGTTTCGTCAACAATTTAATAATTCTCAAAGACAAGGTATTAAACTATAGCTTCTTAAAAAACAGAGAAGGGGAGGAATTATATCCCTGTGCACATTATTTAAATCATATTTTTATTTAAGAATTTTGAAATTTGGATGTCAAAGAACTTAATAAATGCCTTATAGTATCTTAAAACTAGACATAATCATGTCTAGGTGAGATGAAAATGATCTACTTATTGGCATATGGATTGATCCTGAACAGCTACCCTACTGAGGAAAGGGGAAAGTTTAGATTCTCTCCACAGAATGCTGAAGAAGCATGACAACTGTCAGAATGATTTGTGTGACAAACTGACCTGTAAGTTCGCTTAGTGCCCTGACTGTGGTGACAAGAAAGCTGAATTGGGTATATGTTTTTGACCCACCTTTGCTTGCTTTTGTCCCAGATTGGACAGGCTAAGATGCCTTGCTTCAAGCTTTTTAACCTTATGGAACATAGAACGTTAGAGACCATGGAATCTGACTTAGAAAGATTAGTCATAAGAAAGAGTTATAATGATTCTTCTATTTCCTTCAATGTGACAGGTTATTGTAACTCAATCTTAGACTGGTCTAGTAATAATTCCAATATAACAAATTCCTATTGAAGACAGCTAAAAATCTTAAATAACTAGCAAAGTTAATTTGGAGCATAGCCTCCACTTTCAGAGAATCTCCAGCATTTCTGCTACTTCTCAAAACCAGCTCCCCCACACCAGGAGGTCAGAGTCTGAGCTTGATCATTGCTAATTTGCAACTGAATAAAATACCTAGGCTTCCACAAAGAAACTTTTATTCTGTTGCTTTCCAACTATCTAAACTTTGTTTTTCAAGCAGGTCTGTCTCTCCTTATAGCCTGATTTCAGCAAATGTGCAGCCTCGCCTCCAGCAAGCAAAGGTGGCAGAAAATAATCAATATGAAGAAGCATATTCAGTATATATTTGTGGCTTTGGTCTGATTTGAGAATAAGTTGTGCTATGAGGCTTGGAAAGTCAATAACAGGCAACCAGATTTCGTTGCCAGATCAATCTAAGACAGAGGTATATGGCGAGAGGCTGTGGTTTGTTAATAATATACCACAGAGCCATGTTTGTGCAAAATAAACAAAAACAAGCTGCATATATTCTCCTTGGTGGATAAGAATGGCTTGGAAAATCTTAGATCCTAAAACAGATGCGACCACCAGCCACCAAAACTCCCAGGCAGGACTAGGGTGCATAAATAAATCTTATGTCTTGGTACAGCTATTTTTATTATACATTTAGGGAGGAATTGTAGCCTCCCCCAGCCTGAAGTGGGCTGGCACAAACCTTGTTGCCACTGAAGTGGTGCCACCTGCAGTACAGCTTTCCTACTTGGCTGGCTCATTTTTGAAGTGACAACTGCCCTGAGATTCTGCTACCTGCCGAGAGGCTGAACCTGTCTTCCTGAAACATTCATGAGTAAGCAACCAGCCTAGTGACCAAGTGCTGACAAAATGGCTCCAGGCACCAAGAGTGGAATGGGGGGGAATGGGCCTTCCTCCTTATAAGCACGGTCTCTTAGTATATTTGCAGGCCTTGAATAGACATGTGTCATGGTCTCCATTAATTTCTCTCTCAGTCTAAGTCTCTTTCAGCTCCAGCCTGACTCCCAGGTATACGTAGTTCATGTAGGCCATGGGCTGGCATACAAAACAAATTGATAAAAATTAGAGATGACTGTTGCATCCAACTCGATCAGCAAAGAAAACACAACCACAGGTTCTTCTTAAAGCAGTTTACTCAGGCAGCTTCTCTCTTCAAATCCCCCATGCTTCGGGGTATAAGCGTTTTTATCCACTCAAGCCACAACCATGCCTCAACCAATCACCACAGGTCACATCACTTCACCAGGCAGGCTTGCTCAGCCAATCAGGGATTAAGGGTGATCCATCCACCAAATATGGGCTTGTTTACTTCCTGGCATAGATTTCTGGCTGGCTGGCCAGGGAGTCCGGAATGGCTTCCCACAGATGACAAAGGAAGAACCCCTAAAGACCTTGGCTATAGACAAGAAGAAAGAGACAAATTAGGATGAAAAGATAGGTGATGAATATATCTCTGTACATGAAGACAGCTCTAGAACAAGCTGACATTTAAATGTCTATATGTAGCCAATAACACCTATTGGGTATAAAATTCTCATGACTTGTTGTTACCTACAATCCTTTAAGATGTCATTAATAGAAATTTATATATTTTTTGGTTATATGATCAAAGTAACCACTAAAGAAAAACAATTGTCTTTCTTTATTGATCTTCATTAATTAATTTTTGCACCTTAAACCTTTCATATGAAGGTCTTTACAGAGCTATGTGTAGGTTGTAAGGTTTATACATTGCAGAATGAAAGAGGAGGAAGACAGGCCTGACAATATTATGGGACCTTCCATTCCATCTCCTTGATTGATTTTATCTCAACTACATTGAAGCTGTTTCCTCTAAAGACTTCCTTCCAGGACATTTGCAGAACACCTAGCTTGTCCATCTAGCCATTCAGAATATTATAATCAGGATGTCAGCTAAGCTGTGAACTTTCTCAACACATAGAGACTGGAACGCAAATGATGCCAATTAGCCATCCTTTGACAAAACTAATTTTCCTATTTCCTTTAGGGCCCACATAAGGGAATTCTTTTCCCTAATTCAGCTAAAAGCTAGCAAAAGAGTTTTGTTGTTCCAGGCACTTAGTTTGGGATAGATGGTTCTTACTATTTTATAAATTATAGGTATATTTCCATTTTAAGGGAAAATTCACAAACGTGGCTTGGGACTGAGAGGAAATTGAGGAGCATAGAATAAGGGATTTTTACCTTTCCTTTCTTCTTCTCTATCCTTCCTTCTTAGGTAAAGGAAGGGGACATGGGAGTGGAAAAGTAGAGATATAGTAATATATGAATTAGAGGAATAGAAAAATAGGTATAGGTTATCAATTTTACTCTTAAACAAAACATTGTATAGCCATATCTTACACTGCAAAAATCTTTATGATTTGTGCAAATTATTTATAACTCTACATTGGTACAGAATTTAAAGATTATTTAGACCTGTGCCCCATTTTTTAAATGGGGTTATTTGATTTTCTGAAGTCCAATTTCTTGAGTTATTTGCATATATTGGACATTAGTCCCCTATCACATTTAGGATTGGTAAAAATCCTTTCCAAACCTGTTAGTGGCCTTTTTGTCTTATTGATTGTGTCTTTTACCTTTGCAATTTTATTAAGTCCCATTTGTCGATTCTTGATCTTACAGGACAAGCCATTGGTGTTCTGGTTAGGAATTTTTCCCCTGTGCCCATATCTTTGAGGCTTATCCATCACTTTCTCCTCTATAAGTTTTAGTGTCTGTTGTTTTATGTGTAGTTTCTGTAAGCATGTACAACCCGTCTGGCAGTTCCTCAGAAAAGTGAACATAGTACCACTGGAAGATCCAGCAATACCTCTCCTGGGCATATATCCAGAAGATGTTCCAACTGGTAAAAATAACACAAGCTCCACTATGTTCACAGTAGCCTTATTTATGATAGCAAGAAGCTGGAAAGAACCCAGCTATCACTCAACAGAGGAATGGATTCAGAAAATGTGGTACATTTCCACAATGGAGTACTACTCAGCAATTAAAAAAATATGAATTCATGAAATTCTTAGTCAAATGGATGGATCTGGAAGATATCATCTGGAGTTAGGTAATCCAATCACAAAAGAACTTACAAGGTATGCACTCACTGATAAGTGGATATTAGCCCAGAAACTTAGAATACCCAAGATAAAACTTGAAAAACACATGAAAATTAAGAAGATGGAAGACCAAAGTGTGGATAATTGTCTCTCCTTACAATGGGGAAAAATACCCATGGAAGGAGTTACAGAGACAAAATTTGGAGCTGAGATGGAAGGAAGGACTGTGCAGAGACTGTCCCATCCTGGAATCCATCCCTTAATTAACCACCAAACGAAGACATGATTACAGATGCCAGCAAGATTTTGCTGATGTGACTCTGATATAGCTGTCTTTTTTTAGGCTATGCCAGTGCATGGCAAATACAGAAGTGGATGTTCAGAGACATCTATTGAATGGAACACAGGGTTCCCAATGGGGGAGCTAGAGAAAGTACCCAAGGAGCTGAAGGGGTCTATAACCCTATAGTAGAAATAGCAATATGAACTAACCATTATCCCCTGAGCTCGTGTCTCTAGCTGCATATGTAGAAGATGATGGCCTAATTGGACATCATTAGGAGGAGAGGCCTTTGGCCTTGCATAGGATGTATGCACCAATACAGGGGAATTCCAAGGCCAGGAAGTGGGAGTGAGTGGGTTGGGGAGCAGGGCACGGGGGTAGGGGATATAAGGGACTTTCAGGATAGCATTTGAATTGTAAAGAAAGAAAATATCTAATAAAACTCTTATTTGAATGAATAAAAAAGAATATCAAGATTGATACATATTTAAGGTTTTCATTGTTGTGAATTTCTTATATTGATACAAAATTTGAAATTAATATTTGTTGTGTCCGGCCAGCAGATCACAGCCTGGGTTCTAGCCTGGAAAGGCATTTTGGAAACCTGGAAGAGAAGAGGGGCTAGGCAGCAAGAGAAGGGAATGAAGCTAAGACTAGATTCTGATCAAAGCTCAATTTTACTATTTCCAGACACTCAGTTTTAAAGGAAGGGGGAGGGAACCTGATTTCCCGCCAAGTAACTCAGGGTCCAGTAGCAGGACGAACACGTGTGTGCCTCCAGGCAACAAAGCGACAGGGTCCAGCAGTAGGCGTGGCAGGACGAATGAGCAGGAAGCTCCACCCTTGAGCAAGCAGGTTCAAGCAGGTGGGGGGAGACCACAAATATTGTTACCCTTTGATAGGCAATAAGTCTATGCAACTTATCTGAGAATACAAGGCTTAGACCAAGTTCTTCTAATAACCTCCATTACAAACTTTTTAGCATAATTAAGTAACACAAGTTAAAGACCAGATAGTAAACTCACGACTACATTATATTCTGATTTAATTATTATAAAGTGTTTTCAATGTACTCAAATAGACATGACTAAGTATAGTTAGGTTTCACAGTTCAGATATATTTTACATAATCTTCAAAAGTGTCAGAAACCCACAGGATATGACATTTAAGGCCATTTCCTTATTAAAGATCATTTGACTAGTGCCATCTGTGCTCCTGGCAACACCCCATTTTTGGTTCAAAGAAAAAAATGAGCAACAATGGAGTTTCTCCAGTTGTGGCAAGATACCTACTGGGCAAGAATTGCTCTAATTCATCTATTGACAAAAATACTGTGTGGGAAAGTGACACACTATGTGAAATAATCAACTGATAACTCTGACAAGAGAGGGAAACAAGTCCTTCATAATTCTGCTTTACATAGGTCTGTCAGATGATCCTGGGTCAGCACACCAAAGACTGATATTCCAACATTTTGAGGAATGAAGGTAGTCAACTGTCTCTATACATTAGTAATTGCAGGTAATGTATAAGTTGTTCTCATATTCTGACAAGGTTGTAGACTACTTATTGTGCCATACTCAACTCAAGTTGTTTAACATCGAGAGAGATGATATAGATTTGATAGGATAGTTTTCACATGGTAATCCAAGCTTAACCCATGACATAATTCAGGTATAATATTGTAAGCACTTTAAGTTTACATAGATGGTAGAGTGCTTCATCTGAATTCACAAATATAATGGTCTGAGTGTATCTTATACTTTATAATTCACATAATTGTAATGGTTGTGGTCAATTTATATCTTATAGAAAAGAGGCTATTTTTGGACAAAATCGGGGAAAGGTTGTGGATGGCTGTTGGGCTGTGGGTGTGTTTGAGAGAGTAATAGTATAGTTCCCGAGTCCCACCAGAGATCTGGTGGTCTGGATGTGTGGACATGGGAGGACTGCCGGATGCTTTTCACGTGGACCTGGATGGATATCTGGCTGTGTTAAGTCACTGACCCCACATTGTGGATGGTGGACAAGAGGCAGCCTCAGATACCAGATTCTCACCCTCCAGCATTGCATATGGATATGGCAGAGGAGCTGAGAACAGAATAGGGGCCCCAGGGTGGCACTTGGCTCCAGAGATAAGGGAAGAGGAGAGAGGGAGAGGCAGGTGCTGGATGATTCCCACGCAGGCAAGAGTACTTAGTCCGGTCCTTGGCTGCTCCATAGGAAGGTCTTCTGTCAGGAGTTTAGACATGGCTTGTTAGGAGAAAGCATATCCCATTGTTCAAGCATGCTGGGCCTTGATAGTCAGAGACAGTCTATGATTTTAGAGCTTTATGGGAGAAATGCAGGGGGAAAGAGAAAAGGTAGAAAGAGAGAGAGACTGGTCATTGCTATAGGCAAGAAGGGGTCAAGCAGCCCGTCTTATAGTAGGCTAGCTATCTTGCTGTTGCTAGATTAGTTTGAGGAGGAGGCTAGCCAGCATGCCAAAAGCTTGGGACATTGTCTACATGACTGCTAGCCACACGCTTGTGAAGGCTGTGGGTTTTGAAACTTTGTCAGGAGCCGGGGCTCCAGGAGTCATGATCTAACTCCTTCCGACCCATGTAGGTGGAAATTACCACCCATCGGGTCACCCTGGGGTTCAAGCCCTCAGCTTGACTGGAGATCAGGCTGTCTGTGCATAGCTCATTGCCTTACAGGTGGCCCTGGTGCTGTTTGTAGTCTGATGTTAATTCTGCATCCCCAAGAGTGGCTACTTCAATTAATAGTAGATCACATGTGAAATTTCTCCCCATTCTAACTGGTCAAATAAATGGTGGAGCCTGTGATTGGGCAATAGAAGGGATAGTTGGGGAATGGAAGTTTTAGAGAGTGGAAGAAGTTTAGGGCATGATAGAGAAGAAGGACAGAGAAAGAAGAGGTAGAAGGAACATGGAACAGAACCACATGGCTTGGAGCAGCTGCAAGTAGCAAGGGATTTATCTCATCCTAGGGAATAGATTGGTATAGTGGTAGATCTCCCCAATCTAAGCATACAGAATATAAACATAACAACTGAGATGTGTGTTATCTATATGGGCTTATTGGGGTTGAAAATTTACTGCAATATGAATTGACAGTCATTGGTAATTAATATCTCTCAGCATCAATGTACTCAACTCCCCAATACAAAGTCACAGGCTAACAGAATGTGTGTGAAAATAGGATCCATCTTTCTGCTACACACAAAAAATACACTTCAGCAACAAAGATAGACATTACCTCAGAGTAAATGGCTGGGACATGATTTTTCAAGCAAATGTACCCAAGAACCAAGCTGGAGCAGCCATTCTAATGTCTAATAAAACAGACTACCAAAAAAAATGAATCCAGAGATAGGGAAGGACTCTTCATACTCATCCAAGAATAAAATACTTCAAGATGATATCTCAATACTGAAATCCATTCCTAAATGCAAGCGCTCCACATTTATAAAAGAATCATTACTAGCATTTAAATCACACATCAAACTCCACATATTAATAGTGCAAGACTATCACCTCACTCCTACTACTGGGTATGCTACCTAGACAGAAACTCAACAGAGAAATAATGAAACAAACAGATGTTAGAATGACCTGTCCAGCAGGTCCAGTTATTCGAGGGTCTCGAGGAGACCTTTTTCTAAGAACCAAATGGGGGGAGAGAGAGACAAGAACCTTGTGCAATGAACGACACACAGAAGCAGTCTGAGGAGCATCACGGTCTCACTGTATTTAGCAAGGCTCAAGGCTTAAATGCACAAGCAAAAGGGGAAGTACTTCTCAGCAGGAGGAATGAGGCAGTGGAAATGCACAGGCAAAGGAGGAAGTACTTCTCAGCAGGAGGGATGGGGTAGTGGAAATTTTTCTTTTGGCAACTACACTGGGAAGCAGGAACTTGGTGGTATCAGGGTAAATCTTTTGGTCAGGACATCCAGCGCTGACTTAGAGCTGGAAAAATCTGTGGTTGTTCTCAGAGTGGTGCGTCGGTGGCCCTCTTTTGACCCCCTTTTCTTGTTGGGGGGAGA
Source organism: Mus caroli (assembly GCF_978045245.1). NCBI lineage: Eukaryota > Metazoa > Chordata > Mammalia > Rodentia > Muridae > Mus > Mus caroli. The sequence goes on along the minus strand of NW_028227263.1, from coordinate 128,772,633 downwards.
GGCCCAATTCAGAGATCAGGACAATAGTGTTGTATTAATAGCTCCCAACATTATAACTCAAAAGAACCTAACAGATACGTACAGAATATTTTACACAAACATGAAAGAATATATTGTCTTCTCATCTTATAACAGAACTTTCTTTTTTTTTAAATTTATTTTTTATTAGGTATTTTCCTCGTTTACATTTTCAATGCTATCCCAAAAGTCCCTCATAACCACCCCACCAATTCCCTACCCACCCACTCCCCCTTTTTGGCCCTGGGGTTCCCCTGTACTGGGTCATATAAAGTTTGCAAGTCCAATGGGCCTCTCTTTGCAGGGATGGCCGACTAGGCCATCTTTTGATACATATGCAGCTAGAGACAAGAGCTCCAGGGTACTGGTTAGTTCATATTGTTGTTCCACCTATAGGGTTGCAGTTCCCTTTTACCCCTTGGGTAATTTCTCTAGCTCCTCCATTGGGGGCCGTGTGATCCATCTAATAGCTGACTGTGATCATCCACTTCTGTGTTTGCTAGGCCCCGGCATAACAGAACTTTCTTAAAAATTGACCATGTAATCAGTTCCAAAGCAAATTTCAACAGATACAAACAGAACTTTCTTAAAAATTGACCATGTAATCAGTTCCAAAGCAAATTTCAACAGATACAAAAAATCGAAATAACCTCCTATATCTTATCAGATCCCCATGGATTAAGTCTGGGCTTCAACAAGAACAAGAAAAATAGCAGAAAGCCTACAAACTGAAGGAGACTGACAACTCTACTGAATGACTTCTGGGTCATGGATGAAATAAAGAAGAAATTAAAAACCTTATAGAATTCAATGACAATGAAAACATAACATAACAAACTTATGATACACAAAGAAAGCAGTGCTAGGAGGAAAATTCATAGTACTAAATGCTTTCATAAAGAAATTGATGAGTTATCATGCTAGCTACTTAATAATACACCTGAAAGCTCTAGAACATAAAGAAGACAACATACACAACAGGAGTAGATTAGAGGAAATGATCAACCTCAAGTCTGAGATCAATAAATTACAAGAAAAGAGTACAATATAAACATACAATGAAGCAAATGATGGGCTTTTTGTTTGTTTGTTTTTGAGAAAATCAGTAAAATAGACAAGACTTCAGCTAAATTAAATAAAGACAGAAAAGAATTTTCAAATTTTCAAAATCAGAAATGAAAGGGGGACATAACAACAGACAAATAGGAAATACAAAGAATCATTATGTATTACTTCAAAAGCCTATACTTCATAAAGTGGAATATAGAAGTAAAATCAATGATTTTCCTGATAGATTTCACTTAACAAACTTAAGTCAAGATCAGGTAAACAATTTAAATTGAATTATAACCGCCAAAGAAACAAAAGTAGTCATAAAGCTCTTTCATTCCAAGGAAAACAAAGAAAGAAACAAACAGACAGACAAACAAGCCTCGGGAGAGATGGTTTTAGCACAGAATTCTACTAGACTTTCAAAGAAGAGCTAATACTGATAACTTTTCAAATTATTCTACAAAATATAAACAGAAGGAACATTGCCAAATTCATTTTATGAGTTAAATGTCACCCTGATTTCTAAACAACAAAAAGACAAAACCAAGAATGAGAAATACAGATAAATTTTCGTTATAAACATTGATGCAAAAGTACTCAACAAAATACTTGCAAACCCAATCCAAGACCACATCAAAATCATAATCCACGAGGATCAAATAGGGTTCATCCCAGGAACGCAGGGATGTTCAACATACAAAAATCTACCAATATTCTCTACCATATAAACAAACAAACAGAATGTGAAAAATAACATGTGATCACCTTGTCAGATTATGAAAAAAAAACTTTGAGAAAATCCAACATTCCTCCTTTATTTTAAATGTCTTGGAGTTATCAGGGATATATTGTACGTACTTAAACATAATGAAGGTAATATACATCAGGCTAATAGCCAAAATCAAATTAAATGGAGAGAAACCTAATACAATTCCACTAAAATCAGATACAAGATAAGGCTATCCTCTCTCACCATAGTTATTAAATGTAGTACTTGAAGTTCTAGATAGAGCAATAAGACAACAAAGAAGATCATGGAGATACAAATTGGAAAGGAAGAAGTCAAAATATCACTATGTGCAGATAATGTGATAGTATACATAAGTGACCACTAAAATTCTATCAAAGAACACTTATTGATAAACATCTTCAGCCAAGTAGCTGTATACACAAATTAACTAAAAAATTATTAACCTTCCTTTACACAAAAGATGAATGGGCTAAAGGGCGGGCATGGTGGCACACAACTAAATCCCAACAAATGGGAGACAGAGGCAGGAAGATTTCTGAATTCCAGGCCAGCCTGATCTACAAAGTGAGTTCCAGGACAGCCAGACCTATACAGAGAAAACCCTGTCACAAAAAACCAAAAAACCAAAAAAAAAAAAAAAAAAAAAAAAAAGACAAAGAAAGAAAGAAAAATTAGGAAACATATAAAATACATTGGTGTGACTCTAAACAAGCAAGTGAAAGATTTGTATAACAAGAATTTCAAGTGTCTGAAAAGAAATTGAAGAAGAAATCAGAAGATGGCATCATCTTCCATGCTCATATACAAGTAGGATTAACATAGTTAAAATGGCCATTTTACCAAAAGCAATCTATAGATTCAGTGAGACTTCTATAAAATTTCCTACAGAATTCTTTACCCACCTTGGAAGAATAACTCTTCATTTTATGTGGTTAAAAACAAAACAAAACAAGAAAGCTAAAAAATCCTGTACAAGAACTTCTGGGATGTATGACCATCTGTGTTCTCAACCTCTACTACAAATCTCAAGGAGTCTTATGAAAGAATTGTGGGTAAGATTGAAGGAGCTAGAAGTGTCAAGATCAACAGAAGAGAACCCGCAGAGCCAATTAACCTGGGTCTATGGGGGCTCCCAGAGACTGAACCACCAACAAAAGAATATGCACTGATTGGATCTAGGCTGCCTGTACATATGTAACAAGTATGCATCTTAGTCTTCATGTGTGTCTCATGAACACTAATTGAACCAGGGGCTGTCTCTGACTATGACTCTGTTGCCTCCTTTTGTATCCCTTTCCCAAGTTGGACTGCCCTGTCTGGCCTCAGTGGGAGAGGTTGTACTTAGTTCTATGCGATTTGATGCACCAGGGTGGGTTTGTCCCTGAGTGGGTGAATGCAAGGGAACCCCCTTCCTTGAGGAGAGGGGACAGAATGAGGAAGTTGTAAGTGTGCAGCTGGGAGGAGAGTAGCAAGGTGGCTGCAAGCAGGATGTAAATAGAATAAATAAACAAATGATAACATTAAGAATATATATATTTCCTTGCAAATAATGAAGCTGGTATTCATGCAAAGTATGATAAATGTACAAATACTGAGTAATTATTGTGCAATTTCCATAGTGTCACACTTAGAAAATTTTTCATGTCCAATCTCATTCAATAAAACTACAAATAAATGACCTATTTAAATGAAAATAAAATGTTTTAAAGCTGGAATTCTATAAAGTGAATTGGAATTTACTGATAATACACAACAAGACAATAATAATAGTAGCAAATATATGATGACTCAAGATTCCATGGTTCTAGGCTGAAGAGATGACTCTCAAAGATGGAGAGATATTAGTAGTACTGTATGGCTTAGGCAGAGGACCTGAGATGAGTTCCTAGGACCCAAAGAAGGAAGTTTACAGGTACATGCAACTGCAGGTCCCTCGGAACCAAGGCACACTTCTGGCCTCTGAAGGTAGTACAAACAGAAAGGTATACACACCACCACCACCACCACCACTGTTGCTACTAGTAGTATTAGTAACACAAGGTTTTAAAAAATCGCCCTCACAATTCCACAACAGGATTTATTCTATGATCATATCCAGGTATTCAAGATATAGAGCAACAGGAACATTAACATCAGTGTTCATATAATTTTCAAAAGTTTTGAAAACTTATTCCCATGAGAACATCCCTGGAGGGAATCCGGCCATTTTCTCCTGGAAAACTTTATCGAAGGCTTCATCTTGGGCTACTGTGAAGTGATTCTTCCAGTCCCCAGTTGTGCCTGTAAAATGTGAAGGAGACACATAGGTGGAATAATAATGGTTGTAACACTGCACTAGCTCTTCCCATCATATGCTTTTACCTTCTCTTTGATAATGATCACCCAGTTACTATGCTATATCCACTCCAGTAGTGACTCACATTACAGGTTTAGAAATCTGGAAGCAATCCTGAGGCACAGTTTTAATGAAAGAGCCTCCTGGAACCTTGGCATTCCCATAACTAGAATGCACCAGATTTGTTTCTGCAATATTGTGGAGGGTCTTGCATGTTTTCTTATGGTATTTTATTGGAAAAGATTTAGAAGTCTCAGGGGTAGCTTAGCAAAGTATACTTAGAATCTTCATTACAGCCAGGTATAGCAGGTTACATTGCATATTAGAAGCAAGTTGGTGAATTCTTCTGACAAATGGAGATTCCCTACAGACACTTTAAAGAACAGCCAAGTTACAGTCATATGCAAGAATTTACCAAGGCCTAGGATATAGAAGGGTTGTGGTATTATATTACTCATGAGAAGCTCTGCTAGAGCAGAACCCCCTGGTGGTGCTAGCTTTCACAAGGCTCAAAGGAGTAGAAGAAATTGTGACTAGGTTGTGAAGTCCTTACCTGACATTAGCTGACTCTAGGCAGGGCTGTTTTATCTTTACTGTAAATATTACCTAGTTCCTGTAAGTCTTTTGAAGTCATTTCTCTGTTTTGTGTCAGATACTTCAATGTACTTTGCCTGCTGTAACACCCTACTCCTTTCTTTTCTGTATTATATAAGACTAGTGTTTGATTTGTGACAATACATTCAGATTCAGCACACTCTCTCCTCTCTGTGTCTGTCTATGCTCACCTGTTGGAACCTTGATTCCCACAGGTTGAAAGGGGCTGACTGAGTCTGTTCTGTGGCATTAATATATCAAACTACCATTTTCTGTAGAAAATTTCTTCTTTCTTTCTCTCTCTCTCTTTCTTTCTTTCTTTCTCTCTTTCTCTCTCTCTTTCTCTCTCTCTCTCTTCTCTCCCTCTCTGTCTCTCTCTGTCTCTCTCTGTCTCTCTCTGTCTCTCTCTGTCTCTCTCTGTCTCTCTCTGTCTCTCTGTCTCTGTCTCTGTCTCTGTCTCTGTCTCTCTCTCTCTGTCTCTCTCTCTCTCTCTTTCTTTCCTTTCCCTGAAACAGGGTTTCTCTGTATAGCTCTGGCTGTCCTGGAACTCACTTTGTAGACCAGGCTGCCTCCCAAGTGAAGGGATTAAAGGCATGTGCCACCATGCCTTGCCAAAAATTTCTTAAGTCCTGAAATCATATATACAAACTTCTCCCTCTGTCTAAATTATGTCCTACCTTTTCCTCTCCCAACCTATATGCTAGACAATCTAACAGCAGCAACAATGGCTTGATCTTTTTATATATACACAGATTATTCCTGCTTCCCATCAAACCTGTTCCTATCATGCTATCCTACTCAGAAGTGTTTAGCATCTCAATGATCCAAATAGACTTCAACTGTTCTGCTTACATCTTAGTATTTACTTATAGAAGTAAATAATTTTAAAGCAACTTTTAACTAATATCTTAAAATAGTTTCTACTTATGTGTGTGTGGGTTCACATAAATGCTGCAGATACACACAGTTATGAGCAGCATTTCAGCTGTCTTGATTTTCTCACTAGATACAGTGAACCCAGCCCCTCACAGCTGAGGGCATTGAAGGACTCTGTTTTACTCATCCATGCTGTTTTGTGATGCATGAAGATCTGCATAATTTCAGCACATGTCCAATGTAGCACTGTGTCTTCTGACCATATATTGTTTTTCACCGCTCTATTCCAGAATGTCTTTAGTTATAACCTTAGAGATTAATTAACTGTTCATTCTGTGTTGTATCTTCTGTCATCCTAGAGGACTAATAATTTTCATATAATTACATCTTGCTCTTTGTCTTTTTATTAATGACACTGTAACCTTCTCTTCCCATCTTTCCTCCATTTACAACCCAGCAGGCCCCATCCTTGCTTTATTTCCTAGCTGTGACACTGTTATTTGTACCATGTATTTATGCTTTGAATATACACACAGAATATGCATCTAATGTATTTGGAAAGAAAGTGTTTCTGAAATTACTAAATGGTTCATTTTACAGAGTGACTGACATATAGGATATATTCAGTGTGGGATTGTTAAATAAATTTGTGCATACCTGAGAAAGGTATAGGCAGTGCTCTTATTTTGCTGATGAGGAAAAATTAGTCTTTGAGATGTTACCAGTATGACAGTGATGGATGTGTATTTGAATCCAAAAAGAATGACAATAGAAGCCATTCTTTTCTTTATCACATTACTTTCTTTCTGTATCATCACATATGTTAATTTCAATTCCCCAGAGGGCTATATTAAAGAAAATATAAAGAATTCATAAAAATGTAAATCCTTGATACAGCATATTAAAATAATATACTATAATTGATATGAATATAAAAGCCATCTAATGAGATGGGTACCTATTCATATCCATTGCTACTTTCAGGTTCTTTTTTTTTTTCTTTGTTAGAAGACATTTTCTTATTATTTTTTACAGCATGCCTGGATCCTGATAGGCAAAACCAGATATATGCTAGACTACAAGCATCTCAACAAATTCAATATGGATTCCCAATGGAATAAATCAGTCCATCTGAGAAACCACATCTTTGGAGGTACACACATGGAGCTGTAAGTTCACGTATATGCAAATTCTGTGAACCTTATGGATATACTTTTATTTTCATTCCTTGTTTCTAAAAATCTCCCCAAACTTTTGTGTATCAGATGGCTGGATAACCCTAACATGTGGTGTCTTAACTCTTGTTGAAAAAGAACTTCCTCATAGTTCTGGAGGCTGCAGATATCACATCAGAGTATTGTCCAAACCTTTGTAGGATTTTCTTTTTGGCCTGAAGATGGCAGGCTCCTTCCTCTGTCCTTGGGTCATCTTCTCCTTGTGACTCTAATTAATGTCTTCTGAAGGAACCAGTGAAAATGATTAATGGCCCAACTACTATTTTCATTAAACATATACTGTAAAGTAATGAAGGCTCGGAATTTTGAGGTTTGCCAGAATATATTTCCTATATATGTGGCATTGTCTTTACAAAGTCTTCTCAACCAAAAAGTAGCTGAATATATCTATAGTATGCATTCCTATAGAACCTAAATATTGAATTATAATGACTATAATTGCACGTGAAAAAATCATTGCTTGGAGATTAAAACCGGATACATCTCAACAACTTGAATGATTAAGCCTCTGGGATAAAGCTGACAAAGTAGTTCTCCAGAAGCAATAAAAGATAATTTCTTGTGTCTTGAGATAAGAATAATTAAAAGATATGGGAAAATAGGTCTAGTGAATTCCTCCTTGCTCAGGCAAGTCTAACATTTAATACAGCTTTTTAATGCTTTATGATTTACGGAATTAGGTTATCTAATGGTAAATAATGAAATTTGTTTAGCATTATCTTTGATTTGCTTATAGTTTGGTGATTCAAAATGGCACCAATCTGATAGAGGAATTGAGAAGATAAATATTATCTTTATATACATTTTCCTTTAAAAGTTATTTCCAGACATATCCATTTCATCATTCTCTATAATGAATTAGTGAAGCAAGTGGGTAATGTATTTGGTGTCCCCCATCAGTGACCTGGTTTCCAGAGTTACAAGGCTTACTGGCTATTGGTGTCACACTAGTATAAGAAAAATAATCCTCAAAATAAAACCTGTCTTCAAATGCAAAAAAAAAAGCTACATATAATTACTAGGATAATTAAATTTCAAAAGACTAATGAAATCTTATCAAGTAGTTTGGCAGAACTTTATTATAATTACTGTATGTATGTATGTATGTATGTATGTATGTATGTATGTATGTATTCCTGCTATCATCTGTGCTGCATGACAAATAGTATTTGTATTTAGAAGAGATTAAATCCAAGTGTGGTCTGATCATAAAAGAATCTTCCTGGAAAAGCAGAAACAACAGTTGTCTTCATGGAATTTTGTCTTAAATTCTATTCCATCTGCTCTGATTTGTCTCTGCTAATGCTTTTGCTTGTCAGTTTCCTTATTCCTTTGCTGTTAACAGAGCTACTTCATTCCTTTAGGTATGTAATAACAGACTTTTATTTTCTTACAATTTTTTAACTCTGTCAAATTCTCATTCATTATAGGAAATCAAGAAACAGAACACTTTGCTTTGGTGAGACTTTCATTTCTAGTGCAGAGAAATATGTCTCCACAGAGTCTGGAGTGCACGAGTCTGAGGGAAGCTGGGAAGAACAGTTTATTCTTCTACATGCCTTGATCTTTAGTGTATAGATTTCCATGTTCTTTTAGTGAGTGGTGACATATCTTTATGTTTAAATCTCAGTCACAATATACTATTATCTGGATAGTAAGAAAACTGGATTAAATATAATCTGGTAAATATTTTGACTTCATTTTTTTCTATGAAAACTCCTGATATCCACATATTGTTAGTATCCAAATCTCACACTCCAAAGCAGTCCATTCAAGGTAAAGGCTGAAACATTTAAATTATGGATAAAGAAAATTAAACTCATAATTTTTACTTCATTCATTTATACCCATGTTTTTATTCAGTGTTAAATATCTGATGACTGACACATTCTTTCTTCTACTCTTCACCTATCATTATCGAATTAGGTCTGGGTGAGGCTCAAGGTCTGATTCATTCTGGCAAAGTCACTCCAGAACTGTACACCTATGAAACGACACACACAAAATCTGCTCCCAGAATAGAGATTATTTAGCACACAAATAGAGAGGACTGAAATTCCCCTTCCAGGAGAGATAATTCCAAAGGAGAGAGGGATCATTAACCTAATCTGAACATAGGTTGGCAAATAACATCAGATTTTAACACTAGAAAAATTTTTTAGTCCTATTGGAGTATAATCTTGGCTTACACTGGGCAGCAATCTTGACCTGGTCAACATCTTTTCCAGCTGTTAATATAATTTTTGTGGTTCTATAAATATCATCTTAGATATATCTTTGGTCTCCTGCATTACACTTTTTTATTTTATATTTTAGAGATGAGGAATATGATACAGGGAACTTGACAGTGCCTCACAGAACACTGACTACTTTCCCATTCTTTTCATTGAAGTTATTGGACATGACCATCTCCAATCCAAAGTTCATCTCCCAGAGTAAATGAACATTGCAGAGTGTTTGAAGCCAACATCTTCTCCATAAAAACAAACCTTCCCTGTAATGTCTGTGAGAATCTATCAGTGATGAGCAGTGACTTTCAGTACATTTCCAACAACTACTTAGAGCTTCATTGGCACAACAAGCCCTTCACATGTTATGACATATTCTAAAGCTAGATGATCTCTTTACCTTTTCTCATGAGCTTCAAGCCATTAGTAATCTCATCTTCGTTAATGAGACTATAATTGGACATGTTGTTTTCTTTCATGGCTTGGAAGGAACTGTACTTGAGAACGGGATCCAGCTCTTCTGGTTCTAAGTTTTTCCCTAGGAACTCACAGATCTTCTTTATGGTTCCCTTTGTATCCTAAAAGAAGAAATGAGGGCAATAAACAGAGAGCACTGAGAGAAAAGATTCAAAAATGGGATCTGTGGATGGGGATGATCAAAGCCTTGTGAAAAGGGCATCATCAAATTAGAGAGCATGAATATATATTAGGCAATAAAAGAAATGGAACAAAGGCGGGAAGGACTCACACTCAACATTTATATATTGAGTGGGTTTGCGATGTGGCTCATCTCTGGTCTCTAAAAGACAAAGGTTGGGGATTCTTTTTGGGGAGGAGAAAATGAAAGAGAGAGGTTCTCATAGAACCAAGGTTAAATTTAAACTTGCATTTTAGAGGCTCATGACCTTGTATTTCAGACCCTACTAGGTCCATCTCCATAGCGCTGAGGTCACAGTTGTGTGCTGACAAAGTCACTCAGTATACTGAGTTATTTTTCTTAAGACAGGGTCTCACTATGGAGTTTTTTCTTGTGTTTTGGAATTTGCTGTGGAGTTCAGTATATGTCAAGCTCACACAGATCAGAAATCCATCTATCTGGCTTTTTCCTTCCAAGTGCTAGCATTGAAAGTATGTACAACCATACCTAACCTGCACTGGGACATTTAAAGAAACTTATAGAAATGCTACTAGACAATGATCAAGGTAAATGAAGACATGTGTACAAAATCCTCAGCAGATATTAATGTTAGTGCCAGATAATACTGTTTGCTTAGGCTAACTGAGAACAATCCAGATTTTATGACAGATTCATAGAAATGTTCTCAATATTTAATACTTGAGGGTACTTCTGAGAGAATTTGTTTAGAGTAAGCATCTCAGGTTTTGGCTTATGTGGGCATCACATTCCCAATTTTTCTGTCTCAGATCTCTGTTGCAATGATATCAGTGTATTACTACAATTAATTTAATCTTCGGATATAATCATTACAAGGTAAAACCTTAGAACATCAAAAATTGTGCTTTCAATCCTAGCCCTCCCCCTGGGGACATGAGGTTTTATTTGTTTAAAACTTTTTTAAACATATTTATCAGAGTTCTGCTTAATATTTCATACAAATGTAAACAATCATGACATTAACTGAAAAGAATTTGTTAATGGTCAGATAGAAGACTTATTGGAATGTGCAGTAGTGTGTAGCAGACAGCTAAGTAGTGATACTTTCTTCGGAAAACTGAAGTTAATGATGATAAAGTAAAAGATTCTACATATGGAAAAAAGAGTGTGATGAACCTTATTTATTTTTTAAAATTGATTTATTTTGTACAGTCTGTATTACTAAATCCGATCTACCCTATGACTGTTCCACATCACATACCTCCTCCCCACCACCATGTCTCTCCGGGGACGTTCTCCCCAACCCAACTGATTTCTAATCTCCCTGTGTCCTTCAGTCTCCCAAGTGTTAGGTGCATGATCTCTGAATGAACACTGACCAAGAAGTTCTCTACTGTATATATGTTGGGGGCCTTATATCAGCTGGTGCATGCTGTCTGTTCGGTGGTCCACTGTTTGAGAGATCTTAGGGGTCCAGATTAATCAAGACTCTTTGTCCTCCTAAAGGATCACCCTTCTCTTTAGCTTCTTTCAGCCTACTCTGATTCAAAAACAAGTGTCAGCTGCTTCTGTCCAATGGCTGGATGCAAACATCTTCTTTCATCTGCTTGCTGGCTTTTTCAGAGGACATTCATGATAGGACCATTTTTGTAAGCTATCCATAGCCTCAGATAGTGTCAGGCCTTGTGACCTCCCCTTGAGCTGGACCCCACTTTGGGTCTTTTGCTGGACCTTCTTTTCCTCAGGTTCCTCTCCATTTCCAACCCTGTCATTCTTTCAGACAGGAAGAATTATGGGTCAGAATTATGACTGTGGGATGGGCCCACTCTCCCTCATTTGATGCCCTGTCTTCCTGCTGGAGTTGGAGGTAGGGTCTATAACATCCTTGTCCCTAATGCATGGCATTTCATCTAAGGTCTCTCCTTTGAGTCCTGGGAGTCTTTAACTTCCGAGGTCTCTGTTGCATTCTTGAGGGTTCCCCCAACCGCCTATTTAAGAGGATGCCTGTTTCCATTCTTTCTGCTGGACATCAGAGTTTCAGTCCTTTTCCTTTACCCAATACTATATCAGGTTCAAATCTCTCCCCCATCCCAGTCCTCCCATACACTTTTCCTCCAAGGTTCCTCCCTCCTGCTTCCTGAGAGATAACACTACGAGGTCAGATTTATTTTTGAATAATTTCATCTTTCAGTTTTTGTCTGGTTGCACCTTTTCTTTTTATTAAGTATTATCTCCATCCCTTCAGGGAAGCAGGTAGGCTGACAGCAGATTGTTGACTTTCTCTCTGCTTTTCTAGGTCCCATGCCCAATTTGCATCTTTTTGTTGTTGTTGTTGTTGTTGTTGTTGTTGTTTTTCAAGACAGGGTTTCTCTGTGTAGCCCTGGCTGTCTTTGAACTCTGTAGACCAGGCTGGCCTCAAACTCAAAATTTCGCCTGCTTATGCCTCCCAAGTGCTGGCATTAAAGGTGTGAGCCACCACGCCTGGCTTCCAATTCTCATCTTTAGCTATGCAGCAGAAAATCTTTGGCATCATTTTCCTTCTCTAGTGGACCCAAAGATCTCTCCCTTCTTAAATTGCTCCCTCAAATCTTTGCATTATGCAAATTCATGACTCACTGGGAACTCACAAACCACTCTAGCCAGGGAAACAGGTAGGCTATTAGCAGACAGGTCTTCAGTTTGCCCTATGTGTCTCATAGTTAAACCACACAGACTCATACTTAACTCTGCAGCAGAACACCAAACTTTGGGGGGTGAATTGCTTTGTTCCAACTTCAGAATGACCGCCAAGGAAACCATGGCTCATTATGACAAAGGAAGCAATTAGGTTACACCTTCAGATCTTTATCTCTCCCTCCATTCTTCAAATTCAATCCCTAAGTATCATCCCCTCCTGTTACCAAACCTCCTGCTGTGGCCTCTTCTCAATATATGGCCCTCTTCCCTGGAGATAGTCTAAGCAGATCCTAGAGAAACATCCTGCTTTCTTCCCTCTTTAGAAGTCCCTCTGCCATGTCCAACCCATCCCATTCCTAACTCTCAGGTCTCCCAACCCATAAACTCATCTTACCTGGTAGCCCAATGTAGTTCCTACAGGCTACATAGGACCAACTCAAACTCATAATAACCAAAGTGAAACAGAAGCCAGATAACAAAACTCCCATACAATAATGACAAGACCAGATATCAGCCCCTAGAATTATTATCTTCCTAATCTAATATGCCTAAATGCCAGTATAAGATCAAATCAATAACAACCAGGGCAATATATCTCTACTAGGCTCCACCAATCATAACACAGCAGGTCCTGAATATTTCACCATAGCTGACACACAAGAAAAAATCCTTTAAACAACTGTATGAATATGATAGTGGTCTTTTAAAAGGAAATGAATATATCCTTAAAAAAAAAGGCTATGAAACCACAAAGAAATCATGGAATGTATTGAATTAATCTGATTTACACCAGAGTAGAAATAGAATCAATGCAAAAAATCCAAATTGAAGGAAATCTCAAAATGAAAATTTTAATAACTCAAACAGGTATCATAGTGGCAATCTTCACTAACAAGTACAATATACAGAGACCTTCAGTTATTGAAGATATGATAGAAGAAATAAATATATTAAAGAAATTATTAAATATAAAATACTACTGGCACATAATATCAAGAAAACCTAGGTCACTACAATGAAAAGACCAGATCTATGAACAAAAAGAATCAAAGAAGAAAAGGAAACCCATGTTAAAGAAACAGAAAATATTTTCAAGAAAATCATAGAAAAATACTGTGAAGAAAGAGATGCTTATCAAAGTCTATGAAGCCTAGAGAACACCAAGTAGATCATACCAGATAAGAAAGTCTGCTGAGCACATAATAGTCAAAACATTAAATGTACAGAACAAATTATGAAAGGATGTGGAAGGGCTAGGATGGGGGAATCAAGTGGGAAAGGGGAAAGGAGAGGGGGTTGTGGAGGTGAGTACAGGGAGAGACAGGTAGAGTTATTTGAGAAGAAGAATTGAAACCCAGTACAGTGGAAACTTCCTAAAATCTATGCACATGTGAAGGTAATCAAAGTGAAATCCCAAAATAATGCCCATCTCATGTCAGGAAGATAAAAGAATGAAAAATTCCATTAGTAGGATTGGGTTACAATTAAATGAGTTGTTGGCCAAATAGACCCCATGGGAATTCCTCTCAAAAAAAAATAAAATAAAAAACCCAGACTATTGCTAAGAGTATAATTTGCTCTCTATAGTTTGACAGCAAGCCCCATATTGCTATAAATAGACCTATACAAAATACTGGATGTGAAAATGTCAAGGTTGTCCTTACAGAGAACCTCCACTCTCACATCCTAGTGTCTTAATATAGAAAGGCACTCTTCATGCTCCACAAGGAGAAATATATACATTATACTAGACACAAATGTTTCTATCTATAGTGTAGTACTACTTTTGAGACAAGCTAAGTAACTGGTGGATCAAAACTTATGGGAATAAGAAACAAACAACTGATTTTTTTTTTTTTAGGTTTTTCTTTAATTACATCTTTTCCTCAATTACATTTCCAATGCTATCCCAAAAGTCCCCCATACCCTCCCCCCTAATTCCCTACCCACCCATTCCCATTTTTTTTGGCCTGGCGTTACCCTGTACTGGGGCATATAAAGTTTGCATGTCCAATGGTCCTCTCTTTCCAGTGATGGCCGACTAGGCCATCTTTTGATACATATGCAGCTAGAGTCAAGAGCTCCGGGGACTGGTTAGTTCATAATGTTGTTCCACCCATAGGGTTGTGGATCCCTTCAGCTCCTTCTGTACTTTCTCCAGCTCCTCCATTGGGGGCCCTGTGATCCATTCACTAGCTGACTGTGAGCATCCACTTCTGTGTTTGCCAGGCCCTGGCATAGTCTCACAAGAGACAGCTATATCTGGGTCCTTTCAGCAAAATCTTGCTAGTGAATGCAATGGTGTCAGCGTTTGGATGCTGATCATGGGATGGATCTCTGGATATGGCAGTCTCTAGATGGTCCATCCTTTCCTCACAGCTCCAAACTTTGTCTCTGTAACTCCTTCCATGGGTGTTCTGTTCCCAATTCTAAGGAAGGGCATAGTGTCCACACTTCAGTCTTCATTCTTCTTGAGTTTCATGTGTTTAGCAAACTGTATCTTATATCTTGGGTATCCTAAGTTTTGGGCTAATAGCCACTTATCAGTGAATACATATTGTGTGAGTTCCTTGGTGATTGTGTTACCTCACTCAGTATGATGCCCTCCAGGTCCATCCATTTGCCCAAGAATATCATAAATTCATTCTTTTTAATAGCTGAGTAGTACTCCATTGTGTAAGTATACCACATTTTCTGTATCCATTCCTCTGTTGAGGGGCATCTGGGTTCTTTCCAGCTTCTGGCTGGAAAGATTATAAATAAGGCTGCTATGAACATAGTGGAGCATGTGTCCTTCTTACTAGATGGGACATCTTCTGGATATATGCCCAGGAGAGGTATTGCTGGATCCTCTGGTAGTACTATATCCAATTTTCTAAGGAAACGCCAGACTGATTTCCAAAGTGGTTGTACAAGCTTGCAATACCACCAAAAATGGAGGAGTGTTCCTCTTTCTCCACATCCTCGCCAGCATCTGCGGTCACCTGAGTTTTTGATCTTAGCCTTTCTGACTGGTGTGAGGTGGAATCTCAGGGTTGTTTTGATTTGCATTTCCCTGATGATTAAGGATGTTGAACATTTTTTCAGCTGCTTCCCTGCCATTTGGTATTCCTCAGGTGAGAATTCTTTGTTCAGTTCTGAGCACCAATTTTTATTGGGGTTATTTGATTTTCTGGAGTCCACCTTCTTGAGTTCTTTATATATATTGGATATTAGTCCCTTATCTGATTTAGGATAGGTAAAGATCCTTTCCCAATCTGTTGGTGGTCTTTTTGTCTTATTGACGGTGTCTTTTGCCTTGCAGAAACTTTGCAGTTTCATGAGGTCCCATTTGTCATTTCTCGATCTTACAGCACAAGCCATTGCTGTTCTATTCAGGAATCCTTTCCCTGTGCCCATATCTTCAAGGCTTTTCCCCACTTTCTCCTCTCTAAGTTTCAGTGTCTCTGGTTTTATGTGAAGTTCCTTGATCCACTTAGATTTGATCTTAGTACAAGGAGATAGGAATGGATCGATCCGCATTCTTCTATATGATAACAACCAGTTGTGCCAGCACCATTTGTTGAAAGTGCTGTCTTTCTTCCACTGGATGGTTTTAGCTCCCTTGTCGAAGATCAAGTGACCATAGGTGTGTGGCTTCATTTCTGGGTCTTCAATTTTATTCCATTGGTCTACTTGTCTGTCACTATACTAGTACAATGCACTTTTTATCACAATTGCTCTGTAGTAAAGCTTTAGGTCAGGCATGGTGATTCCACCAGGTTCTTTTATCCTTGAGAAGAGTTTTTGCTATCCTAGGTTTTTTGTTATTCCAGATGAAGTTGCAGATTGCTCTTTCTAATTCGATGAAGAATTGAGTTGGAATTTTGATGGGGATTGCATTGAATCTGTAGATTGCTTTTGGCAAGATAGCCATTTTTACAATGTTGATCCTGCCAATCCATGAGCATGGGAGATCTTTCCATCGTCTGAGATCTTCTTTAATTTCTTTCTTCAGAGACTTGAAGTTCTTATCATAGAGATCTTTCACTTCCTTAGAGTCACGCCAATCCCCCTTCTGAATTAAATTTAATAAGGCCACACTTAACTGAGGTGATCAAATAATCTCTTCATCTTCAGATGAGCGGGCATTACCATGGCTGGGGGGACATTGACCCGATTCCTCCCGTGGGTGCTGTCACAGACCCACACTTGTGGCTCTTGGTATCTTTTGGGGAGGTGAGGCAGAGCCTTAGAAAAATTATTAATTGTAACTGAAATTAGATACCAACCTCTTCCCAAACCGGGTTTGTCTCTCAGGGAACTCAGAAATGGTCTATATGGACCTTCCCCTGCAATACTTAGTTTGCACCCATGCTGGGCCCATACCAGATTCGCATTTTTAACGAACCAGCATGCACAATTCTGAATTTTGTGCAGTTCTCATAGGAGAATTATCAACCTCAGACTCAGTAAGGCCTCTACAAGAATTATGTCAATTGTAACGCCACAATTTGTGGCTCTTAAGCTATAATAGGAGCTGGAGGTCACCCTTCTTTGTCCCTATTGTCTCCAAAACCTAAGGAACCAGGGGGACTCTGCATTAGCAGCAAGGGTGGAAAATTGGAGACGAGTCGCTGTTCCTGTCTCGGTGGGAGGAGGATCTTCTTCGTCTGAGTCCTGGATATCCAGCTGATGGTAGTGGACTGCAACTGGCTTACTTAGAGCAGCTTCAATCTGTGACTTAACAAAACTGGTTAGTTTTTTAAAGGCCCAGGGGCCAAAAGACAAAAGCAGCAAAATACCCAAGAAAGGTCCCAAAAGTGTGGGAAGCAAGGTAGTGACCCAGGGAGAAGTAGAAAACCAATTTTTATACCAATATTCTTGTTTCTCTCTGCTGCGTTTTCTCTCTTCCAAACTAGCTCTAACTTTATCTATACTATCTTGAACTAAGCCGGTCTTGTCAGAGTAAAAACAACATTCTTCTTTGAGGGCTGCACACAACCCTCCTTCTTTAAGGAACACTAAATCAAGACCTCGCCTGTTTTGTAATACTACTTCAGACAGAGAGACCAAGGAGTCTTTTAGATTTTTTAAGCCTCTCTGTAACTCTTGAATATCTCTGTCCACAGCAAGGTGGAGCTGAGTATACTGTTGTTGGGAAGTGACCAAAGATGCAATACCTGTTCCTGTGCCTGCAGCTCCTAAGCCTAGGATTACTGCTAAGGTTACTGCAGAAATAGGCTCTCTCTTATCACGGAATAGGTCTGTGTCACTCTTCCAGAGCTGGAGGAGGTCTTCTGCATGGTGTACTGTCAGCTTCGGGAGAAGCTGAACTACAACACAATAATCTCTGTCATTTAAAAATGTCTGAGTGACTATATAGGTAGTAAGTCCAGTAGAACATGCTAAATAAGTACCATTAGGTGTTCCTAGATATCTAGAGGTGGCCTCTACTATAATAGTCTGATTGCAAACCTCTAATAAGGCCTGAGGAGGAAGCATGGAAGGCCCTAAAAGGCATAAGCCTATGCCAGACACCTGACTTAAAGTGAGTCCATCATGGCTCTCGGGGTGCCATCCAAGCTTACTGGAATCATTAATTGCAACAACTGATCTGAATGTTGCCACCCCTTCGTAAAAGGGAGGTTGGGGAGAAAAGCACACCCAACATTCTTCATACTGAGTAGCATTGGCTGCATGTATAGTAGTAATCGATGCATTAACTAAGGATAAAATTAATTCTGCGGAGGAGGGAGATCCAGCAGGTAAAGTGGGCTGGAATATAGAAGTCCCAGGTGGACCTAAGGTAACAGTTTGTGGAATATTTGGTTTTTTAGGATAAGAGGAATGTAAAAAGAGATTGGGGCCTATAGCAGCCGACCCTAAGGATGGGGTGTTCTTAAGTAACTGGATTTTGAAAATTACTCCGAAGTCTTTTTCATTTTTATAGATACGTAAACCCCACTCAGCTCCTCGTGTATTTTCCCAATTAAATTTTTTCCCTGTATCAGTAAAGGAGATCTCTAAGGTGTTGCACCATCCTTTAGAGGTCTGGTTGGAACTATCACAGGCAGCATAATCTGGCTTGCTCTGGACCTTTATTAGGTCCCAATTGGAAGTGGGTTTCCAATAGGTGTCTCCCGTGGTCTCACAGCCCCAGGAAGCACAAAAATAATCAGGGGTGGAACCACATTTATAATTAAGAGTGCGACTCCTGTGACTGGGGCCAGGACAAATATACATACCCCATCTTTTTAAAATATTGGCAAGTGTTTTCCTACGACTTAAACTGGCACATCCAGGAGTGGTATAGGCAACTTGTCTAGGATCGTCAATAGCTTGTTCTTGTGGCAGGAATTCTAAGTGAGTTCCCCAATCATTATGACCTCCTAAGACTAATTTACAGAGGTCAACTCTCAGGATGGGCCATGGGACAGAACCTTCAATCTTGGAGGTGGCATTAGCTATGTCACCTGCCTCGTTGATGATCAACCAGGTGTAATTATAAAGTCGATAAGGACTTTTCTTAGCTTGGCCTACCACTGACGATACGCCTTTTATCAGGCAGAGACACAGCCAAATCTTGATGATTAGAAGCGACTTCTTTCTTGGCACTTTCATTTTTCTGTAAAGAAGCACATTTAGAAATTTCCTCAGGGTTTTTCTTTCCTGGACAGTTATAAGGTTTAATCAGACGCTCAGGGAGCCATCTAGCATTTTGTGCTTTTGAATCATAGATGCAAGCATGTCCTTTGCCCCATATGAGGACTGGGTCTGGACCTTGCCATTTGTTGGACAAGGGATCTCTCTACATAGCTTGTGCATAGTTATTAGCAGTAGAAGGGTGCCAGAGGCGATCTGCAGCAGACTTGCCTGCATTGTCGTAGGTTAGAAAGTTTAAAACAAATAATGCATGATTTAAAAGCATCTTGGAGTTACCAGACTGAGGATATAGGACTTCTCTTTTAGACTGTAATTTGAAAAGCATATTTTTAAGGGTAAGATGGGATCTCTCTACAACACCTTGACCTTGGGGATTGTAGGGAATTCCAGTAATGTGTTTAATGCCCATTTGAGCACAAAACTGTTTAAAGCTGGCACTAGTATATCCTGGGCCATTGTCTGTCTTGAGGATTTTAGGCTGTGGCACAGCCGCCAAGCAGGAGAGAACATGGCTGATAACATGTTTAGTGGCTTCTCCCGTTTGTAAAGATGCACAAATAAATCCACTAAAGGTATCGACAGAGACATGAATATATTTTAATTTTCCAAAGGGAGTGTAATGGGTAACATCCATCTGCCACAGTTCACCAGGAATTAGTCCTCGGGGGTTGACTCCCACATGTGGCTCTGGCAAAAGGGTCAGGCAGCCCTTGCACTGTCGGACAATTTGTCTAGCCTGTTCACGAGTGATGGAGAATTTAAGTCTCAAGGTATGCGCATTAAGGTGATGTAAATCATGAGCCTGTTGAGCAGCAGCAAGAGGGGTAATAGACAAAGCTGAAGCTATTATCTGAGTGGCCTGATCAACTATATCGTTGCCTTTAGACAAAGGTCCAGGCAGGCCAGAATGAGCACGAATATGCCCAATAAAAAATGGAAAATTACGAGTAAGAATAAGACCTTGAAGCTTAGCAAACATTGGAGATGCATTGGTAGAAGGGCGGATATAAGGAACAGTTTCTAAAAGAGGAACAGAGGCAGCCACATAGGCGCTGTCTGTATATAAATTGAAGGAAGCTTCAGGCAACAATTCAAATACTTTAACAATAGCTGCCAATTCAACAAGCTGTGCTGAGGAGAAGTTTGTCATAAAACGTGAGACCTTTCCATCGATATTAAAAGCAGCCATACCTGAGGAAGACCCATCAGTAAAAACTAACATAGCCCCAGGAATCGGGTTTGACTTTGTTCTCTTAGGGAAAACCACAGGTGTCCTATGTAGAAACTGAACCAATTTATCAGCAGGGTAATGATTATCAATTACACCTTGAAAGGAAATACAATTAACTGCCCAATCATCATTATTTTTAAGTAACCACTGAACTTGAGATGCATCATAGGGGAGAACAATAACATCTGGATCTCTGCCAAAAAGCTTAAGAGCAGCTTTTCTGCCTAAGCGCAGAACATTAGCAACTAACTGAGGATATGTGGGCAGCACCTTGGAGGGAGAAGCTGACATGTGGACCCAAAACAGAGGTTTGAGCTGCCACAGCAGACCTGTAGGTGAAAAGGGAGTAGGGAAGACAAGAAGCTGAAGTGGAAGTTCTGGGGAGAAATACCCAATATTTTGTTCACTGATGGCTTGTTCAACTCTGGCTAGTGACATTCGTGCCTCTTGAGTTAATATGCGTGGAGAGGATGGATCTGGGTCTCCTCTCAGGATGTCAAACAAAGGTTTTAACTCTCCTGTTGTAAGTTTTAGATAAGGACGAAGCCAATTAATATCTCCTAGTAGACGTTGAAAATCATTAAGAGTCTGCAAGGAATCCTGTCTCACCTGAACTTTTTGAGAGAGAATTTTGTTAGGAAATAACTCAAAACCTAAAAACAAGTGAGGAGGGTGGATCTGAACTTTTTCTGGAGAAACCTGGAGTCCTTGATTTTGAAGGGAATTAATAAGCTCTTTTAAGTCTTTGAAACGCAGTTTACGAAACTCTGTCTGTCTGATAGGAACAGTCAATTGTTCACCTGGCTCATGCTCTATTTCATTGTCACTCTCAGAACTTGTTCTGTCCTCACTGTTACTGTCTGAAAGATCGGCCTGGGGAGCTCTTGAAGGCCCGATTTCCACAGAAGCAGATCTGGTACGGATGGTTGAGAGCTGTTCCTCTCCCGTAGAGGTGGGCGGGTCACAGCTAGCAGCTCCTGTAGAGCGGGTGATTACAGGAAAAGCTAATGCTTTGTTTTTCACAGCTCGCGCGCGGAGCCTTCTTATTTACGTTGCCCGAGGCTGTGGCCGAGGGAGGGGCAAGAATGGTCTCTTTTAAGGAATTTTGGAGTGACGCAAGCTCTGTGGACAGGCGAGCGTACTGTTGCTGTAACTCTAATACTTCTCTTAATCCTGCTACTTGAGATGCGAGCTTATCTTTGGCATCAATGAGAGTGGGAACTGGTAAAGCTTGAGGCCATGGCGCGGGAGTGCAGATCGGCGGCAAGTAGGGAGGGGGATTGAGAGGAGGAGCTGAGGCACCCTGTAGCCGCTCCGGTTTACGGGGCCGGACTACTTGTTCTTCTACCTCTTCTGAGTCTCTAGAAATTAAAGGACCCTCTGCCAAAGATTTATTAAAGACTGGATTGATTAGTGGCGGGTTGGCAGGGGCAGGCTGCGTGAACTGTGCAGGCAAGACGCCTACTGGGACCTGCGGATAAAGAGTAGCCTGTGGAACTTTAGGCCCTTCTGCAGCTTTTGGAGCATTAGTAGTAGGGAGGGAGCCCTCTACAGCTTCCCGAGACAAGGGACGGAGGCAAAATTCTGCCACTGACAAAAGTTGCTGTTTCTCTGGATCATCAACTGCATTTTCTACCAAATCACGGATCAAACTCCAATAAGTAAATACATTTGCAGGGACCGCCTCGGGGCCCTGCTTTGCTAAAATGTCATTTAATTCTCTACCTACTCTTCTCCATTTCTTACAATGTATGTCCGCTCCATCTATAATGAACCACGGGCATACCTGCCACTTATCCCGTCCTGCGGGATTCAGTTATTCGTGGGTGCGAGGGGGACCGCGAACCTGGAAGGAAATGGGAGGAAAAGAAAGAGAGGCGGAGACCAAGTAGAATTGTACCTATCAAGGTCTCGTTTATTAAGCTGAGGTGCCTTCTTTTTAAAGCATACATCGCGGAGAATATGGGAGGGGTCGAGGGGGAATTATACAAAGAACAAAGAAGTGGGCATCTGCTGACATGGGGGCTGAGGTCAGGCGCCAAACTTGCGGGCACTCTGCATCTTATCTCTGGAACATAGATCTTCCCTGACAGCCTTGGGTGTCAGGCTGGGCTCAGGCGTAACTCATGTCCTTGGATGTCATGGGAACTCAGGAAGAGATAAGGAAGAGGGGACCATTATTCAACTTTACAGCCTTAGGTGTTAGGAAGGGAATAAGGAGAAAGGGGGGTGGCAACCAGCTCTTAGCACAAGGCCATTTGATTTGTTAAAGAGATTTGAGAAGGGATCATCTTCTCACGGGATGGTCTCTGACACGCCAAGATATTTTATATAATTTGTGACTATTGAGAAGGGTGTTGTTTCCCTAATTTCTTTCTCAGCCTGTTTATTCTTTGTGTAGAGAAAGGCCATTGACTTGTTTGAGTTAATTTTATATCCAGCTATGTCATTGAAGCTGTTTATCAGGTTTAGGAGTTCTCTGGGTGGAATTTTTAGGGTCACTTATATATACTATTATATCATCTGCAAAAAGTGATATTTTGACTTCATCGTTTTCAATTTGTATTCCCTTGATCTCCTTTTGTTGTCGAATTGCTCTGGTTAGGACTTCAAGTACAATGTTGAATAGGTATGGGGAGAGTGGACAGCCTTGTCTAGTCCCTGATTTTAGTAGGATTGCTTCAAGCTTCTCACCAATTATTTTGATGTTGTCTACTGGTTTACTGTAGATTGCTTTTATCATGTTTAGGTATGGGCCTTGAATTCCTGACCTTTCCAAGACTTTTATTATGAATGGTTGTTGGATCTTGTGGAATGCTTTTTCTGCATCTAAAGAGATGATAATGTGGTTTTTGTCTTTGAGTTTGTTTATATAATGGATTATGTTGATGGATTTCCCTATATTGAACCATCCCTGCATCCCTGAAATAAAACCTACTTGGTCAGGATGGATGATTGCTTTAACGTGTTCTTGGATTCGGTTAGCGAGAATTTTATTGAGTATTTTTGCATCAATATTCATAAGGAAAATTGGTCTGAAGTTCTCTATATTTGTTGGATCTTTCTGTAGTTTAGGTATCAGAGTAATTGTGGCTTCATAGAATGAGTTGGATAGAGTTCCTTCTACTTCTATTTTGTGGAATATTTTGCGCAGAACTGGAATTAGATCTTCTTTGAAGGTCTGGTAGAACTCTGCACTAAACCCATCTGGTCCTGGGCTTTTTTTGGCTGGAAGTCTATTAATGAGTGCTTCTATTTCTTTAGGGGATATGGGACTGTTTAGCTCCTTAACTTGATCCTGATTTAATTTTCATACCTGGTATCTGTCTAGAAATTTGTCCATTTCGTCCAGGTTTTCCAGTTTTGTTGAGTATAGCCTTTTGTAGAGGGATCTGATGGTGTTTTGGATTTCTTCAGGATCTGTTCTTATGTCTCCCTTTTCATTTCTGATTTTGTTAATTAGGATGTTGTCCCTGTGCCCTCTAGTGAGTCTAGCTAATGGTTTATCTATCTTTTTGATTTTCTCAAAGAACCAACTCCTCATTTGGTTAATTCTTTGAATAGTTCTTCTTGTTTCCACTTGGTTGATTTCACCCCTGAGTTTGATTATTTCCTGCCATTTACTTCTCTTGGGTGAATTTTCTTCCTTTTTTTCTAGAGTGTTTAGATGTGTTGTCAAGTTGCTAGTGTGTGCTCTCTCTAGTTTATTTTTGGAGGCACTCAGAGCTATGAGTTTCCCTCTTAGAAATGCTTTCATTGTGTCCCACAGGTTTGGGTAAGTTGTGGCTTCATTTTCTTTAAACTGTAAAAAGTCTTTCATTTCTTTCTTTATTCCATTCTTGACCAAGTTATCATTGAATAGAGTGTTATTCAGTTTCCACGTGAATGTTGGCTTTCTATTATTTATGTTGTTATTGAAAATCAGCCTTAGTCCATGTTGGTCTGATAGGATGCATGGGACAATTTCAATATTTTTGTTATCTGTTGAGGCCTGTTTTGTGACCAATTATATGGTCAATTTTAGAGAAGGTCCCGTGAGGTGCTGAGAAGAAGGTATATCCTTTTGTTTTAGGATAAAATGTTCTGTAGATATCTGTTAAGTCCATTTGTTTCATAACTTCTGTTAGTTTCACTCTGTCCCTGTTTAGTTTCTGTTTCCATGATCTGTCCATTGATGAAAGTGGTGTGTTGAAGTCTCCCAGTATTATTGTGTGAGGTGCAATGTGTGCTTTGAGCTTTACTAACGTGTCTTTTATGAATGTGGCTGCCCTTGCATTTGGGGAATAGATATTCAGAATTGAGAGTTCCTCTTGGAGGATTTTACCTTTGATGAGTATGAAGTGTCCCTCCTTGTCTTTTTTGATAACTTTGGGTTGGAAGTCGATTTTATTCGATATCAGAATGGCTACTCCAGCTTGTTTCTTCAGACCATTTGCTTGGAAAATTGTTTTCCAGCCTTTCAATCTGTGATAGTATCTGTCTTTTTCCCTGAGATGGGTTTTTGTAAGCAGCAGAATGTTGGGTCCTGTTTGTGTAGCCAGTCTGTTAGTCTATGTCTTTTTATTGGGGAAATGAATCCATTGATATTAAGAGATATTAAGGAAAAGTAATTGTTGCTTTCTTTTATTTTTGTTGTTAGAGTTGGCATTCTGTTCTTGTGGCATTCTTCTTTTATGTTCATTGAGCGATTAATTTCTTGCTTTTTCTAGGGCATGATTTCCGTCCTTGTATTTTTTTTTTTCTGTTATTATCCGTTGAAGGGCTGGATTCGTGGAAAGATAATGTGTGATTTTTTTTTTTTTTTTTTTTTTTTGTCGTGGAATACTTTGGTTTCTCCATCTATGGTAATTGAGAGTTTGGCAGGGTATAGTAACCTGGGCTGGCATTTGTGTTGTCTTAGTGTCTGTATAACATCTGTCTGGGCTCTTCTGGCTTTCATAGTCTCTGGTGAAAAGTCTGGTGTAATTCTGATAGGCCTGCCTGTATATGTTACTTGACCTTCTCCTTACTGCTTTTAATATTCTATCTTTATTTACTTCATTTGTTGTTCTGATTATTATGTGTCGGGAGGAATTTCTTTTCTGGTCCAGTCTATTTGGAGTTCTGTAGGCTTCTTGTATGATCATGGGCATCTCTTTCTTTAGGATTGGGAAGTTTTCTTCTATTATTTTGTTGAAGATATTTGCTGGCCCTTTATGTTGAAAATCTTCATTCTCATCAACTCCTATTATTGGTAGGTTTGGTCTTCTCATTGTGTCCTGTATTTCCTGGATGTTTTGAGTTAGGATCCTTTTGCACTTTGTATTTTCTTTGATTGTTGTGCCGATGTTCTCTATGGAATCTTCTGCACCTGAGATTCTCTCTTGCATCTCTTGTATTCTGTTGCTGATGCTTGCATCTATGGTTCCAGATTGCTTTCCTAGGGTTTCTATCTCCAGCATTGCCTCACTTTGGGTTTTCTTTATTGTGTCTACTTCCCTTTTTAGGTCTAGAATGGTTTTATTCATTTCCATTACCTGTTTGGATGTGTTTTCCTGTTTTTCTTTAAGGACTTCTACCAGTTTGGTTGTGTTTTCCTGTTTTTCTTTAAGGACTTTTCCCAGTTTGGTTGTGTTTTCCTGTTTTTCTTTAAGGACCTGTAACTCTTTAGCAGTGCTCTCCTGTATTTCTTTAAGTGAGTTATGAAAGTCCTTCTTGATGTCCTCTAACATCATCATGAGATATGCTTTTAAATCTGGGTCTAGATTTTCGACTGTGTTGGGGTGCCCAGGACTAGTTGGGGTGGGAGTGCTGCATTCTGATGATGGTGAGTGGTCTTGATTTCTGTTAGTAGGATTCTTACGTTTGCCTTTCACCATCTGGTAATCTCTGAAGCTAGCTGTTATAGTTGTCTCTGGTTAGAGCTTGTTCCTCAGGTGACTCTGTTAGCCTCTATCAGCAGACCTGGGAGGCTGGCTCTCTCCTTAGTTTCAGTGGTCAGAGTATTCTCTGCAGGCAAGCTCTATTCTTGCAGGGAAGGTGCCCAGATATCTGGTGTTCGAACCTGCCTCCTGGCAGAAGTTGTGTTCCAATCACCAGAAGTCTTAGGATCCCGTGGGGAATCCTTTGTGGGTCCTTGCAGGTGTCTGGAGACTCCTCTGGCAAGGCACCCCGATACTCGAGTGGACCGGAAGGGACTTGTGCCCCAGCAGAGGCCAGGTTGCCTGCTTCCCTAGTTAATGTAGTCTCAGGTTCCGCACGATTGGATTGGAGCAGATGCTGTGTTTCACTCACCAGAGGTCTTAGGATCCCGTGGGGAGTCCTGTGCGGGTCCTTGCAGATGTCCGGAGACTCCTCTGGCAAGGCACCCCAATACTCGAGTGGATTGGAAGGGACTTGTGGTCTTCTTTCTTCTTGTCCTTTCATATGGTCTGTGATTTGTGTCTTGGGTAGTCAGTACTTCTGGGCTAATATGCACATATCAGTGAGGACATGCCATGTATGTTCTTTTGTAAGTGGGTTACCTTACTCAGACAATCAGTTTCCTTAAAGAACTAAAAGAGGGCAGCTTTCACAAGAGGCTGGGCTCTCCATCTTCAATCAATGACTAAGAAAGTGACTTGCAGATTGTCGTACAGCCTGATCTTATGAAAGCATTTTTATAATTAAAGTTCTGTCCTCTCAATAGATGCCCATGAACATACAGGAAGCCTACAGAAATCCAAATACACTGGACCATAAATGAAATTACTCCAGTCACATAATAATCAAAACACCAAATGAACTAAACAATGAAAGAATATTAAAAGCATTAAGGAAAAATTCAAGTAACATATAAAGGGAGGCTTATCAGAATTATACAAGATTTCTCACCAGAAAATATGAAAGCTAGAAGATCCTGGGTAGATCTCATACAGACCCTAAGAGAACACAAATCCCAGCACAGGCTACTATACTCAGCAAAGTTCTCAATTATTATAAATGGATAAAACAAGATATTCCATGACCAGGCCAAATTTACACAAATCTTTCCACAAAGCCGGCTATACAAAGGATCATAGATGGAAAACACACACAAAAGGAGGGAAACTAAACCCTAGAAAAAGCCAGAAAGTAATTTTCCAACAAACCAAAAAGAAGATAGCCACAAAAATATAATTTCACCTTTAACAACAAAAAGAATAGGAAGTAACAATCACTTTTCCTTAGTATCTTTTAACATCAATGGACTTATTCTCCAATAAATTACTTAGACTAATAGACTAAATATGCAAACAGGACCCAGCATTTTGTTGCATACAAAAAACACACCTCAGTGACACAGATAGACACTACCTCAGAATAAAATGTTGGAAACAAATTTCCAAGCAGATTATCCTAAGAAACAAGCTAGAGTAGCCAATCTAATATTGGATAAAACCAAATGTCAACCAAAAGTTATCAAAAAAGTAAGGACAGAAACTTCATACTGGTCAAAGGAAAAAAAAATATACCAATTCTGAACATCTATGCTCCAAATGGAAGGGCACCCACATTCATAAAAAAAAAAAAAAAAAAAAAAAACTTTGCAAAGCCCAAAACATACATTGCATCCCACACAATGATAGTGGGAGTCTTCAACTCCCCACTCTCAGCAATGTACAGATCATGAAAATAGGAACTAAACAAAGACACAGTGAAACTAATAGAAGTTATGAACTAATTGGATCTAACAGGTATTTATAGAACATTTCATCCTAAAGCAAAATAATATACCTTCATCTCAGGACCTCATGATATCCTCTCCAAAACTGACCATATATAATTGGTCACAAAACAGGACTCAACAGATACACGCTAGAAAAAAATTCCCATGTATCCTATCAGATCACCATGGACTAAGGCTGGAATTCAATACCAAGAAAAAAAAAAAGAAAGGAAAGCACACATACACATGAAAGCTGAACAACACTCTACTAAATGATAACTTGTTCAAGGAAGAAATAAAGAAAGAAATTAAAGACCGTTTAGAATTTAATAAAAATGAAGACACATCATACCTAAACTCATGGGACACAATGAAAGCAGTCCTAAGAGGAGAACTCCTAGCACTGAGTGCCTCCAAAAAGAAACTGGAGAGAGTTTACACTCGATGCTTGACAGCATATCTAAAATCTCTAGAACATAAAGAAACAAATACACTCGAGAGGAATAGACAACAGGAAATAACACCAAACACTGGGCTGAAATCAAACAAGTGGAAACAAAAAGAACTATACAAATAATCAACAAAACCAGCAGCTGATTCTTTGAGAAATTCAACAAGATTAAGATAGACCTCTAGCCAGACTAATCAGAGGGCAAAGAGACAGTATCCAAATTAAGATCAGAAATGAAAAGGGAGATATAACAACAGAAATTGAGGAAATTTTTTAAAAAATCATCAGATTGTACTACAAAAGCTTATACTCAACAAAACTGGAAAATCTAGATGAAATGGACAGTTTTCTATACAGATTCCACAGTTATAACAGGATCAGATAACCCATCTAAACATTCCCATAACCCCGAAAGAAATAGAAGCAGTCAATAAAATTCTACCAACCAATAAAAGTCCAAGACCAGATGGGTTTAGTGGAGAATTCTATCAGACTTTCAAGGAAGACCTAATACAAGTGCTCTTCAAATTATTCCACAACATAGAAACAGAAGGAACACTAACTAATCCATTCTATGAAGCCACAGTTACACTGTGTATCATCTCTTGGTGATGGATCTATTTCTGTCTAATTGGGAACTTGTGTAACAATTTCCTTTCATAGAGAGCTTCATTATAGATTTTTTTCTACTTCTATCATGTTTAAAATTCCAAATATATTTTATAAAGAGACTGAGTACATATTACTTTTAACTCCCAAAAATATCATGCAAATTCAAGAGGCATTTAACTATTATAAATTATTACAATTTTTTTTACAGATACTGAGATACAGTTCACAGAGCTCAAAAAGGTCAACAAGCTGAAATGCCCAAGTGAGGATGCCTCAGCCCCACTTGGGAGGGAGAAGTAAGCTATCACAAGTGGGAAGGAAGGAGGGACCTAAGAGAGAAATGGAATGGGGGGAGTGAGGTGGAAAGGGGTACCTAATCTGGTATTGGGTAAAGGGAAAGGACTGAAACTCTGATGGCCAGCAGAAAGACTGGAAACAGGCATCCTCTGGAAATAGGAGGTTGGGGTGACCATCCAGAATTCACTGGAGACCCGGGAGGTGAGAGTCTCTTAGGACTCAAACTGAAGGACCTTAGATGATAATAACAGGCATTAGTGAGAGGGAACTTATAGAGCCTACCTCCAGCAGTAAGACAGAGCATCAAATGAGGGAGAATGGGCCCATCCTACAGTCATAATTTTAACCCACAATTGCTCCCGTATGAAAGAATTACAGGGATGGAAATGGAGAGGAACTTGAGGAAAAGAAGGTCCAGCAACAGACCCAAAGTGGGGTCCAGCTCAAGCGGAGGTCCCAAGGCCTGACACTATTATTGAGGCTATGAAGTGCTCACAAAAAGGGACTTAGCATGACCACAATCCAGAAGACCCAACAAGCAAATGAAAGAGTAAGATGAAGATATTTGCACCAACCAATGGACAGAAGCATCTGTCCCCTGTTGTTGAATTAGGGAAGGCTGAAAGAATCTGAGGAGCAGGGCGACCCTTAGGAGGACCAGCAGTCTCAATTAATCTGGATCACTGAGATCTCTCAAACACTGGACCACCAAGCAGTCAGCATACACCAGCTGATATGAGGCCCCCAACACTCATACAGTAGAGGACTTCCAGGCCTGTGTTCATTCAGAGATGATGCACTTAACTCTCAAGAGACTGGAGGCCCTAGGGTGTTTACAGGTCAGGTTGGGTGGGACATGGGGATATCCACATGGAAACACGCAGTGGATAGGATGTACGGGTTGTTGGACATGTAGGAGGATGGATAGAAAGTGGGAATAAAATGTAGAGTGTAAAAAATAAATTAATTCTTTAATTATAAAAAATAGAAAAATAAAGTAAAAAATGCTAATACTGAGTTGCATATTTTAAAATACTTTTTTAGTTTAATAAAAATACACAATTCCAAAAATTACACTATGACATTAAAAAGAAAATAAAACAGGAGCAAAAATAAATGACTGACTGACTGAATGAATAAATAAATAAAAGATTAAATAAATAAAATACAGTTCACTACTTGCAGGTGATAATATTTTTAAAAGTCAAAACAAATATACAAATCACAGTTCTCAGTAACTTTCCTCAATAGGTTCTCGTTCTTAACTGAGTGATGACTGTAAGCTCACCTTTTTCATGTCTTCATAGTACAGTACCAAGATGTTGTCCCATTCTCTCATGGACAGCCAGCCACGGACATGCTCAAACCATGATCCATATAATACTGTGTGCAGGAAGAAGTAGAGTGTGTCAATTACAAAGTAATAACACAGGGTCTGCTTGACTTTTTTCATTTTCTGAAAGCAGCAGCAGAAAGCTTCACTAAGAAAAATCTAACTAGTCTGTATTTATAGCATTAAACATGATGTTTGATGTTGATACACAAATAGAGAACTGATAAAATCAAGTTCATTATCAAACTCATTACCACACAGATTTACCATTGATGCCATGAGGAGATATTCTACTGCCAAGGTGCAAGGACAGAGGTGTGTGCTGGGGGAAACCTATCACACCAATACAGAAATCCAGAGGTGATTCCTGTAAGTACCTGCCTCCTGCTGAGGTGTATGAAGTCAACAGAAAGATTTGATAACAGAGATGGGAGAACAGTATTTTATATGGTGTTGGAAAGAAAGATTCCAATTTATACAACAACCTACTGGCAGAAATCTAATAGATGTATGAATCAAAGCTATATGACATCATTAATAATCACATCAACAAAATTAGTTAAGGGGATAAGGCACCTTTGTGTGTGTGTGTGTGTGTGTGTGTGTGTGTGTGTGTAAGGGAGAGAGAGAGAGAGAGAGAGAGAGAGAGAATGTTTGTGAAGTTTTATAATTATCTTAGCATATGTATTGGATGCAAATCTGTTGCTTATGAAAACTATATAAGGCACTGCCAAGTGGGGAAGACAAGAGACAGAAGAATTTCAACAGAATCCCTCAACTCAGCATACCTATGTCTACAATTCCCTTTGGGAGTATCTGGGGGTATCCTTTCCTGTAGCATTCCCCAGCCTGAAGTGGGATGGTGCAGACCTTGTTGCCACTGAGGTGGGGCCATGTGCCATGAAGCTTCCCAACTTGGCTGGCTTCTTTTGTTTGTGTCAACTACTGCTGTGCTTCCCTGGGATCCTGCTGACAGCTGAGACACCTTTGAGACAATCCACGTTGCACAGCGTCTTTGGGCTGGATCCAGGTACCTGGATGGACTGGCAGGGGGATAGGCCCACCCCCTATATAAGCTTAGACTCTAAGTAGACTTTAAGGTGCCTTGAACAGAGTACTTTTGTCTTGGCATCATCATTTCTCTCCCCATCTAGTCTCTTTCAGCCCCGGCCTGCCTTTCCGGAGTATCCAGTTCATTTAAGCTGCAGGCTGCTTACAACTACAGATTGGTGCCTCGAAAACAGACCTGAAAACAGTGGGTTACGGGACCTCTGTCTCACGTGGAGATCCATGAGAAGGGAAGAATAAGAAGATCGTATCCGGCACAGTGAGCAACAGGTATTTATGCTAGCGCTGGTTTTAAACTTCATTTTTTAAAGTGTTGCTGGAGGTGCGATAGGATACGGGCTCAGTTGGAATAGTGCTAACCTGGCGCTGTTTCCACCTAGGGTTTGGCAGCGAAAAATGGGACTAGAAACTTCAAAACAGGCGGCTGCCCGCAATAAAGAACTGCATCAGGCGAGAGGAGTAGGGTTTAAAATAATAAAATAAAGTAAAATAAAATAAAGTAAAATAAAATAAAATAAAATAAAGGAAAATGGATTTTGAAACTCTCCCAGAGACAGAGAGAAATCGGAGGACACTCTGTTTTATTCTCTCGCCCCTACAGGAGAAGTTCTCTACCCTCTTTGTATTGTCTAAGTTTGGTGCACCAATCTGTCCACGTGTCAATTCATATATGATTTTGTTTCATTCTCTGAATGACTGAATGTTCTGTGTTTCTTGTTGGAAAATAAAAATGGCTAAGACTTTATCTGCTGGTTCAGCAGAGCCTGAGAGTGGCTCACACTTTAGCCAAGAATCAAGCACAGCACGGGAGCCACTGCTGGAAAAACTGCTTTTAAAGAAAAGGATTCTGTACCTTCTTAGTTTTAAGGCAAAAAAGCTGATAGTTGATTTTTTCCTAGAAAATTCTCTGCAATCATGATTATTGTGCTTATCGCATGACAAAGTGCTTTTTTATCTCATAATTATAACTATAAAAAGTAAAATTCTTTGATTGGTCTAAATTTATAAGACTCGTGTAGCCGCTGCATTGGTTTTTTACTGGTCTTAAAGGTGTAATATGCTCTGCGTATCTTCATCATAGAGTTTTAGCTTATAAGTTATTGGGTATGATTAAAAGGATGTAACATTGGTTATAAGACAGATTTATATTGGTAACTCAGGGTTGGAGTCTTTCAAACACATGGCATAAAGCAGGCCAAAAAAACTAGGCCTCTAAGGATACTTCTAGTTGAGATAATATTTTACGTGATTCTTATCCTAGAAAGTAGACTTATAAAGATAAGATTTACAACAATGTCGCTTTAATGAAGCATTAAAATTGGCACTGTCATGCATTCATAGGTATAAATTGGCAGCCAAACTTTGTAACATGATAGTGGTATTTCTAATTTTGATTTTAAAGATGATAAATTGTTTTAAAATTGGGTTTTGATTTCCCAAAGTTATAGTTATTGTCTAATATGGCAAAAGTAACTTAAAAATTCTAAAATCTGTCCTCATGGCAAGAGGAACAAAGCTCAGAGCAGCCTCAGCAGGGCTTGTGTGGCTTTCTTTTGTTTTGCAAAGAGTGCATAGGGAAGTTCTTGCCTGCCTTCAGGGTAATTTACTTTTAGCTAAAAGAACATTGTTGCAGATCTATCCAGATGTTGTTCTAAATAAAGTTGAAATTCAAAATTTAAAAAATTTATAAAAGACTGTAGAACTTATGAAGGCATTACAATCTGTCTTGCCTACTTCATATAAAGTTATTATAGATTGAAAAGTTTGTTTTTTTCCTTTGCATTCTGATAATTGTAAAGAGTTTGCTTCTAGCAAACTGGTAATCACTGGAAAATTTTGCCTCTAGGTATGGCTAATATAGCTTTATATTATGTAAGAAAAATTTTTATTGGCTCATCTTCTATACAAGAAGCTAAGAGTGTGAATCTTTCAGTGTAGAAAGTATTTTATTAGCTAATGCCTCTAAAGGGAAGTTTACTTCAAATCTTTGCTCTCACACAATAAGCTTTAATGTTCTGGGGAGTAGCTGTTTCTCCAGAAAAGATTCAGAGGCAATATCTTTTTAAAATTTAGGGTTTTAGTTATACTAAAAAATTATGTTACAGAAAATATAAGAATGAAAAATTGATTTGTTTCAAAATTTTATTTTCAAAAATTTTCAGTAAATGTTAATTGGCTAAGACCTCACCTTAAGGTCTTAAAGTGACTTAAACCTTTGTTGGATGTTATCAAGAGAGATACAAATTAACTAGTAAAGAACAAAAGGCTCTGCAGAAAATAAAGGAAGGTTTTATAATCATTATCAATTATAATCAATGGTAACTAAATATTAGCTGCTTATTTTAGTTATGGTTATTAAATGTGCCCACAGCAATTTTTGGCAAGAGAAAACATTAATATAAAATCATCTTTCTTCACCTCAAAGTAAAGTTTTAACATCCTTTTAAGGCTGCTGTAGTGTTAATTAAGAATTGTAAGATAAATTCATATATTTTAGAAAACCTATAACAAAAAATTTTGTCTTAAAAACCTGAAGAAGTGTCTGTTCCTTGTTCCAAACAGCAATTAAATTGGTTATTGCAGAATATTGATATTTGGCCTATTGCATACCATCATTTTAAATAAAATTGATAATCACTATCATAAAGATAAATTAAAAATTATTTTATGCATGCTTTTGTACCTTCTATAAATTCATGTATGCATGCATCTCATTTACTGTGTTTAAAAACAACCCTTCTATGGGAGAAAAGTATATGGAAATTGGATCACATTCTTATTCTTTTGAGTTTCCTCCTGCTTCAGCACAGATAATTATATTGTGTGCTGTAGATGGTGTTTTAAAATGTTGAATAATCAAGCTTTAATTTGTATATTTAACAATATATATCTCAGAGATTACAATTGCTTAAAATTGTTCATCCCTCAGACCCTATAATTTCTCAATTTTGCAATGGTTTATGCATATACAACTCATAAGAAAAACTGCTCTTCTTTTCAGAAGACTATTTTTGGACATTTAATAATTTGTCCTAGATTGCCTGGACAAGACCTTAAGGCAATACCATGCTAGATTTATATCTCAGGCAGATTATAGGCCTTACACATAAATAATTGGCCATATAATCTCATTCTTTATATAATCAAAGCAGTATTGGCCTAAGATAATATTTTGGTATTTGAGAGAATGTGCATGTCAAATTGTAAAACATTTGTTCTTAGTGCCCTCAGTTTCTACCTGTTTCCACATAATGGTGTTAATTCTTCAAATCTTATACTTAATCAATTACTGCAAATGGATACTCTTACTTCTGATTAATAAATAAATTATGCACATGTGACTATTAATACCTTTTCAAGCTTTCTAGTTACAACTGCTCTACAAGAGAAACAACTAAAAGTATAGTTAGCCATTTCCTATGTTAATTTTTTTTATATACTTGGTGTTACAAATTAGATTACAACAGATATTGGAACTGGCTATAATTTGCAAGTATTTGTGATGTTTTGTCACAGCAGAGTTGACAGCAGTACTGAATGTTTTTCAGTCTGTAAATGATGTTTTTAATATTTTTACTGATAGTTTATATATTGCATAATCAATTCCCTTATTGGAGACTTGTGGTACGTTTAACTTTAATACACCAGCAGGATCTCTGTTTTCACAATTGCAAAACATCATTCTTGCCCGAAAACAACCATTTTATATTGGTCATATAAGAGCTCATTATGGTCTTCCTGGACTTTCAACTGCAGGCAATGATTGCATCGACAGAGCTCTAATAGGAGAAGCCTTAATTTCAGACCCTGTTGCTTTGGCTAGACGTGATCATGATAAATTTCATCTCTCTAGACATACCTTAAGGCTCTGACAGAAGATCACTAAAGAACAGGCAACAATGATTGTAAAACAATATCCTAAATGTATTACACATCTCCTATGCTGCATTTAGGAGTTAATCCACTAGGTCTTATGCCTAATCATATTTGTCAAATGGATGTAACTCATGTGGAATTTGGAAAATTAAAATATATACATGTTTGTATTGACACTTGTTTGGGATTTCTTTTTGCTTCTCTCAATACAGGAGAGGCCTCTAGAAATGTAATTCACAATTGTTTACAAGCCTTTAATGCTATTGGATTGCCTAAACTCATTTGTCGCGTCCAACTCGACCAGCAAGAAAAACGCAACCACCGGTTCTTCTTAAAGCAGTTTACTCAGGCAGCTTCTCACTTCAAATCCCCCAGCCTCTCTGGTTACAAGTGTTTTTCTCCACTCCAGCCACAACCACGCCCCCACCAATCACCACAGGTCACATCACCTCACCAGGCAGGCTTGCTCAGCCAATCAGGGATTAAGGGCAGGCAATCCAACGAACATGGGCTTATTTACAGCCTGGAATAGATTTCCATCCGGCTGGCCAGGAAGTCAGGAATGGCTTCCCACACTCATTAAGACAGAAAATTGGCCATCCTATACTGACAACAATTTCACTTCATTTTGTAAGGAATTTGGTATCAAACATAAAACTGGAATTCCTTATAACCCTATGGGACAAGGAATTGTTGAACGTGCTCATTGAACTCTGAAAAATTGGCTTTTAAAAACAAAGCAGGGGCCCTTCCAATCCATGCCAGCACTGAGGTTCCTTGGCCGCAGACTCTCTGGACACCTACAAGGACCCCACAGGACACTCCATGGGATTTTAAGACCTTTGGTGAGTGGAACACAGAGTCTGCTCCAATCCAATCGTGAGGGACCTGAGACTGCATTAATTAGGGAAGCAGAAAACCCAACCTGATCAGGGTCACAAGTCCCTTCTGGTCCACGCCAGCACCAAGGTTCCTTGGCTGCGAAGTCTCCGGATACCCACAAGGACCCCACAGGACCCTCCATGGGATCTTAAGACCTCTGGTGAGTGGAATACAGCATCTGCTCCAATCCAAACTCGCATGACCTGAGACTGCATTAATTAGAGAAGCAAAAAACCTGGCCTGATCAGGGTCACAAGTCCCTTCTTGTCAATGCCAGCACCGAGGTTCTTTGGCCGCAGAGTCTCTGGACACCCACAAGGACCCCACAGGACCCTCCATGGGATCTTAAGACCTATGGTGAGTAGAACACAACTTCTGCCAGAAGGCAGGTTCGAACACCACATATCTGGGCACCTTCCATGCAAGAGGAGAGCTTGCCTGCAGAGAGTACTCTGAACACTGAAACTAAGGAGAGAGCTAGTCTCCCAGGTCTGCTGATAGAGGCTAACACAATCACCTGAGGAACAAGATCTAACCAGAGACAACTATAACAACTAACTTCAGAGATTAACAGATGGCGAAAGGCAAATGTAAGAGTCTTACTAACAGAAACCAAGACCACTCACCATCATCAGAACGCAGCACTCCCACCCCACCCAGTCCTGGACACCCCAATACACCTGAAAAGCTAGACACGGATTTAAAAGCATATCTCATGATGATGGTAGAGGACACAAGAAGGACTTTAAGAACTCACTTAGAGAAATACAGGAGAGCACTGCTAAACAGGTAGAAGACCTTAAAGAGGAAACACAAAAATCCCTTAAAGAATTGCGGGAAAACACGACCAAACAGGTGATGGAATTGAATAAAACCATCCAAGACATAAAAAGGGAAGTAGACACAATAAAGAAAACCCACAGTGAGGCAACGCTGGAGATAGAAACCCTAGGAAAGAAATCTGGAACCATAGATGCGAGCATCAGCAACAGAATAAAGAGATGGAAGAGAGAATCTCAGGTGCAGAAGATTCTATAGAGAAAATGGACACAACAATCAAAAAAAAAAAAATACAAAACGCAATAAGATCCTAACTCAAAACACCCAGAAAATCCAGGACACAATGAGAAGACCAAACCTACCGATAATAGGAGTAGATGAGAATGAAGATTTTCTACTCAAAGGGCCAGCAAATATCTTCAAAAATATTATAGAAGAAAATTTACCAAACCTAAAGAATGACATGCCCATGAACATACAAAAAGCCTACTAAACTCAAAATAGACTGGACCAGAAAAGAAATTCCTCCCAACACATAATAATCAGAACAACAAATGCACTAAATAAAGATAGAATATTAAAAGCAGTAAGGAGAAGGTCAAGTAACATATAAAGGCATGCCTATCAGAAATAACCAGACTTTTCACCAGAGACTATGAAAGACAGAAAATCCTAGACAGATGTTATGCAGACACTAAAAGAACACAAATGCCAGCCCAGGCTACTATACCCGGCCAAAATCTCAATTACCATAGAAGGAGAAACCAAAGTATTCTATGACAAAACCAAATTCGCACATTATCTTTCCATGAATCCAGCCCTTCAAAGGATAATAACAGAAAAAAAAAATACAAGGACGGAAACCACGCCCTAATAAAAGCAAGAAAGTAATCCCTCAACAAACCAAAAAGGAGACAGTCACAAGACCAGAATGCCAACTCTAACAACAAAAATAATAGGCAGCAACAATTACTTTTCCTTAATATCTCTTAATATCAATGTACTCAATTCCCCAATAAAAAGATATAGACCAACAGACTGGCTACACAAACAGGACCCAACATTTTGCTGCTTACAGGAAACCCATCTCAGGGAAAAAGACAGACACTACCTCAGAGTGAAAGGCTGGAAAACAATTTTCCAAGCAAATGGTCTGAAGAAACAAGCTGGAATAGCCATTTTAATATCAAATAAAATCGACTTCCAACCCAAAGTTATCAAAAAAGACAAGGAGGGACACTTCATACTCATCAAAGGTAAAATCCTCCAAGAGGAACTCTCAATTCTGAATATCTATGCTCCAAATGCAAGGGCAGCCACATTCATTAAAGACACGTTAGTAAAGCTCAAAGCACACATTGCACCTCACACAATAATATTGGGAGACTTCAACACACCACTTTCATCAATGGACAGATCATGGAAACAGTAACTAAACAGGGACACAGTGGAACTAACAGAAGTTATGAAACAAATGGACTTAACAGATATCTACAGAACATTTTATCCTAAAACAAAAGGATATACCTTCTTCTCAGCACCTCACGAGACCTTCTCTAAAATTGACCATATAATTGGTCACAAAACAGGCCTCAACAGATACAAAAATATTGAAATTGTCCCATGCATCCTATCAGACCACCATGGACAAAGTCTGATCTTCAATAACAACATAAATAATGGAAAGCCAACATTCACGTGGAAACTTAACAACACTATTCTCAATGATACCTTGGTCAAGGAAGGAATAAAGAAAGAAATTAAAGACTTTTTAGAGTTTAATGAAAATGAAGCCACAACATACCCAAACCTATGGGACACAATGAAAGCATTTCTAAGAGGGAAACTCATAGCTCTGAGTCCCTCAAAAAAGAAACTAGAGAGAGCACACACTAGCAGCTTGACAACACATCTAAAAGCTCTAAAAAAGAAAAAAAAAAAAAAAAAAGGAAGCAAATTCATCCAAGAGGAGTAGACTGCAGGAAATAATCAAACTCGGGGCGAAATCAATCAAGTGGAAACAAGAAGAACTATTCAAAATTCAAAGAATCAACCAAACAAGGAGCTGGTTCTTTGAGAAAATCAACAAGATAGATAAACCCTTAACTAGACTCACTAGAGGGCACATGGACAGCATCCTAATTAACAAAATCAGAAATGAAAAGGGAGACATAACAACAGATCCTGAAGAAATCCAAAAGACCATCAGATCCTTCTACAAAAGGCTATACCTAACAAAA
This sequence comes from Mus caroli, assembly GCF_978045245.1. Lineage (NCBI taxonomy): Eukaryota > Metazoa > Chordata > Mammalia > Rodentia > Muridae > Mus > Mus caroli. The sequence continues at coordinate 128,733,170 of NW_028227263.1, read as the reverse complement.
TTGGAAAACCTGGACGAAATGGACAAATTTCTAGACAGATACCAGGTACCAAAGTTAAATCAGGATCAAGTTAATGATCTAAACAGTCCCATATCCCCTAAAGAAATACAAGCAGTTAGTAATAGTCTCCCAACCAAAAGAAGCCCAGGACCAGATGGGTTTAATGCAGAGTTCTACTAGTCCTTCAAAGAAGTTCTAATTCTAGTTCTGCACAAACTTTTCCCCAAAATAGAAGTAGAAGGTACTCTACTCAACCCATTCTATGAAGCCACAATTCCTCTGATACCTAAACCACAGAAAGATCCAACAAAGATAGAGAACTTCAGACCAATTTACCTTATGAATATCAATGAAAAAATACCCAATAAAATTCTCGCAGGATCAATATAGTAAAAATGGCTATCTTTCCAAAAGCAATCTACAGATTCAATGCAATCTTCATCAAAATTCCAACTCAATTCTTCAACGAATTAGAAAGAGCAATCTGCAAATTCATCTGGAATAACAAAAAAACCTAGGATAGCAAAAATCTTCTCAAGGATAGAAGAACCTCTGGCGAATCACCATGCCTAACCTAAAGCTTTACTACAGAGCAATTTTGATAAAAACTGCATGGTACTGGTATAGTGACAGACAAGTAGACCAATGGAATACAATTGAAAACCCAGAAATGAGCCCACACCTATGGTCACTTGATCTTTGACATGGGAGCTAAAACCATCCAGTGGAAAAAAGGCAGCCTTTTCAACAACTGGTGCTGGCACAACTGGTGGTTATCATGTAGAAGAATGGATCAATTTGCAATAATGCGAATTGATCTTCTCCTATCTCCTTGTACTAAGGTCAAGTCTAAGTGGATCAAGGAATTCCACATAAAACCAGAGACACTGAATTTTATTGAGGAGAAAGTGGGGAAAAGCCTCGAAGACATGGGCACAGGGGAAAAATTCCTGAGTAGAACAGCAATGGCTTGTGCTGTAAGATCGAGAATTGACAAATGGGACCTCATGAAACTGCAAAGCTTCTGCAAGGAAAAAGACACCGTCAATAAGACAAAAAGGCCACCAAAATTTGGGAAAGTATCTTTACCTATCCTCAATCAGATAGGGGACTAATATCCAATATATATATAAAGAACTCAAGAGGGTAGACTCCAGAAAATCAAATAACCCCATTAAAAAGTGGGGCTCAGAGCTAAACAAAGAATTCTCACCTGAGGAATACCAAATAGCTGAGAAGCATCTGAAAAACTGTTCAGCATCCTTAATCATCAGAGAAATGTAAATCAAAACAACCCTGAGATTCCATCTGACACCAGTCAGAATGGCTAAGATCAAAAATTCAGGTGACAGCAGATTTTGGCAAGGATGTGGAGAAAGAGGAACACTCCTCCATTGTTGGTGGGACTGCAAGCTTGTACAACCACTCTGGAAAACAGTCTGGTGGTTCCTCAGAAAACTGAACATAATATTACTGAAAGATCCAGCAATTCCTCTCCTGGGCATATACCCAGAAGATGTTCCAACATGTAATAAGGACACATGTTCCACTATGTTCATGGCAGCCTTATTTATAATAGCCAGAAGCTGGAAAGAACCCAGATGCCCCTCAACAGAGGAATGGATACAGAAAATGTGGTACATTTACACAATGAAGTACTACTCAGCTATTAAAAAGAATGAATTTATGAAATTTCTAGGCAAATGGATGGACCTGGAGGTCATCATCCTGAGTGAGGTAACCCAATCACAAAAGAACTCGCACAATATGTACTCACTGATAAGTGGATATTAGCCAGAAACTTAGTATACCCGAGATATAAGATACAATTTGCAAAACACATGAAACTGAAGAAGAATAAAGACTAGTGTGGACACTTTGCCCCTTTTTAGAATTGGCAACAAAATACCCATGGAAGTAGTTACAGAGACAAAGTTTGGAGCTGAGACAAAAGGATCGACCATCTAGAGAATGCCTATCCCGGGATCCATCCCATAATCAGCCTCCAAATGATGATACCATTGCATTCACTGGCAAGAGTTTGCTGAAAGGACCCAGATATAGCTGTCTCTTGTGAGACTATGCTGGGCCTAGCAAACACCTAAGTGGATGCTCATAGTCAACTATTGGATAGATCACAGGGCCCCCAATGGAGGAGCTAGAGAAAGTACCCTAGGAGCTAACGGGATCTGCAACCCTATAGGTGTAACAACATTATGAACTAGCCAGTACCCCGGAGCTCTTGACTCTAGCTGCATATGTATCAAAAGATGGCCTAGTTGGCCATCACTGGAAAGAGAGGCCCATTGGACATGCAAACTTTATATGCCCCAGTACAGGGGAACACCAGGGCCAACAAGTGGGAGTAGATGGATAGGGGAGTGGAGGAGATGGTATGGGAGACTTTTGGGATAGCATTGGGTATGTAATTGAGGAAAATACCTAATAAAAATATTTTAAAAAATAAAAAAAAAAAACAAAAAACAAAACAAAACAAAAAAACAAAACAGGGGCAATTATACCCCCCAAGGTCACCAAAGACACATCTTGCTTTTGTCTTATTTGTTCTAAACTTTTTCAAACTGATGTTAAAGATCAGTCTGCAGTGGATTGCCACTGGCATCCATTTACTTCCAATTCTTATCCAATGGTTAAATGGGGAGACCCATTAAGTAATCGTGGAATGGTCCAGACCCCATTTTATTCTGGGGAAGAGGTTCAGTCTGGTTTTTTTCACAAAAAGAAGATGAGGTGTGATGGCTGCCTGAAAGACTGGTTCATCAAGTGGGCACAGATCCTGAATCTTCTAGTAAGTATGATTACAAACTCGATGTTGGCTAAAAATCCTTTTTAGCCAGAAAAGTTAATTTGGAGCACAGCCTCCATTTCCAGAGAATTTATAGCCTTTCAGTTGATTCTGAAAGCCAGCTCCCCCACACTGAGAGGTCAGAGTCTGAGTTTGACTGTTGCTAATTAGCAACTGAATAAAGTACCTGGACATCCCCAAAGAAGCTTTTATCCTGTTGTTTTTCAACTGTCTCAACTTTGTTTTTTCAAGCAGGTCAGTTTCTCCTTATAGCCTGATTTCAGCAAGCAGGAAGCCTTGCCTCCAGCAATCGCAGGTGGCAGTAATTCATCATTATGAAGAAGCATTTTAAGTATATATTGTGGCTTTGGTCTGATTTGGGAATAAGATGTGCTATGAGGGCCGGTCAGTCAATGATGGGCAACCAGATTTCAGAACTATATCAATCTAAGACAGAGGTAAATGCCAAGAGGCCGTGGTTTGTTAACAATACACCACAGAGCCATGTTTATGTAAAATAAGCACAAACAAGCTGCATATAGCTCCTTGATGGATAAGAATAGTTCACTAAAATCTGAGTCCCCAAGCCAGGCAGTGCCACCAGCCACCATAACTCCCAGGCAGGACAATGGAGCATAAATAAATTTTATGTCTCAGACCAGCTATTTTTATTATATACTTAGGGAGGAATTGTAGCCTCCCCCAGCCTGAAGTGGACTTGTGCAGACCTTGTCACCACTGAGGTGGGGCCACCTGCGGTGGAGCTTTCCAACTTGGCTGGCTTCTTTTGTTTGTGTCAACTGCCTCTGTACTTAGCTGGGATCCTGCTGCCTGCTGAGACACCTTTGAGACAGTCCACATTGCAGGGTGTCTTCAGGCTGGATTCAGGTGCCTGGATGGACTGGCAGGGGATGGGCCTACCCCCTATATAAGCATAGACTCTAAGTAAACTTTAAGGTGCCTTGAACAGAGTACTTTTGTCTTGGTGTCATTATTTCACTCCCGTCTATTCCCTTTCAGCTCCAGCCTGCCTTTCAGGAGTACCCAGTTCATGTAAGCTGCAGGCAGCTTACAACTACACTTTCCATTTCTCAATTTTCAATTTTCAGTCCCTGATTTTTCACATAATGTTCTTATCCTGAATTGAAATCACATACTACAATATAGATGTGCCAGGCCAGATGTCTCTGTAGTGCAATAATGACACAATTGTTATGGGGTTACTTAAATGATGTCTGATTGGATTTGAGGCTTGATCCTTGAGATGGAATTCATGCCTGGTACTATAATTCTGGTCATGAACCCATGGTTGATGATGTCATACTTCCAAACTAGGGTTTCTACTGTCATTTTACTAAATGATCATATTGTCAAACTACAGTCTAAATATTTGTTTCTATACCCATGAATTTGTGCTGTTCTATATCTTTGTTAGACATTAATTTTGCAACTGGCTCTGGTTAATGTAGACTCATAAGTGATCAAACTGTGCAGCATAATTATGAGTGCTCAGTCAGTGATATATCATTCCCTACCCAAGGCTCAGGAAATACCATGGAACAGGAAGTAGAAAGTAAAAGCTAGAGAATGTGGTGGAGTGCTTCAAAATTTTCCTTTGTAAATATTGTCCTTTGAACATGAATTGGCTGTTATGCAAATGTGCTCATATCACCAATGGTTGACTATAGAAATACTCCATAACATAAAGCCAGTTAATATTCCACGATGCATGGGAGAGGATGTCCTAAAACTACACTCCTCACTGAATATCTATTTGCAGTTGATGACTACTAGATGAGAAAGACTTCCACACCCTTTTCATATAGGACCACTGTTATGTTTCTAGTGCCCACATGGACGGCCCCATGTCCATACACATATGAGAATCACAAATTAGCATTAGTGGGTTGTATTGTTTTGAAAAATATTAAGTTGCAGTATGGACATGTTATGCAATGTATAGTGCGTTGGAATGCACACTGGCAAATCTGGTACAATATAATATAACATTCATTTTTTAAATTTTTCAAAAATAGCAATATTACATAAAAACACAAAAAAAATTTTAAAAATTAATCAAGTACAAACAAAGGACATTGGAATATCTAATGGTTGTCTAAATTTAATTCTAGAAGCAGATAATTCAGGAAGAAGGAGCCAATATATGATGCTAATTCATTTTACTTCTGAAGGACACCAATTCCAATATCTAAGACCTATTTATTCCAAGAATGAGTTTTTAAATCTTTTTCAGAAACCACCTCATAATGAGTTTTCATGATAGTTTATCTCTCATCCACCATCAGAAAAGGTTATCCATGTAGTAAACAGAGATTAAGTCACAGACCCACAGCTCCTAATGGTGCAGACAATAAGACACTTTGGAGTGGTAAGCACTAAATTTGGCTTCTATACTAAACCTTTTTCTCCAATGTTCAGAGAACATTTAGGATGTGATGTGAATGTGATATATTATAGAGGCAGAGGTGGTGGATGACTTTACTAAAACTGTGTTTTCTGAACACTTCATGGCAGTTCAACACATGAACTCAGCAGTTGTGACAGTATGTGCAAGACCTGTATAAGTTTAAGCCAGACTGAGTCCCTGCATGGAGCAAGAGGTTGGTCATGATGTGCCAACTATGAAGAACTACTAGTAATTGATAGCTTCCTGAAGAGAGTCAATTTACTTTGTGACTGTTTATCCAACTACAGTGAATATGCATATACCCAAAAAAATATATAGGCAGAATTAATTGGAATGGATGGTTTTAAAAAGCAGTAGAACTGGAGAGATGGCTCAGGATTTTGCTACTCCCACAGAAGGTGTTGGTTCAGTTCCCAGTACCAACATGGTGACTCACTATCTTCTGTGACTTCAGTTTCAGAAGAAAATTTATACTCCTGGACACTGTGGGTAATGGTCTCATTATGGTTCAAATACATACATACAGATAAAAGGCACCTAGACATAAAATAAAACTAAATCTTAAAAAAATAATATACAAAGTTGGATGCTTATGGAATTAGAGCTGTATATGGGAGGAATCAGGAAAGGGAATGAATGTGATGTAAATGCAATGTACAAGATTATCAAAGAGTTAAAAGATATATTTAAAGACATTTTATACAAAGATCACAGAGATACTTAGTTAACTCAAAGAACATTAGTCTTGTAGCCTGTTACAAGGAAGATCAATGGAAGGAATGCCTCATTTTACAACTATATACATGGAGATTCAGAGAAAATAGTAAGCCCTAAATAGTTGAAGTTAATGAAATCATTTATAAGGATTTATTTTATTTTTTATTTCCGTATATGCCTGTGTGAATTTTGTGAGATTGCATGGCTGTGTGGTTATATTTGCAAAGGAGAGAGGAGGATGTCAGTTACTCTGACTCTAGAGTTATAGAAAATCATGACCTACGCAGGGGTGTGAGTGTGGGGAACCAGACTCAACTCCTCTAAAAATGCAGCCAGTACTATAGATCACTGAGCCTTCTCTCCAGCTCCTAATGGTATCACTTTTAAAAGAAAGATATGAGCAACTTTATTGAACAAGGAAAAGTAGAAATTAGTTAAATTTGATTTTTAACATTCAAAATTTTAAATGAAATGAATAGATTTACAAAAGGGAATGAAGGGATTGTTTTATGGCTCAAGGTATAAAAGTGTTTATCATATAAGCCTTATGATCAGATCTCAGTTTCTGTAACCTGAATAAATTAGAAGGAAATACTTGACTCCACAAAGGTGCCCTCAGGTCATCACTGATGTTCTGTGACATGTGTGCATCCACAGAGGCACTATGCACACATACAACCCAGATAATAATAAAGAAAATATCATTAAAAGAAAAAAAGAAATAGGAAACTGGACACAATCTATAAATATCTCAGAAGACAGTCTTAATGAGGAATCATGTAGATACTATTGGCATGTGTGTAAGTTTTTAAACATTTTCCTGATTGTTAATTGATGATATAGAAGGATAATGTATATTGTGGGCAGCACCATTTCTTACTCAGTGGGATCCTCAGAATTATAAATGGAGAAAAAATCTAAATAAAGGACAAAAAGCCATGGCCTATATATTTATTCTCTTCTTGTTCATGACTGTGTAAACAAAGAAAGTACATTGAAATCAGTGAGAGATCTGCTAAGCCAAATATAAAGGAAGGCATCTCAGAAAAGGAGACTCATTAACAATTCTAAAAGGCAGGAAGGCTGCAAATCTGTATTTCAAGTTCTAAAACGTTAACCACTTACAAGTCAGAGTACTATATCTGCCATTGCTACTTGTCATAACTGAAGGAGAAATAAATAAAGTTTATACATTGAAAAGCATATGAAATGAATTAATGGCCACCAAGTCTCTTCTACAAAATAGACTTGGGAAAAACAATTTTATCTTTAAAGCCACAACAGTATGAGTTAGTTCCAGCAGTCAACCTGATACTTACCAGTGTCACCTTAGACTCTAAGTTAAGAGATTGTCCCCATCAGATTTGCCTATGAATGTTTATTTGAGTGATTTTATTTATTGATCATTGAGGTGGTAGGGCCCACAGCATAAACATGTGGACCCGGACTGAATGAAAAAAGTGAGAGTGAGGCATTGAGAATAATAGTAAGCTGATTTGTAAACTGGTTTCACTTTGGTTCCTTCTCAAGATCCTCCCCTGATTTCTCCTGTTGATAGATTTTTCACCTGAAAGTGTAAGTCAGATAAACTCTTTCTGCTCTTAAGTTGCTTCTGGTAAGAGTATTTATTTTATCAGTGAAACCATAAACCAAGCTAGACCAATAGTTAAACAAGAAATAAGAGAACAGCTTGTGTACCTTAGCAAAATCATCAATATGACAGGCATTGATAGTAAACTTTCCATGATAACTGCATATTAATGTCACTTTTTTATTTTTATTTTTTATTTTAAGTTTTATTGCATTATGATGAGGAAAGATAATTTCAATTTATCTGAAATTAACATTTAACATTTTTAAAACATTTAAACTTTAAGTGTTAAAATTTAAATTAAATATGTTAATATATTTAACATTTAAAAACATATTTTGAGTAAATACATATACATCACATTCTTCTTTTCCTTTTTTACCCCAACTCCTCCCAGAGAACCCCTACAATACCTGCCATATCTTTCAGGATTTTTTATCATATTTTTTAATTTGTAAAATAATATAACAACAAAAATGAGTACTTTAAAATTGTTTGATATAAAACAACAATCAATTGAACATTCTTATATAGATTCTTGTCTACTGCAATACTAAAAATAAATACGTTATTCTCAATATAAATTTTAAATAAGTCCAAATATATTAACTGTATCATATTTTAAAATAATATATCACCCCTTCAAGTCCATGCCTACTCCTTGCCACCTCGTGTGCGAACTCAGCAGAAGTCCAATGGTCTCCAGAGGATTCTCCACTCTGTAGGTGCCCTAGCATGCACAGGATCTTAGGATCACTGGTGAGTCAAACACAACATCTGTTCCAAAATCTTCATGACAGGCCTGTGCCAGCAGGAGCAGGGACACAAAAAAACCCACCTAACCAGGGGGCATGGGTCCCTTGTGGTAAGTGCCAGCATGGGGCCACCTTGGCAGGAACTCTGCAGATCGTTCTACAGTACCCAGAGGACTCTCCATGCCTAAGGTGCCCTAGCACTCCCAGGATCACTGTTGAGTGGAGGGTAACATCTGTTCCAAAACAATCATGATGGGCCTGTGCCAGCAGGAACAAGGACACAGGAGCCCTGCCTGACAAGCAGCTCGGGTTCCTTCTGATCAGTGCTGGTCTACCTTGGTTTCGAACATAGTGGACAGCCCCATGGTCCCCAGAGAAGATACCAATTCCAGGCTCTGCAACACTCCCACAATCTTAAGATTTCAGGATCCGAGGTCCCAGGAGCTTGGTTACAATAGGATTTCAGGATCTCAGAGGAAGCTTGACTGTCAAGAACTCTGACACACCCAGAATCTCAGGTTCATAGGATCTCGGAATCATAGTATCATAGAGAAAGCTAGACGCTGAGGAGTCCTGAATCAACTGGGATTATAGGAAGGATAGTTTCCAATCAAGTATATTGAGGGTAGCAAGCACTTGAGATAATCAGATGATAGGAGACAAGCATAAGAGCAGAAGCAACAGAATCCAAGGCTACTTGGCATCATCAGAACCAAACTCTACCACCATAGCAAGTCCTGGATACACCATCACACAAGAAAAGCAAGATATGTACCTAAAGTCACTTTTCATGATGATGATTGAGGGCTATAAGAAGGAAATAACTCCCTTAAAGAAATACAGAAGAACACATACAATCAGGTGAAAGAATTGAACAAAACCATCCAGGATCTAAAAATGGAAGGAGAAACAATGAAGAAATCACAAAGGGAGACCACTCTGAAAATAGATAACCTACAAAAGGAGTCAGGAGCCATTGATGAAAGTATAACATACAGAATACAAGAGATAGAAGAAAGAATCTCAGGTGCAAAGATACCAGAGAAAACATTGACACAACAATCAAAGAAAATGTCAAATGCAAAAAGATCCTAACCCAAAACATCCAGGAAATCCAGGACACAGTGAAAAGAACAAACCTAAGGGTAATAGGTAGAGAAAATAGGAAAGATTTCCAACTTCAAGGGCAAGTAAATACCCTCAACAAAATTATAGAAGAAAACGTACCCAACCTAAAGAAAGGGATGTCCACAGATTCACAAGAAGCCTACAGAACTCTGAATAATTTGGCCCAGAAAAGAAATTCTTCCCATCACATAATAATGAAACCACCAAACCCACAAAACAAAGAAAGAATATTAAAATCAGTACAGGAAAATGTCAAGTAACATATAAATGCAGACCTATCAGAATTACACCTGACTTCTCAAAAGAGATTACAAAAGCCAGAAGAACATTGGCAGATGTCATACAGACCTTAAGAGAACACAAATGCCAGCCCAGGCTACTTACTATACTCAACAAAAGACTCAATTACTATAGATGGAGAAACTAAGGTATTCCATGACAAAACCAAATTCACACAATATTTCTCCACAAATCAAACCCTTCAAAGGATAATAAATGGAAAGCTTCAACACAATGAGGAAAACTAAGGTCGAGAAAAAGAAACAAATTGATCTTTCAACAAACCTAAAGAACATAGCCACATGAACAGTATTCCAAATCTAAGAACAAACATAACAGGAAGCATTAACAACTTTTCCTTAATATTTCTTAATATCAGTGGACTGAATTCCCCAATAAAAGACATACACTAACAGTCTGGTTATGTAAACAGGACCCAACATTTTGCTGTATACAGGAAACCCACTTCAGTGACAAAGACAGACAGTACCTCAGAGTAAAAGGCTGGAAAACAATTTTCCAAGCAAATGGTCCCAAGAAATAAGCTGGAGTAGCCATTATAATATCACATAAAATGGACTTTCAAACTAAAGTTCTCAAAAAAGATAAGGAGGGACACTTCTTACTCATCAAAGGTAAAATTTACAAAGATGAACTCTAAATTATAAACATCTATTCTCCAAATGCAAGGGCATCCACATTCATTAGAGAAACTTTGCTATAACTCAAAGCATACATTATACCTCACACAATAATAGTGGGACACTTCAACATCCCACTCTCATCAATAGACAGATCCTGGAAACAGAAACAGAAAATAAACAGAAACACAGTAAAACTAACAGAAGTTATGAAACAAATGGATTTAACTGATATCTATACATATTTCATTCAAAAATGAAAGGATATACCTTCTTCTCAACATGTCATGGTACCTTCTCCAAAACTGACCATATATTCAGTCACAAAACAGGCCTCAGCAGATACAATAAATATGGAATTAATTCCATGCACCCTATCAGATCTCCATAAATTAAGACTGATCTTCAATAACAACATACACGTAGAAGCTGAACAACACTCCACTCGATGATAACTTGATCAAGGAAAAAATAAAGAAAGAAATTAAAGACTTTTTAGAGTTTAATGAAAATTAAGTTACAACATACCCAGACTTATGGGACACAGTGAAAGCAGTTGTATGAGGAAAACTCATAGCCCTGAGGGCCACCAAAAAAAAAAAAAAAATCTGAAGTGAACATACACTAGCAGCTAGACTGCACACCTAAAAGCTCTAGAACAAAAGGAAGCAAAATCACCTAAGAGGAGAGGATGGCAGGAAATAATCAAACCCAAGAGTGAAATCAACCAAGTGAAAACAAAAAGAACTGTACAAATAATTAACCAAATCAGGAGCTGGTTCTTTGAGAAAATTAATAAGATAGATAAACCCTTAGCCAGACTAAATATAGGGCACAGGGACAGTATCCTAATTAACAAAATCAGAAATGAAAAGGGAGGTATAACAACAGAATCTGAGGAAATCCAAAAAAATCATCAGATCCTACAACAAAAGTCTATACTTAACAAAACTGGAAGACCTGGATGAAATGGACAATTTTTTAGACAGATACCAGGTATCATGGTTAAATCAAAATCAGATTAACATTCTAAACAGTCCCCTATCCGATAAAGAAATAGAAATAGTCATTAACAGTCTCCCAACCAAAAAAAAAAAAAAAAAAAAAAAAAAAAAAGCCCAGGACCAGATGGGTTTAGTGCAGAGGTCTATCAGACCATCATAGAAGGAGTGTTTCCATTACTCCTCAAACTACTCCACAAAATAGAAACAGAAGGTACTCTACCCAATTCATTATATGATGCCACAATTACTCTGATACCTAAACCACACAAAGATCCAACAAAGAAAGAGAACTTCAGACCAATTTCCCTTATGAATATCCACGTAAAAATAATCAATAAAATTCTCGCAAACCAAATCCAAGAACACATCAAAATGTATATCCATCATGATCAAGTAGGCTTCATCCCAGGGATTCAAGGATGGTTCAATATACAGAAATCCATCAATATAATCCCCTATATAGACAAACTCAAACACAAAAAAACACATGATCATCTCATTGGATGCTGAGAAAACATTCAACAAAGTCCAACACTGCTTAATGATAAAAGTCTTGGAAAGATCAGGAATTCAAGGCCCATGCCTAAACATAATAAAAGCAATATACAGCAAATCACTAGAAAACATCAAACTAAATGGTGAGAAAATGGAAACAATCCCACTAAAAGCAGGGACTAGAAAAGGCTGCCCACTCTTTCCCTACCTGTTCAATATAGTACTTGAAGTCTAATTAGAGCAATTAGACAAAAAAAAAAAAAAAAAAAAAGGAAGAAGTCAAAATATCACTATTTGTAGATAATATATATAAGTGACCTTAAAAATTCCACCAGAGAATTCCTAAACCTGATAAACCACTTCAGTGCATTAGCTGGATATAAAATTAACTCAAATAAATCAGTGTCCTGTCTCTACACACAGCATAAACAGGCTGAGAGAGAATTTAAGGAAATAATCCTCTTTAAAATACTCAAAAATAATATAAAATACCTTGCTGTGATTCTAAATAAAGAAGTGAAAGATATGTATGTTAAGAACTTCAAGTCTCTGAAGAAAGAAATCAGTGAAAATCTCAGATCATGGAGTGACCTCCCATGTTCATGATTGCCATGATTAATATAGTTGAAATGTCTATCTTGCCAAAAGCAATCTACAGATTAAATGCAACCCCACTGAAAAATTCCAAGTCAATTCTTCACCCTGTTAGAAAGGGCAATTTGCAAAATTCATCTGGAATAACAAAAATCCTAGGATAGCAAAAACTATTCTCAACAATAAAAGAACCTCTTGTGGAATCAAAATCCCTGACTTCAAGCTGTACTACAGAGCAACTGTGATAAAAACTGCATGGTACTGGTACAGTGACAGACAGATAGATCAATGGAACAGAATTGAAGACCCAGAAATGAACCCACACAACTAAGGTCACTTGATCTTTGACAAAGGAGCTAAAACCATCCAGTGGAAAGGAGACCGCATCTTCAAAAATTGGTGTTGGCTCAACCCGCAGTTACCATGTAGAAGAATGTGGATTGACCCATTCTTATCTCCTTGTAATAAGCTCCAGTCTAAATGGATCAAAGAACTCCACATAAAACCAGGGACACTGAAACGTATAGAGCAGAAAGTGGGGATGATCCTCAAAGGTAAGGGCACAGGGGAAAGATCCCTGAACAGAACACCAATAGCTTGTGCTATAATATCAAAAATTAACATAAAATTTTAAAGCTTCTTTAAAGCAAAGGACATTGTCAATAAGACCAAAAGGCAACCAAGAGATTGGGAAAAGATATGTACCAATCCTAAAGCAGATAGGGGGCTATTATCCAATATATATAAAGAACTCAAGAAGTTGTACTACCTCTCCTTTCTACTTTCATATTCCTTTTCTTTGTGTGTGTGTGTGTGTGTGTGTGTGTGTGTGTGTTTTACTCATTGAGTTCCATTAGGGTTTGTTACTGGAGCAAAGGAAAGAGTCATTTTTATTAACATGGGTACCTTATCAATAGCTACTCTACTGAAAAAAGACCTCCCTCCACCAGAAGCCACTAACATAATATAGAGGCTGGAAGGAGGGAGGTCTCATGAGCCCTGCCCCTATCTACTGTTAATTGCCTATAAATCCTCAAGAAATGGGTAGGGGTTTGGGAGTACCTCCTCTCACCTTGATAGAACATTGAAGGGCAAAATTTTGGAAGTCTTGAGCAATAGTCACAGATAATATGAGTTCAAGATTGCTGTGGCCAAGTCATATCTAGAAATCAATGTTCCACATCATTCTATCCCATCTTTGGCTCTTAAATCATACCTTTTTCCGTGGTGTTTTCTAAATTTATACTATGAACTATAGATGTCTCACTTATGGTGATCACTAAAAGGGTACTTATTCTCAGCACATTGGCTAGTTTTGAGTCTCTGAAATTACCTTTTCTTTTAAAAGAAGAATTTTTTAATCAAGTTGATGGTAGAGCTATATAAGCAGAAAATCATGACTACTTAGAAGACAAGATGATGTTCACATTATATCCATTTACCAGAATAACAATGACAGCTTCAACACTATGATCTATCCCCTCAACAACATGGATATTTAACCATGTTGAATAAGCATATGTGAATTCTTCTCAATGAAAGTAAAAAATGACTGTTTACTCCAGAACACAATAGCCATTATTAAGCATATCTTGTGAAGATGGTTGAAGTATAGATTAAAGTGTCCACAGCTGAGTAAGTGTTAATGACAATCTCCTAATAACATCCTGACTGACACTGTGAGGGGTATTCAACAGGAAGGCATAGTCCATCCTACTCCCAGCATGCTTCCTTTATAGCCCATGACAACCACATAAGGATGTCTTTAGCAATCGGGTCTTACCAACTACTTTTTATGGGCACATGACAACAGTGACAATTGCTTGTATTATTTGAATCCTCACACATTTTCCAGGCAACAACTCCTAGGGAGGGATGCCTTCCAACACTAACAGTGGAGTTTTCATTTAAGAAGCTATGGCTTCTACAAGCAGTATTTTCTACCTATATAATGTGTCTTGACTAATATATTAATGAGCTTTCAAACAAGTTAGTTTTCATAAGGCATTTTCATATATTCTTGTTTTGATTATTTATATCCTTCATCTTACCCCCCATCTTTGCTTATACCACCCCACTCTCATATTCATTCCTCTACTCTCATATTATAAGTATTTTGGAATGTCTGTTTGTTGTTCTCCTTCAAATGGCCCCTTGCTGAATTTCTGTCCTTTATATGTACTTAGATTTCAACACAATAAGAAATTATGTAGGATACTCATATGACTAACAACGAATACTGTTTGTCTGTGTCTAGGTTACCTCATTAAGTATATTTTTCAATTGCATCTACTTTCCTAAGAAGCTCAAAATTTATTTTTATACCTGAATGAAATTTCATTGTGTAGTGTACACACATTACAATTTCATTATCTATTTTTCAGTTGATGGGCATATAGGCTGAACCTATTTCCTGGCTTTTGTGGGTAAAGTTGTAATGAGCACAGATGTACAGCTGTCTATTAGTATTATATATCTAAGTATTTAGGAATATATACCTAACTACATAGTAGTATATTACTAAGTATGTATTAAGGATATAATAGTATACTTTCTCTCTCTCTGTCTCTCTCTCTCTGTCTCTCTCTGACATATGTATATATATTAGTATACATCTAAGTGTGTAGTAGTATACACCTAAGTGTATGAGTATGTACTTAATTTTGGACAGATGGGTTACATGAAAATGAGTTTTCAGCTGTTTGAGTGAACTCCACAGTGATTTCAATAGTGATGGTACAAGTGTGAACTACAACCAGTGTTTCTCTTTTTTCCACATTTTCTTTTTAATTTTTTTAAAAGTTCTTATAAAAATTTTAAGCATTTTAAGTTTATTATAAAGAAACTTCAAACAGAGGAATGGATACAGAAAATGTGGTGCATTTACAGAATGGAGTACTACACAGTTATTATAAACAATGAATTTATGAAATTCCTAGATAAATGGATGGATGGGGAGTATGTCATCCTAAGTGAGGTAACCCAATCACAAAGGAACACATATGATATGCACTCATTGATAAGTGGATATTACCCAGAAGCCCAGAATCCTTCTTAGAAGGGGGAACAACATACCCATGGAAGGAGTTACAGAGGCAAATTTAAGAGCAGAGACTGAAGGAACGATCATTCAGAGACTGCCCCACTTGGGGATCCATTCCATAAACCACCATCAAACACAGACAAAATGGTAGATGCCAACAAGAACTTGCTGACAGGAGCCTGATATAGCTGTCTCCTGTGAGGCTCTGTCAGTTTCTGGCAAATACAGAAGTGGATGCTCACAGACATCCATTAGACGGAGCACGGGTTCCCAATGAAGGAGATAGTGAAAGTCCCCAGGGAGCTGAAGGTGTCTGAAGGAACATCAATATGCACTAACCAATACCCCAAAGCTCCTTGGAGCTATACCACCAATCAAAGAAAATAGATGGTGGAACTTGTGGCTTTAGCTGTATATGTAGCAGAGGATGGCCTGGTCAGTCATCAATGTGAGGAGAGGCCCTTGGTCCTATGAAGGCTCTGTACCCCAGTATAGAGGAATGCCAGGACCTGAAATGGGAGTGTGGGGTTTGGGGAGCATGGTGAGCAGGGAGGATATAGGTGATTTTCAGAAGGGAGACTAGGAAAGGGGATGACATTTTACATGTATATAAAGAAAACATATCATAAAAGTTAAAAAAAAAAAAAGAAAGAGGTAGTTGGAAAAAGGATTAGAATCATCCAGAATGGAAAAAAGGCAAGAATGGCAAGAATGATAAATCGGCTATACTGAGATCAAAATACCCGTATACATGTATGGAAACATCAATAATAAAACACTTTATTATAGGTGATTAATATATTTCAATAACAATTTAAATCAAAACAGTGTATCAAAATTCACTACCCCAACTCTGTAAATATTTCAGAGACAAATAGGAGATTAGGATTTACAATATTTAGAAAGATGCCTTTTAAGGAAATGATGGATTATCAGGCTAATATATAAGATGTATATGAAGTCATTACAAAAAGAATAAGAAAATCTACAAATGGGAAGCACGGTAGGAAGAAAGCAGCATTTGTTATTTTTCTGTTCTGTGATAAAACACCATGATCAAAGGCGACTTAAGGAAGAGAGAGCTTATTTGTGTCAGGTGCAACTATAGGAAAGGAAAGCTGGGATATCATTTCCTCAACTATATGCAAGAAACAAATGGAGTACACTGGAATTGGTTTGAGTGTTTATTGTCTCAAAGCCCACCTTGAATGGAATACTTTCTCCAACCAGGCTGTGCCTCATAAACATTCTGAAAAAGTGCCACCAATTGGGATCAAGTGTTGAAATTTGGGGGCCTATGTGGGCCATTTCTTACTCAAATGATGACCAGTGTCAATATCAAGATTAGGTTTGCAAAGACTAGACACTCCAAATGGTGCTTAAATATTATGACACTGGACAATTTGTGTCTGTCTCCTGTACTGTGGTGATTGTGAGAACAGAAAGACTTCACAATCAGTGTTGAAATGATGATGAGTCCTGGGCCCATAGACTTGTTGAATATAGAGAGATAAAATGGAGCCTAGAGAATATTAAAAGACTACAGATGTAGGCAAGTTAGGTATCATACATGAAATTGTGTGGTTGAGCTCCAGCACAAAATAAGCAGAGTATACAGTAGGTGCTTGTAGTCTTAGAACTCAAGAGGTAGGAGAAGAAGGAACCATACTTCAAGGTCTTCCCAAGGTATATAGAGAATTCAAGGCCAACCTAAGCTATTTCTCACTTTGTCTTTAAAAAAATACTCTGAGACTTGGAACTGGGGAGACTCCAGAGTCTCTATGGTGTTGTCTCAATCTGAAACTCTTAACAGTAAGCGACATGGAGCCTGAAGTGCCACCTCCATTAGGCAGGCAGGAATCCCATTGGAGGGATAAGAATAGCAACTCATTCAGAAAACCTTTGGCCCCCAAAGTGTCCTAACTACAAGATGTCCAGCAACAAAGATGGAGCAGAGATGGAAAGAATGGGCAATCAATGACTGGCCAAAATTGAGACATACACCATGGGCAAGAAACAATCCATGACACTATTACTGATACTCTGATATGCTTGCATACATGAGCCCAGAATAACTGTACTATGAGAGGCTCCACCCAGCAGCTGAGTAAAAGAGATTGTATACGTCCACAGCCAAACATTAGTTAGAGCTCTGGAAGTCTTTTGGGAAAGTTGGAGAAAGGATTGAGGGACCCAACAGGGTTAAGAACTCCAGATGAAGACCAGAAGAGTCAACTAACCTGGAACTTTTAACACTCTCAGTAACTGAACCACCTACCAAAAAGCTATCATGAGCTAGAACTAGGGGCCCTGTACATATGGAGCAGATGAGCAGCTTGGTCTTGAGCAGGTCTCCAAACAACTGGTGCTGGGTCTCTCCCTTAAACTGTTTCCTGTCTGTGGATCCCATTCCTCTTGTCTTGTCTCACTGGGAGACGACACACTAAGTCCTGGGGAAAATTGATGTGTCATGATAGGGAGGTACCCTAGGGGAACCTATCCCTTCTCAGAGGAGAAGAGGATGGTTATAGGAGCTATGAGTAGGGGTAATTAAGAGGAGAGGGGTGCTTAATATTGAGATATAATATGAATAATTTAATTTATTAATTAATAAATTAATTAATGAAATAAATGTCTCTGAGTTTCCCCCACCTCCTATATTTCACAGCATACTCACCATTTCCTTTGAGGAACCATTCAAAATATGTTCTGAGTGACCCTGGATTCTTCACAAGGTTTGTGTTACCATAGAAAAAGTAACCAGACACAAGAATATCTCTGGGATTTCTGATGAGATAGATCGCCTTGAATGGAAAAAATGTAAATGAAAGTCAACAGTTATTCCTCACCTTTTAACTGTCACAATTTACATGAAATATTCAATTATCTAATGGTTTCTAAAATATTGTTATTTTTATGTGGGGCAAACATATACACAAGTGAAAAATCTACAGTCATAATTTCTATTTTCTAATTTTATTTGATTTGTAAAAATGGAACAACAAAATGGCTAGTTCATTAATAGTGTAAAAAAACACAGACTGATTCAAAAGTTCTAAAGATTACAATAACAATTGGTTATCCAACATCAAATGCCGAGCCTATAAAATATACATACAAGTAATACTGTAGTGACTGAGAAGAATGTACTGAAGTGTTTTGGGATATACAGATTTATTTAGGAATATATTGATTATTTATTTATTTAAGAATATATATTGTATACATTAGAAGCATGCAAATATATATTCATATAGGAATACATGAACATAGGAATATATTTAGGAATATATATATATGTATATGTATATGTATATGTATATGTATATGTATATGTATATGTATATGTATATGTATATGTATATGTATATGTATATGTATATGTATATGTATATGTATATGTATATATGCAACATGAATTAATGAAAAAAGAAACCATAAATTAGAAAGAGAGTAAAAGGGGATATATTAATGTTTTCAGATGGAGAAAAGGGAAGGGGAAATGATGTACATAATTATATTTTATTATAATAATTTCAAAACATAAAAGAAATAAATTAAAAGAAATAATTAATTTCTTTTATAAAGATTTATTTATTTTATATACGGAGTAAACTGTCACTGTATTTAGACATACCAAAAGACATTGGATCCCATTACAAATGTTCATGAACCTCCATGTTGTTGCTAGGAATTGAACTCAGTACCTCTGGAAAACCAGTTACTGCTCTTAACCATGGAGCCACCACTTCAGCCCATAAAGTAATCATTTTTAATAAAAGGAACTTTATAATTTGTACCAATTATTGTAGATCTCATCTTTTTTTAACTTCAAAAATATTGATTTATGCACGACTGAGTTCACACATTCATTTTTGCACACCATATGTGGACTGAAACCCACAGACATTAAGAAAAAGGGGGGGGGTGGATGCCCTGGGACTAGAGTTGCAGACAGTTGTGAGACACCATGTGGGTGTTGGGAACTGAACCTAGGTCCTTTGCAAGAGAAGCCTGTACTCTTAACAGCTGAACCATCTATCTAAGTCCTCTTAAAATTTTTAAATATTTTTTGTTGGATATTTTTTATTTACAGTTCAAATGTTATCACCTTTTACAGCTTCCCACTTCCTTCCTGGAAACTCCCAATCCAATCTCCTTCCCCCTGATTCAGCGAAGGTGAAACACCTTCCACTGACCCAACCATCCACTCCTACTTCCCAAAGATAGCAAAAATTATTCTCAACAATAAAAGAACTTCTAGGGGAATCACCATTCCTGATCTCTAGTTGTATTATATAGCAATAATTATTAAAACCAAACCAAAACAAAACAAAACAAAAACCCAACTCTATGCTATTGGTACAATGAAATGCAGGTAGATTAATGGAATAGAATTGAAAACACAAAATTGGACCCACACTCCTATGTTCAGTTGATCTTTTGCAAAGCTTCTAAAATCATCCATTGGGAAAAAGACAGCATTTTCAACAAATGATGCTGGTTGAATTGGCTGTCAGCATGTGGAAGAATGGATATCAATCAATTCTTATCCCCTTTTACACAGCTTAACTCCAAGTATATCAAGAACTTCCTCATAAAACCATATACATTAAAACTTATAGAAGAGAAAGTGGGGAAGAATCTCAAATACATGGGCACAAGGAAAAAGTTCCTGAACAGAACACAAATGGCTTATGCTCTAAGATAAAGAATTGACAAATGGGACCTCATAAAACTGTATAGTTTTGTAAGTCAAAGAACACTGTCATTAGGACAAAATGGCAACCAACAGATTGGGGAAAGATCTACATCTGATAGAGAGCTAATATCCAATATATACAAAGAACTCAAAAAATTAGGCTCCATAG
Organism: Mus caroli; assembly: GCF_978045245.1. NCBI lineage: Eukaryota > Metazoa > Chordata > Mammalia > Rodentia > Muridae > Mus > Mus caroli. The sequence continues at coordinate 128,712,818 of NW_028227263.1, read as the reverse complement.
TAACAAATAACCCTATTACAAATGGGGTACAGAACTAAAAAAAGAATTTTCAACTGAGAAATATGGAATGGCCTAGAACCTAAAAAATTGTTCAACATACTTAGTCATCAGGGAAATGAAAATGAAAATGATCCTGTAGGACCCCAAATCTAAGGACCCCCACTCTAGTTCAGGGACAGGAAGCACCCACGAACACAAGAATCCTCTCTTGTTGCAAGACGCACGAGGCTTTATTGGCAGAGCTCTGGGTCGACACATACCTCACACAGGAGGCAGGGGAGTCGACGCTGAGGCTCGGAAGCTAGGGGTTTTTTAAGAAGCAAAGGGTTAGGAATACAAAGAATTTTGACAAAGGCATGGGATTGATTCATTAACAGAAAGATTACATGTCAGCAAAAGGGGCATCAGAGCTTTGTTCCGGTGGGCTTGGGGCTTATCTTTGTACCCGGCACCAAGGGGTAATAGACAGAAGGGAGGTTCCGGCCAGATGGTGTGGACTTAGATAAGATGACTCTGCCTGTCTTCGGATTGAGGGGAGATTCCGGCCAGATGGTGTTAGCTTAGATAATGTAGCCCCATTTGTCCTTGAATACCTTTTCATCTTTACAGCCAAGATGTTCTTAGGAATGCCTTAACAACAGCCCTGCCCTGGCATGCCTGGGGGCTGTTCTTCTTTGTTCTCAGTCCCAGATTAGGGCTGTGGGCTCCTAAACAAGTTACAATATTTCATCTTCCTTCAATCCTGAGATTCCACCTCACACCAGTCAGAATGGCTAAGATCAAAAATTCAGGTGACAGAGATTCTGGTGAGGAACTGGAAAAAAGGAACACTTCTCCATTGCAGGTGGGATTGCAAGCTTGCACAACCACTCTGGAAATCAGTCTGGTGGTTTCTAAGGAAACTGGACATAGTATTACATGAGGACCCAGTTATAGCACTCCTGAGCTTATACCCAAAAGATGCTACAACATATAACAAGGATATATTGTCCACTATGTTCATAGTAGCTGTATTTATAAGAGACAGAATTTGGAAACAAATCAGATGTCCTTCAACAGAGGAAAGGATACAGAAAGGGTGGTACATTTACATGATAGTGTACTACTCATCTATAAAAAACAATGACTTCTTGAAATTCATAGGAAAATGAATAGAAATGGAAAATATCATCGTGAGTGAGGTAACTCAATCACAAAACTATACGAATGGTATGCATTCCCTGATAAGTGGATATTAGCCCAGTAGCTCAGAATAACCAAAATACAATTCACAGACCAAATGAAGCTGTAGAAGAAGGTCGACAAAAGTGCTGATACTTCCATCCTTCTTAGAAGAGAAAACAAACAAACAAACAAAAAAATCATGGGAGGAAACATAGAGACAAAGTGTGGAGCAGAGACTGAAAGAAAGGCAATACAGATACAGATACAGATACAGATACAGATACAGATACAGATACAGATACAGATACAGATACAGATACAGATACAGATACAGATACAGATACAGATACAGATACAGATACAGATACAGATACAGATGGATCTGGGGATCCATCCATATTCAGTAACCAAACCAAGACACTATTGTTGATGCCAAGAAGTGCATGCTGGCAGGAGCTGGATAGAGTAGTTTCCTGAGAGGCTATGCTAGAACCTGCCAAATATAGAATTCATCTCTTCAAGCTTCAGTTTCCCTAGTCAAAATTTTCCAAATCCAGATAAGACACACACTAGCAAAATTTTGCTGAAAGGACCCTGATATAGCTGTCTCTTGTGAGACTATGCTGGAGCCTAGCAAACACAGAAGTGAATGCTCACAGTCAGCTATTGGATGGATCACAGGGGCCACAATGGAGGAGCTAGAAAAAGTATCCAAGGAGCTAAAGGGATCTGCAACCCTATATAGGTGGAACAACAATATGAACTAACCAGTACCCCCCTTCCCCCCTCCCCCAAGAGCTCATGTTTCTAGCTGCATATATATCAGAAGATGGCCTAGCCGGCCATCAGTGGAAAGAGAGGCCCACTGGTCGTGCAAACTTTATATGCCTCAGTACAGGGGAATGCCAGGGCCAAGAAGTGGGAATGAGTGGGTAGGGGAGTGGGGGGAGGGTATGGGGGACTTTTGGGATAGAATTGGAAATGTAAATGAGGAAAATACCTAATAATTTTTTTTAAAAAGATAAGATTTAAAGCAATGTCTCTTTAATGAAACATTGAAACTTGCACTGTCATGCATTCATAGGTATAAATTGACAGCCAAATTTTGCAACGTGGTAGTGAAGTTTTAATGTTGATTCTAAGGTGATAAATTGTTGTGAAATGGAGTTTTGCTTTCCCAAGGTTGTAGTTATAGTCTAATATTGGAAAAGAATCTTTAAAATTATGAAATCTGTCCTCACAGCAAGAACAAATCACAGAGCAGCCTCTTTTGTGTGACTTTCTTTTGTCTTGCAAATGGTGCCAAAGGAAGCTCTCCTTGCCTCTCCTTGCCTTCAAGGAAAATTCCTTTTAGCTAAAAGAGCACCTTTGCAGATCTACCCAGATGTTGTTCTAAATAAAGTTTAAATTCTACGTTTATAAAATGTCAATCAGGCTGTAGAATTTATCAGGACATTGCGATTTGACTTGCCTACTTCATGTAAAGTTATTATAGATTTAAGAGTTTGTTTTTTCCTTTGCATCCTTAAAATTGTAAAGAGCTTGCTTCTAGTCAGCTAGTAACCACTGGAAAATTTTGCCTCTAGATATGGCTTATATAGCCTTACCTCATGTACAAAAAATTCTTAGTGTCTCTGCTTCAATACAAGAAGCTAACAGTTTGAATCTTTCAGTGTATATTGTTTCTAAGTGGAAAGTATTTCATTAGCTAATGCCTCTCAAGGGAAGTTTAGTTTAAATCCTTGCTCTCACACAGGAGCTTTTAAGTTCTGGGGAGTAGCTGTTGCTCCAGAAAAGATTCAGAAGCAATATCTTTTTAATACTTAAGGTTTTATTTATACTATAAAATTGTGGTACAGAAAATCTAGAATGAAAAATTGATTTGCATAAAATTTTTATTTTCAAAAACTTCCAGGAGATTTTAATTTGCTAAGACCTCAACCTAAACTTACCACGTAATATCTTGCCATATTATGAAGCAGTAGCTCAGATGATTATCCTTGGAATGAAGCAGGCACTAACTTATTTTGGCAAAGAGCCAGATATTATTGTTCAGCCTTACAGCGTAGGTCAAGACACTTGGCTGAAACAGCACAGGATGGATTGGCTGCTTGCTCAAATAGGGTTTAAAGGAACTATAGACAGCCACTACCCTCAAGATAGGTTGATAAAATTTTTAAATATATATGAGGTAATATTTCCTAATATAACCTCTTTACATCCCTTACACAATGCTGTTCTGGTGTTTACTGATGGCTCCTCTAAAGGGCCAGCTGAATATCTTATAAATAATCAACAGGTAATCATAAAGACTTCTGGCCTCTCAGCTCAATTAGCAGAATTAACAGCAGTACTGAATGTCTTTCATTCTGTGAATGATGCTTTTAATATTTTTCCTGATAGTTTATATGTTACACAATTGGTACCCTTATTGGAGACTTGTGGTACATTTAATCTGCTTCTCTGCATACTGGAGAAGCCTCCAAAAATGTAATTGATCATTCCTACAAGCCTTTAGTGGCATGGAATTGCCTAAACTTATTAAGACAGATAATGGGCCATCCTATTTTAGCAAAAATTTTACCTCATTTTGTAAAGAATTTGGCATCAAACATAAAACTAGAATTCCTTATAACCCCATGGGACAAGGAATAGTTGAATGTGCTCATCACAGTTAAAAAAAATGGCTTTAAAAAACAAAACAGGGGCAGTTATATCCCCCAAGGTCACCAAATGCACATCTTGCTTTTGTCTTATTTGTTCTAAATTTTTTGCAAACTGATATTTAAGGTCAGTCTGCAGTGGATCGCCACTGGCATCCAGTTACTTCTAGTTCATATCCCGTGGTAAAGTGGCAGGACCCATTAACTAATGAATGGAAGGGTCCAGACCTGGTCCTAATCTGGGGAAGGGGCTCAGTCTGTGTTTTTTCACAAAAAGAAGACAGAGCGCTATGGCTGCCTGAAAGTTTGTCAACTGGACACAGATCCTGAATCTTCCAGTAAGTATGACTCTGACCATGATTATAGCTAAAAATCCTCTTTAGCCAAAAAGTTAATTTTGCAGAAAAGCCTCCTCTCCCAGAAAGTTACAGCCTTTCTGTGATTCTCAAAGTCACCTCCCCAACAGCTGGAGCTCTAAGTCTAAACTTGATCTTTGCTAATTTGCAATTGAATGGAGTACCTGGACTTCCCCAAAGAAGCTTTTGTGCTGTTGTTTGTACTTTGTTTTTCAAGCAGGTCAGTCAACACCATTCAGCCTGACTGCAGCAGGTGTGCAGCTTCGCCTTCTTCATTGAAGAAGAATTTTAAGTATATATTGTGACTTTGGTCTGAATTGGGAATAAGGTGTGCTAATGAGGACCAAACAGTCAATAATGGGCATCCAGATCTTGGAACAATACCAATCTAGGACAGAGGTATATGCCAAAAGGCCATGGCTGTTGATAACACACCACAGACCCATGTTTTGTGTGAAATATAACACAAACAAGCTGCCGTAGCCTCCAAGATGGAACTGGATAGTTCGGGAATATCTAAGATTTCCTAAGACAGGCGTGGCCGCCAGCCACCATAACTCCCAGACAGGACTATAGAACATAAATACATTTTATACCTCAGTCCAGCTTTTTTAAAATATTAACAACAGGGGGCAAACTGTAACCTCCCTGAGCCTGAAGCAGGCTAAGCCAGACCTTGACCTTGCTGCCATTAAGGAGATTACCTAGGGTGGAGCCTTCCTCCCTAGATCATTCTATTGTTCAGCCACTGCCACTGTTCCTCCTGCTGAGAGGCCCCTGAGCTATTCTGGAGACTACACCCTATCATGCAAGTCATCACCTTGTAGCAGATTCCAGGCTCCATGGATGAATTGGTGGAAATGGGCCTCCCCACTCTCCTTTATAAAGCCCATTTGCCATTAAACATTTGAGCATTGATCAGGAAACATGACTTAGCTCCATTCTTTCTCTCGACCACCTAGTTTCCCCTCTCTTTTCAGCCCCAGCTTGCCTCAAAGGTGTACTCCATTTCTTGTGAGCGGTAGGCCGGCTTCCAACACACACACACATATACGAATGGCCACAAATTCCTTGTGCCATTTTAATGAGAGATTATTCTGTTTGTATTTGTAGTTGCAGCATAAACTATAGCTTTTATGGATGGAAGGATATACAGAAAACTTCCTTACTGACTAGAAGCTGTGATAGGTCAGTATGTGGATATCTCTAATTCCATCTACTGATCTTCTTTCCATTTCATGGGAGATTCCTGTGGCTACTGATCTCAATAGACAGCTAGACACATGATGACACTGTATATACAACTGATCTTTGAACATTGATGCTTGGTCTGTTTGCTTCCCCCATGAGCAATTATGTCTTAGGTGTTTCACACACAGGGCTTAGGGTATATGTTATAAATAAGATTCACACTTTGATGGCAATGATATACTAATATTCACTGTACATTAGAGTTTGAACTCTGTTTGGCCTATATATGTAGTTCCTGAAAGTTTCAGTGTGATATTTCACTTTATTTTTTAAAGCTGCCCAGGACCACTGTGTGCTGGTCCACAAATATAGTCCGATGTGGGGAAACATCAGCATCACCTAGTGCATGAGAATCCCATCTTCACATTTCAGCAAGACCTCTAGGACTTGTCAGATAAAATAAGTTGAAAGAGTGTTTAGTCAAAGAAAATCTCAACCACTGGACACTGACCTTGGCCTTGGAACTGAACAAAGACTTGGGGAAGAGATGGATGGGAAGATGGGAGGTTATGAGTCGTGGTCCTTCTTTATTGATTAATGCAGGATATCCTGAATCAGTCTCTAGCCAGGGTGAGCGGTCCCAAATGGGCACAGTTTGGATCCACTTCGGATCTCCCTTGGTCTGAATCAAGCAGACAATCTCAATCAGCCAGTGTGTTCCTGAATGAAAAGGAAAAGTGACTGTCACTCATTTCAACATTACTTGTGAAAAAGCCTCAAGTACAATATAAGCCCATACAATTTACAGTGCTGCCCATTTTCAAGCACACAGACTTGTGTTCACAATATCCATGTGACATAAGTGCAAAGTATATTCACTTTTCATATTCTAGACTTCATTTTGTAAAACAGGGACCCTATACTCAATAAACAGCAAACTGGCAATGGAATTTCTCCTCCAGCCCTGGGCCAACATCATTCTACATTCTGGTGGAATGAATTTGACTATCCCAGATATTTCAGAATGTTGTAATCATAGCACATGCCCTCTGAGACTACCTCCTTTAATTTAATTCATTGTCACTGGTATGCACCCATGCTGTAGTGTATGACTGAGTTCTTCTTTTTAAAGTGAATCAATTTCCTTGTGCATATTTATCACACACCCTTGCATTTGTGTTTATGTGTTCATTTGTCAGTATATGTTTCTCTAGATTTGTTCTCTGAGTTTTTGTCTGGTACTTTTTTCCTATATTCCCATTGCATTTGTAATTTCTGTGTCATTTTCCTTTCAATGCCAGCAGCCTAATATTTACTCAATGTTCAGTGTGTGTTCCACACAGCAAACATCCATACACCAAACTACCATGATGTCACTTTTGGTTTCTTGAGTTTTCAGACTCTTTCTACATCCTGGACAAGTTCCATAGTAATTCTACCTCAAACTGTCCTCTCCTCCACATATCCTCACATACATGCCTTTATCTTTTAATGTTATTTCTTGTATTTATTCTCATCACTCTCAGTCTTCTATCTCTTCCACAGAGAGAGGGACCAATGGCATATTCTGCCTCAGGGAGCACTATCATTGTTCTGGAGCCATAGCTAATCTCCTCTTTCCACTTAGGTCAGACTGAGTGGAGCACACACACAAATCTCCATGCCCACAAGTCATTTTACACATTAATATATAGAACACTCTACTCATCATACAAAATGAATTAAGATCAAAGTACTAACCTCCCATATACATTTCCGAATTAGTCTTACTGATGATTCTTACCTGACTTGGGGTAAGTCAATATAAACAAGTCTTCTTCTTTCACCACAAACTTACTACGGACATCTTCCAAATTTTCTCTTTGATATCCTATGGCAGGAAAAGGTATCCCTTCAAACCAATAATAGTCTGACATCATGAATAGCTCCTTGTAGGTGCTGTTAGAATTCCAGCCCAGGACACCTATTCAGCTAATGGCCAATTCTGAGAGGTAAGATTTATAGTGCAAGTAAAAAATCATTAACATCATCTTGCTTGTTGTGAAATATTTACTGATATGAAGAAATAAATATTGCAACCTACAGTCAAAGGTTACTATATTGAGCAATTTTAAAGTTGTACAAATAACATTCTGCAAAATTTGTGAGACCATGTTCATTACCCCAAACTGTAAACTCAGTAAGATGTAATAGGACATAGAAATGCAAGTTAATTTAAAGTGTCTAGTAATACAATTTAGCTTTCAGAATGATTTTGAATATGCAGAAAACAGAGATCATACAGAACCTTTCCAATGGAATTTCTTTTTTTTTTTTAAATAGTGATTACTTTTGAGAAACTCATAGTACATTGCCAAGGGACTCCAGTGGAGCCAGCTTGAGGCAGTAATGCCAAAAAGCTGCTCATGAGAAATGAATTCCTAAAACTCTCTTCCTGGCAGTCAGCACTCCAGTTTGGATGAGTTTGACAGGCGAAAAGCCTGGAAGCTGTTCATGAGGATCAGAGTTCCATGGTAATTTCTCTCCCGGAGGTTTGGCGTTTTCTCCCAACCCATAATATTCTAATTTCCACCGCGTTAGTCTAATGTATAGATTCACATGCACTCTATTTAGTATTACCTTATTGTAATGCCTTTTAAGATTGAATTCTAACATAGCTAAAGCCTTTCCCAGTGTTCTAAGATCCCAGATAACAGCAAGGAGCTTAACCTATTCAGTAACTAATTAAGCACTGCTATAAAAAAATAAAAAAAACTAGCCATTAATCCAGCTGTCTGCATAAAGAAGACTAAAAGTCTCACTGAGATAGAAATCTTTACTACAGGTTACATTCCATGTCAGGAGTGACTTAATATACTATCCTGATAAGTAAGAAAGTCTCCAGACAAGATAAAGTTTTACAAGACCTAGAATTTAGAGCTCCGCAATACCACATTATTCTTGAGGCCTGTCAAAGAGTTAAACCCCCTGGTGCTATTAACTTTAAAGTGTGAAATTCCTGCCTGGCATTAGGCTTTTCCCAGGCAGGGCTTGTTATCCCTAATGTAAACATTTAACTAGTTCCTGCAAATTCTTTTCAGTTGTATCTGGTAAATTTCAGTGTACCTTGTCTTACTTGTGATTTGTAGCTCCTGATAATTCGCTGTAATATAATAGTCTCATGTTTTACCAGAAAATCACATTCAGATTCAACACCTCTCTTGTGTGCTTGATTCTGTCTGCTGCCATCTGACTCTTTGCCCATCTGCTCGAGAGACTCGTTCTTACGCAGGCACAGGAAAAAGAAGGTCTGCAGCAGTACATTAACTACCCTTCTTCTTCCACTCAAAGCCTTCCCTCCTTTTCCCATATTTTTGGTCTTTACTTTAATATTTGTTGCTATTTATATATGCACACATGTAAAGTCAACCTACTTAGTCCATGCATTTGAACGTGTATGCAATGTATCCTGAGGCATGCAGTTGAGGTTAGAAAAATCAATGTGGGATTTAATCTCCAGATACAGCCTATTCTCCGTATCTTAACAACAATTGATATGAAGTATTTCTTCTTATAGGTTAAATCATATAGAATTTTTCCTGGCCTCTTTAGTATACCTACTAGTGCCATTATGCTGGTTTGTTTGGATAACTATACTGTTAAAAGTTAATGTGTCTATTTTCCTGTTGTGTCTAAAAAAGACATATTCTATCAACAGGAACCTTGGGCTTTTGAGGGAACAAAAAAGCCCTCTTCTGTGACTTTTTCTCTGAGTCTCTGATGTTGTAAGGATTTATTTCAGATATATCAGTTTGTGTTGGGCACCTTTCTAATATTATCTATATTTTGGCCCATTGTGGATCTTTGCCAGAGTCACCATATGTTACAAAAGGAAGTATCTTTGACAAGGGGTAAGAACTGTATTTACCTGTGGGTATAAAACAAGTACTTAGAAATCAGCTGGAAATTACACTGGTTTAGGGAACTGTTGGTAATGAGACTCATGGGGATTTGCTTTTTCCAGTCCACGAGGTTGTTTATGTTTATAATACCAGACATGGCTTCCCTATTTTTTAATAGGCTTAAGGTCCAAATATATAGCCTTTGATTACCCCAAGATAAAAGTGCCACCGCTTTGTTCCTTTGGATGTCTTGTCAGTCAAGTCATTCTTCTGGCTCACAGGCTTCATATCTGCATAGTTTGAGTGATTGTGCCTCTCCCTGGCAGAATGAGCAATGTCTTAAGTTATGAAAACCACTTCACTTGCAAGAGATTTCCAGGCTATTTTAACTCAATTCCTCCAAATTGTCTGAAGTGCATCATGTCTTCAGCAACATAATCTTATCTCCAAGTACTGCGAGGCAACCAAGAGCATCAATAACTGATGTTTTTTTTTTTTTTTTTGGGGGGGGGATTCTCAGATTCTCCTGACCAACTATTTTAGAGAATATTTCTCATGCATGATATTGGGGTTTTGTTATATAGTCCATAGTTCTTGTGGAGTTGTGGAGAACATTATCATTCCAAATAGCACTATCTTTAAAATACATATTAATGTTTCACACACACACACACACACACACATAGTATATATATATATATATATATATATATATATATATATATATATATATATACTATATGTGATTTTAGATAAATACTGGATACCATGATTTTCTATGTTATTTTCAACATCCTTGGTATTATTTATCCTTTTGTCTCTTCTGTCACTGTGCACTAGACTGTGTCTGTCCAAAATACACTCTGTCCCATTTTCCCCATTTCTCCCTCTGTAACACCTGTGTGCTATTCCAGTGTCTAAAATTTCTCTCTCAAATGATACCTTTTAACTTTCCTGGTTACTGTTGTTACTCCAAGTTATAAGCACATAGTTACAGATTCAAAGCCAGTAAGTACAAATCTCTTTTAGATCCACCAGTTTGCCTAAAAGTTTCATCATTTCATTTATCTCTACAGCTAAGTAGAATTTCATTGTACATATGAACCACACTTTCATTAGTCATTTATTAGTTGGAGGACATTTAAGTTGTTTTCATTTTCTAGTAATTATGACTAGAACAGTAACAAACATGGCTGAGAAACTATTTGTGGAGGAATATATCAAGTTCTTTCACATATGTCAAGGAATATTGTATCCGTGCCATATGATATATTTTTCACACTGAATTTCAGAGAGATGTCATCAGAATGAAATGCAGTTAAGTGCAGGAGAGTCCCCAAGTTCCCAAATTATTACAATCATTTATCTCACCTGCATTTGTTGTAAGATTTTTGTTTGTTCATATTATTTCTGACTAGAGTAGATTAAATCTCAAAGTTGTTAAATTTTTATTTCCTTAATTGCTAAAGTTTTTGACCAATTAAGAAGCTATATCTTATTTTTATTTTTATTTCTTCTCTTCTGAAGAAATAAAACTGGCCAGAGGTAAAGGCCAGTACTTTTTATAATTTTTTTATTCGATATTTTCTTCAGTTACATTTCAAATGCTATCCCAAAAGTCCCCTAGATCCTACTCTGGCCCTGCTCCCTTACCCACCCACTCCCACTTCTTGGCCCTGGCATTACCCTGTACAAGGGCATATAAAGTTTGCAAGACCAAGTGGTCTCTCTTTACAGTGATGGCCAACTAGGTCATCTTCTGTTACATATGCAGCTAGAGACATGAGCTCTGGGTGTACTGGTAAGTTCATATTGTTGTTTCAACTATAGGGTTGCAGACCCCCTCAGCTTCTTGGGTACTATCACTATCTCCTACATTGGGAGACCTGTGTTCCATCAAATAAATGACTGTGCGAATCCACTTCTGTATTTGCCAGGCACTGGCATAGCCTCACAAGAGACACCTATATCAGAGTCCTTTCAGCAAAATCGTCCTGGCATCTGCAATAGTGTCTGCGTTTGGTGGATGATTATTGGATGGATCCCCAGTTGGGTCAGTCTCTGGATGGCCCATCCTTTGGTCTCAGCTCCAAACTTTGTCTCTGTAACTCCTTCCATGGTTATTTTGTTCCTTATTCTAAGGAGGATTGATGTATCCACATGTTGGTCTTCCTTCTTCTATATTTTCTTGTGTTTTGCAAAATGTATGTTGGGTATTCTTAGTTTCTAGGCTAATATCCACTTATCAGTGAGTGCATATCATGTGAGTTCTTTTGTGATTGTGTTACCTCACCAGGATGATATCCTCCAGTTCCAGTCATTTGCCTGAGAATTTCATAAATTTATGGTTTTTAATAGTTGAGTAGTACTCCATTGTGTAAATGTACCACATTTTCTGTATCCATTCCTCTGTTGAGGGGCATCTGGGTTCTTTCCAGCTTCTGGCGATTATAAATAAGGCTGCTATGAACATAATGGAGCATGTGTCCTTATTAACAGTTGGAACATCTTCTGGATATATGCCCAAGAGAGGTATTGCTGGATCCTCCAGTAGTACTATGTCCAATTTTCTGAGGAACTGCTAGACTAATTTCCAGAGTGGTTGTAAAAGCTTGCAATCCCACTACAAATGGAGGAGTGTTCCTCTTTCTCCACATTCCAGCCAGCATCTGTTGTCATCTGAATTTTGGTTTGTAGCCATTCTGACTGGTATGAATTGGAATCTCAGGGTTGTTTTGATTTGCATTTCCCTGATGATTAAGGATATTGAACATTTTTTGAGGTGCTTCTCAGCCATTCGATATTCCTCAGTTGAGAATTCTTTGTTTATTACTGTGCCCCATTTTTAATGGGGTTATAAGATTTTCTGGAGTCCATCTTCTTGAGTTTGTATATACATTGAGTATTAGTACCCTATCTGATTTAGGATTGGTAAAGATCCTTTCCCAGTCTCTTAGTGACCTTTTTGTCTTATTGACAATGTTTTTTGCCTTACAGAAGCTTTGTAATTTTATGAGGTACCATTTGTCAATTCTTGATCTTACAGCATAAGCCACTGCTGTTCTACTCAGGAATTTTTCCCCTGTGCCCATATCTTTGAGACTTTTCCCCACTTTGTCCTCTATAAGTTTCAGTGTCTCTGGTTTTATGTGGATTTCCTTGGTCCACTTAGACTTGAGCTTAGTACAAGGAATTAAGAATGGATCAGTTCACATTCTACATGATCACCGCCAGTTGTACCAGCACCATTTGTTGAAAATGCTGTCTTTTTTCCACTGGATGGTTTTAGCTCCCTTGTCAAAGATCAAGTGATCATAGGTGTGTGGGTTCATCTCTGGGTCTTCAATTCTATTCCATTGGACTATTTGTCTGTTGCTATACCAGTACCATGCAGTTTTTATCAAAATTGCTCTGTAGTATAGCTTGAGGTCAGGCATGGTGATTCCACCAGAGGTTCTTTTATCCTTGAGAAGAGTTTTTGCTCTCCTAGGTTTTTTGTTATTCCAGATAAATTTGCAGATTGCCCTTTCTAATTCGTTGAAGAATTGAGTTGGAATTTTGATGGGGATTGCATTGAATCTGTAGATTGCTTTTGACAAGATAGCCATTTTGACTATATTGATCCTGCCAATCCATGAGCATGGGAGATCTTTCCATCTTCTGAGATCTTCTTTGATATCTTTCTTCAGAGACTTCAAGTGTTTATCATACATATCTTTCACTTCCTTAGTTAAAGTTATAGCAAGGTAATTTTTATTATTTGTGACTATTTTAAAGGGTGTTGTTTCCCTAATTTCTTTCTCAGCCCGTTTATCCTTTGTGTAGAGAAAGGCCATCGATTTGTTTGAGTTAATTTTATATCCAGCTACTGCACTGAAGCTTGTTATCTAGTTTAAGAGTTCTCTGGTGGAATTTTTAGGGTCACTTATATATACTAACATATCATCTGCAAATAGTTTTATTTTGATTTCTTTCTTTCCAGTTTGTATCCCCTTGACCTCCTTTTGTTGTGTAATTGCTCTGGCTATGACTTTGAATAATATATTGTATAGGTAGGGAGAAAGTTGGCATCCTTGTCTAGTCCCTGATTTTAGTGTGATTGCTTCAAGCTTCTCTCCATTTACTTTGATGTTGGCTACTGGTTTAGTGTAGATTGCTCTTCTTATGTTTAGGTATGGGCCTTGAATTCCTGATCTTTCCAAGACTCTTATCATGAATGGGTGTTGGATTTTGTCAAATGATTTCTCAGCATCTAACATGATGATTATATGGATTTTTTCTTTGAGTTTGTTTATATAGTGGATTCCGTTGATGGATTTCTTTATATTAAACCATCCCCGTATCCCTGGAATGAAGCGTACTTAATCTTGATGGATGATTGTTTTGATGTGTTCTTGGATTCGTTTAGTAAGAATTTTATTGACTATTTTTGGATAGATAGTCATAAGGGAAATTGGAAGTTCTCTATCATTGTTGGGTCTTTATGTTGTTTAGGTGTCAGAGTAATTGTGGCTTCCTAGAATGAATTGGGTAGAATACCTTATGTTTCTATATTGTGAAATAATTTGAGAAGAACTGTAATTAGGTCTTCTTTGAAGGTCTGATAAAACTATGAAATAAACCCATCCGGTCCTGGCCTTTTGTTGTTTGTTTATTTGTTTTTGTTTGCGAGAATATTAATCAATGTTTCTTTTTCTTTTTGGGATATAGAACTGTTTAGGTTATTAATATGATCCTGATTTAACTTTTGTACCTGCTATCTGTCTAGAAATTTGTCCATTTCATCCAGGTTTTCCAGTTTTGTTGAGTATAGCAATTTCTAGAAGGATCTAATGGTGTTTTGGGTTTCCTCCGGATCATTGTTATGTCTCCCTTTTCATTTCTGATTTTGTTAATTAGGATGTTGTCCCTGTGCCCTCTAGTGAGTTTGGCTAAGGGTTTATCTATATTGTTGATTTTCTCAAAGAACCAGCTCCTGGTTTGGTTGATTCTTTGAAAAGTTCTTTTTGTTTCCACTTGGTTGATTTGAGCCCTGAGTTTGATTATTTCCTGCTGTCCATTCCTCTTGGGTGAATTTGCCTCCTTTTGTAATAGAGGTTTGTTTTTTGGGGGGAGGGGGGGAGGCTTTTGCGATAGCATGGGAAATGTAAATGAGGAAAATACCTAATTTTTTTAAAAAAATAGAGGTTTTGGGTATGCTGTCAAGCTGCTAGTGTATGCTTTCTCTAGTTTCTTTTTGGAGGCACTCAGTGCTATGTGTTTTCTTCTTAGGACTGCTTTCATTGTGTCCCATAAGTTTGGGTATGTCGTGGCTTCATTTTCATTAAACTCTAAAAAGTCTTTCCAGTCTTTTACTCTGAGGAAGAATCTGTCTTTTTCCCTGAGGTGGGTTTCCTGTAAGCAACAAAATGTTGTGTCCTGTTTGTGTAGCGAATCTGTTAGTCTATGTCTTTTTATAGGGGAATTGAGTCCATTAATATTAAGAGATATTAAGGAAAAGTAATTGTTGCTTCCTGTTATGGAACTCACTGGGTCTAAAACAAGCACACACAAAGAAAAGAAATATGAAAGTAGAAAGTAAAGTTAGTTGGAAATAGGAGCAAGAGCAGCAAGAATGGGCAAAAGGCAAGAAAGGTAAGTGGGCTATTACTGAGATCAAATCCTTGTACACATATATGGAAAATCAATAATAAAACACTTTATTTTATATAATTTACATATTTTAGTACAAATTTAAGTAAAAATAATTTATCAAGAATCTCCTGCCCTACCTCTGAAAATATTTTAGAGACAAATAGGAGGTTAGAATTTACAATATTTAGAAAGATACCTTTTAGAAAATGTTTGATGATCAGGCTAATGTATAAGATATATAAGAAGCCATTACAAAAAGACAACGAAAATCCTCAAATGATAAGCATGGTAGGAAGAAAACAGAATTTTTTATTTTTATGTTGCTGTGATAAAACACCATGATCAAAGGCAGCTTAAGGAAGAGAGAGCTTGTTCGTGTCAGGCAGAGTTATAGGAAGGGCAAGTTGGGATCATTTCCTCAACTACAAGCAGGAAACAGATGGAGTATACTGGAAGTGTCTTAAGGGTTTAATCTCTCATAGCCCACATTGAATGGAATACTTCCTCCAACTAGGCTTTGCCTCATAAACATTCTGAAAAAGTGCCACCAATTGCTCAAATGTGTGACCCTATGTGGGCCATTTTTACTCAAATGATGACTGATGTCAGTATCAAGATTGGGTCTGCAAAGACTAGAGTCTACAAATGCTGCTGAAATAGTATGTCATGGGGCAAGCTGTGACTGTGCCCTGTTCTGTGATGGTATGTGAGAAAAGACTTCATAATCAAGTTTGAAATGGTATGAGCCCTAGGTCCTTCAATTTTTTTTTTTTAATTAGAGAGATAAATGGAGCCTACAGAAGATACTAAAGGGCTGGAGATGTAGGCAAGTTAGGTAACATATATGAAAATTTACATTTTAGCCCAGCATCAAACAAGAAGACTATACAGTAGGTGTTTATAGACTTAGAGCTCAAGAGGTAGCAGAAGAAGAACCATGGTTCAAGGTCATCCCTAGCTATATAGAGAGTTCTAGGCCAACCTAAGCTATATCTCACTTTGTCTTTTTTTAAAAAGTCTCTGAGACCTGAAACTGGGGAGAATCCAGAGACTCTATGTTGGTGACCCTATGTGAGACTCTTAACAATAGGTGATATGGAGCCTGAAGTACCACCTCCTGTAGCCAGTTGAAGAATAAGAGCAGCAATTCATCCACAAGACCCTTGGCCCCAAATGTGTCCTGCCTACAAGATGTTCATGGACAAAGATGGAACAGAGATGGAGAGAATGGGGAATCAATGACTGGTCAAAATTGAGACACACACCATGGGCAAGAAACAGTCCAAGACAGTGTTATTGATACTCTGATATGCTTGCAGGCAAGAGCCCAGAATAACTGTACTCTGATGGGCTCCACCCAGCACCTGACTAAAACAGAAATTAGAGTGCTGGGAGTCTTTTGGAAAAGTTGCGGAAAGGATTGAGGGATGCAAAGGGGTTAAGAACTCTATATGAAGACCAGCAGAGTCAACTAACCTGGATCTTTTAGCACTCTCAGAGACTGAAACACCAACCAAAAAGCTATCATGAGCTAGATATTGGGCCCCTGCCTATATGTAGCATATGTGCATCTTGGTCTTCATTTAGGTCTCTTTTCAACTTGATCTGGATATGGCTCTGCATCTTTTTTCTGTCTGTGGATCCCATTCCCCTACCTGGGCTGCCTAGTCTGGCCTCAATGGGAGAGGATTTACCATGTCCTACAGAGAATTGATGTGTCATGGTGGGGAGATACCCTGGAGACACCTACCCCTTCTCAGAGTAGAGGGAGGATTGGGAAAGCAGCTGTGGGAGGGGGACATTGAGAGAGGAGGGATGTTGAATATTGGGATATAATATGAATAAATATTTTAATTAATGAAATAAAAGTCTCTGAGTTTCCCCTATCTCCTATATTTCACAGGATACTCAGCATTTCTTTTGAGGAACCATTCAAAATATGTTCTGAGTGACCCTGGATTCTTTACAAGGTTTGTCTTACCACAGGAAAAATAACCAAACACAAGAACATCTTTGGGATTTCTGATGAGATAGATTGCCTTCAATGGAAAAAATATAAATGAAGGTCAATAGCTATTCCTCACCTTTTAACTGGCATAATCTACATGAAACATTCAAGTATCTAATGATTTCTAAAAAACATTTATTATTTTTTGGGACAAAACCTATGCACAAGTGAAAAAATCTATAGTCATAGTTTTCTTTTATAATTTTATTTGATTTGTAAAAATGTAACAGAAAAATGATGAGTTCATTAATACTGATAAAAACAAAACAAAACAAAACAAAACAAAAACCAGACTGATTCGATAGTTCTAAAGATCACATTAACAACTGGTTATCTAACACCAAATGCCCAGCCTGTAAAATATACAAATAAGTAATATTGTACTGACTAAGAGTGATGTACTGAAGTATTTTGGAAAATATAGATTTATTTAGAAATATATTGATTATTTACTTATTTAGGGGTATATATTGTATACATTAGAAACATGTAAATATATATCTATATAGGAATACATAAACTTAGGAATATATATATGTATATGTATGCAACATGAATTAATGAATAAAGAAAGCACAAATTTGAAAGAGAGAAATAAGGCATATATCAATGGGCTTGGAGGGAGAAAAGGGAAGAGGAAAATGTTGCACATAATTATATTTTATTATTATAATTTCAAAATGTAAAAGAAAAAACTTAAAAATCATTCCTTTTTAAAAATTAGATATTTTCTTCATTTACATTTCCAATGCCATCCCAAAAGTCCCCCATATCCTCCCCCCCACTCCCCTACCCACCCACTCCCACTTCTTGGCCCTGGCGTTCCCCTGTACTGAGGTATATAAAGTTTGCATAACCAATGGGCCTCTCTTTCCACTGATGGCCGACTAGGCCATCTTCTGATACATATGCAGCTAGAGACATGAGCTGCGGGGGGATACTGGTTAGTTCATATTGTTGTTCCACCTACAGGGTTGTGGATCCCTTTAGCTCCTGGGGTACTTTCTCTAGGTCCTCCAATGGGGGGCCCTGTGACCCATCCAATAGCTGACTGTGAGCATCCACTTCTGTGTTTGCTAGGCCCCGG
Organism: Mus caroli; assembly: GCF_978045245.1. Classification (NCBI taxonomy): domain Eukaryota; kingdom Metazoa; phylum Chordata; class Mammalia; order Rodentia; family Muridae; genus Mus; species Mus caroli. The sequence continues at coordinate 128,694,834 of NW_028227263.1, read as the reverse complement.
CATAGTCTCACAAGAGACAGCTATATCAGAGTCCTTTCAGCAAAATCTTGCTAGTGTATGCAATGGTGTCAGCGTTTGGAGGCTGATTAAAATCATTCTTATTTTAAAAAGATTTATTTATTTTTGTATAGGAGTTCACTGTCCCTGTCTTCAGATACACCAGAAGGCATCATATCCCATTACAGATGGTATGATCCACCATGTTGTTGCTGGAATTGAACTCAGCACCTCTGGAAGAGCAGTTACTGCTCTTAACCACTGAGCCATCTCTCCAGCACCCAAAGTAATCATTTTTAATAAAAGGAACTTTATATTTTGTACCAATCATTCTAGAGCTCATTTTTTTAACTTCAAAAATATTGATTTATGCATGTCTGAGTGCACACATTCTTTTTCAAGCACCATATGTGGATAGGATATCACAGACATTAAAAAATGGGGTGGGATGACATGGACCTAGAGTTGCAGACAGTTTTTAACTACTATGTGGGTGTTGGGACCTGAACCTTGGTCCTTTGAAAGAGCAGCCAATACTCTTAACAGCTGAGACATCTCTAACTACCATTCGAATTTTAAAAATATTTTATTGGATATTTTTAAATTTACATTTCAAATGTTATCCCCTTTCCCATCTTCCTGCCACCTCCCTGAAAACCCCCTAACCAAACCTCTCTCCACTGCTTTTATGATAGTATTTCCCAACCCAACTATCTACTCCTGCCTCCCAAGGATAACGAAAATTATTCTCAACAATAAAAGAAATTCTGGGGGAATCACCATCCCTGATCTCATGCTGTATTACAGAGCAATAGTGATAAAAACTGTATGGTATTGGTACAATGAAAGGCAGGTAGATAAATGGAATAGAATTGAAAACCCAAAAATGAACCCACACACCTATGTTCAGTATTTTTTTTTTTATTGCAAAGCTTCTAAAACCATCCATTGGGAAAAAGACATTTTCAACAAATGATGCTGGTTGAATTGGCTGTCAGCATGTAGAAGAATGGAAATTGATCCATTCTTATCTCCTTATACACAGCTCAAGTTCAACTGGGTCAAGAACCTCCCCATAAAACCAGATACACTGAAACTAATAGAGGAAAAAAGTGGGGGAAAAATCTCCAATACATGGGTACAGGGGAAAAGTTCCTGAACAGAACACCAATGGCTTATACTCTAAGATTAAGAATTGACAAGTGGGACCTCATAAAATTGCAAAGTTTTTGTAAGTCAAAGTATACTGTCAATAGGCCAAAACGGTAACCGACAGATTGGAAAAATTTCTTTACCAATCATACATTGGATAGAGTGCTAATATCCAATAAATACAAATAACTCAAGAAGTTAGGATCCATATTAACAAATAAGCCTATTAAAAATGGGGTACAGAACTAAACAAAGAATTCTCAACAGAGAAATATTGAATGGCACCTAAAGAAATGTTCAACACCCTCAGTCATCAGGGAAATGCAAATCAAAATGACACTGAGATTCCACCTCAAACAAATCAGTATGGCTAAGTTCAAAAAGTCAGGTGTCAGGAGATTCTTTTGAGGATGTGGAAAAAAGATGAACGCTCCTCCATTGTTGGTGGGATTGCAAGCTGTTATAACCACTCTGGAAATCAGCCTGGTGGTTTCTTAAAAAATTGGATATAGAATTACCTGAGGACCCAGCTGTACCCAAAAGGTGCTCCAACATATAACAAGGACACATGCTTCACTATGTTCATAGCAGTCTTATTTATAAGAGACAGAACTTGAAAAAAGACAGGTGTACTTCACCAGAGAAAAGGATACAGAAAAGGTGGTACATTTTCAAAAGGGAGTACTAATCATCTATAAAAACAATGATTTCACAAAATCCATAGGCAAGTGGATGGAACAACAAAATATCATAGTGAGTGAGGTAACCCAATCACAAAATATCACCCATGATATGCACTCAATGATAAGTGGATATTAGCCCAGAAGCTCAAAACACCGAAGATACAATTCTCAAAACACATGAATTTCAAGAAAAAGAAAGAGCCATGTGTGGACTCTTTGGTCTTTCTTAGAAGTGGGAACAAAATACTTATGGGGGGAAATACAGAGAAAAAGTGTGGAGCAGAGACTGAAGGAAAGGCAATACAAAGACTGCTACACCTGGGGATGCATCCCATATACAGTCATCAAACCAAGACACTATTGTTGATGCCAAGAAGTGCATGCTGTTAGGAGCTGGATATAGCTTTCTCCTGAGAGGCTCTGCTAGAGCCTGCCAAATATAGAACTCATTTCTTTAGGCGTCAGTTTCCCCAGTCAAAAGTTTCCCCAGTCCAGATAACACACACACACACATATTCATATATATATTTCATTGTGCCATTTTAAAGAGCGATTATTCTAAGTTTGTATTTGTTGCTGCAACATAAACTATTTATAGCTTTTCTGGATGGAGGGATTTAAAGAAAACGTTCTTACTAACTAGAACCCATGATAGGTCAGAACGTGGATATCTCTGATTCCTTCTAATGATTCTCTTTCAGTTTCATGGGAGATTCCTGTGGCTACTGATCTCAATAGACAGATAGACACAGGATAACACTGTATGTACAAGTGATCTTTGAACATTGATGCCTGATCAGGTTGCTTCCCCTATGAGCAATTGTGTCTTAGGTGTTTCACCCTCCAGGGCTTGGGATATATGTTACAAGTAAGATTGGCTCATTGACATTGATGACAATATTATAGCAATATCAACTGTACATTAGAGTTTGAACACTGCTTGGCCTACACATGTAGTTCCTGAATGTTTCAGAGTGATATTTAAGTTTATTTCTTAACATTGCCCAGGATCACTGTGTGATGGTCCACATCCTGGTACTCTGAGTTGTAGGAAACATCATGTAGTCTGAGTTGGGGAAACATCAGCATCACCTCATAAGACTCCTACCTTAACATTTCTGCAAGAGCTCCAAGGCCTGTCAGGTAAAATATGTTCAGAGTGTTTGGAGAAAGAAAATCTCAACCGCTGGACACTGATCTTGGCCTTGGAACTAAAGAAAGACTTGGAGAAAAGATGGATGGGAAGATGGGAGGTCATGAGTCATGGTCCTTCCTTATTGACTAATGCAGGGTATCCTGTATCAGACTCTAGCCAGTTTGACCGGTTCCAAATAGACACAGATTAGATCCACTTGGGATCTTCCTTGGTATGAATCAAGCAGACAATCTCAACCAGCCAGTTCATTCCTGAATGAAAAGGAAAAGTGACTGTCATTCATTTCAACATTACTTGTGAAAAAGCCTCAAGTAGAATATATACCCATACAATTTACAATGCTGTCCATTTTCAAGCACACAGACTTGTGGTGTTCACAATGTCCTTGTAATATAAGTGCTAAGTAAACTCACTCAGCATATTCTAGTCTTAATTTTGTAAAACTGAGACCCTATACTCAGTAAACAGCAAACTGCTGATGGAATATCTCCTCCAGCCCTGGGCCACCATCATTCTCTTTTCTGGTGGAATGAATTTGTCTATCTAATATATTTTACTGTTATATAATAATAACATCTGCCCTTTGAGACTACCTCCTTTAATTTAATTCATTGTCATTGAGATGCACTCATGCTGCAGTGCATGACTGAGTTCCTCTGCTTAAGGTGAATAAATTCCCTTGTACATATTTATCACACACACTTGCATTTGTGTTTATGTGCTCATTTGCCAGTGGATGTTTCTCTAGCTTCCCTCTCTGAGTTATTGTCTGGTGTTTTATTTTTGTTTTGTTTTGTTTTCTTTTTCTCTATTCCCACTGCACTTGGATTTTCTATGTCATTTTGCTTTCAATGTCAGCAACCTAATACTTACCCAATGTCAGTGCTTCTTCCACACAGAAAACATCCATACACCAAACTACCATGATGTCACTTTTAGTTTCTTGAGTTTTCTGACTCTTTCTACTTCCTGGACGAGTTCCATAGTAATTCTACCTGAAACTGTCCTCTCCTCCACATATCCTCACATACATGCCTTTATCTCCTTTTGTTATTTCTTCTGCTTATTCTCATCGCTCTCCCTTTCTATCTCTTATCCACAGAGAAAGGGAGAGAGAGAGAGAGAGAGAGAGAGAGAGAGAGAGAGAGAGAGAGAGAGAGAGAGAGAGAGAGAGAGAGAGAGAGACCAGTGGTAGATTCTGCCTCAGAGTTCAATATCATTGTTCTGGTGCCATAGTTTGTCACCTCTGTCCACATAGGACAGACTGAGTGGAACACACACAAATCTCCTTAATCATAAATCATTTTATATGTTGGATATGTAGAGCACTCCATTCATCACCCAAAATGAATGAGGATATAATCCTTAACCTCCCTTATACAATTCAAAATCACTCATACTGATGGTCCTTAACTGACTTGGAGTAAGTCAATATAAACAAGACTTCTTCTTTCATCACAAATTTATTACAAACATCTTCCACATTTTTTTTTGAAACATTATGGCAGAAAAAGATATTACTTCAAACCAAGTACAGTCTGACATCATGAATTTCTCCTTGTAGGTGCTGTTAGGATTCCAGCCCTGGATACCTCTTCAGATTATAGCAAATGCTAGGAGGTAAGATTTATAGTTCAGGTCAAAAAAATCATTAACATTCTCTGGTTTGTTGTGTAATATTTACTGATAGGAAGAAGTAAATATTGTAACACACAGTCAAACGTTACTGTATTGAGCAATTTTAAAGTCATATAAATAACATTCTGCAGAATTTGTGAGAACAAGTTCATGACCCCAAACAATACTCAGTGAGATATAATAGGACATAAAAATGCAGGTTAATTTAAAATCTCTTCTAATAAAATTTAGCTTTCAGAATGATTTTCAATGTGCATTAAAATGACAGAGATCATACAGAAACTTTCCATGACAATTCTTTCTGTTTTCTTTGTATAGTGGTTGCTTTTGAGAAAATCATAGTAAATTAACTGCCCTTCTGCTTTACCTCAAAGCCCTCATCTCTTTCGCATATTTATGATCTCTTCTTTAATATTTGTATATATATATATATATTTGTATATATTTGTATATTTGTGTATATATATCTATATATACATACATACATAAATGTATAGTCAACCTTCTGAGTCCATTCATTTGGGATTTTATGTGATGTATTCTGAGATGTGTAGTTGAGATTAGAAAATCAATGTGGGATTTAATCTCCAGACACAGCTTACTCTCCATCTCTTAGTAGCTATTGGCATGATGTATTTGTTCTCCTAGGGTAAAACCATGCAGAATTTTCCCTGGTTTCTGTTGCTTCTGTTCTTACACTTGCCTCCCACCATCTGATTATCTCAAGTGCTTGTTGCCCTTGATATATCTGATTGGAGCCTTTCCTTCCTGGAATCACAGTTGAGTCAGAACTTCTCAGAGTACAGCTGTCTTTGTGATTCTGTGATTCTGTGATCCTGTGATTCTGAGATTCTGGATGTGTCAGAGTTCTTGGCAGTCAAGCTTCCTCTGAGACCCTGAGATCCTGGTGTGACCAAGTTCCTGGGATCATGGGATCCTAAGATCCTGGGCATGTTAGAGCACCTGGAAGTGGTACCTCCTCTGGAGACCATGGGTCTGTCTGTTGAGTTCGATACCAAGGTAGACCAGCGCTGACCAAAAGGAAGATGAGCCACTGATCAGTTTGTTATACGATGTCTGTGCTCCAGCTGTCCCCAGACACTCCTGGTTCTATTGGAACAGATGTTGTGTTTCACTCACCAGTGATCCTAAGATCCTGGGCATGCTAGGGTGCCTGTGGGGTCGAGAGTCCTTTGAAGACCATGAGACTTCCCACCGATTTTGGGCCCAAGGTGGCCAGGTGCCACATTTCAAAATGTCTTCAGTACTAAATTTAGAAAACAACAGTCCTGAATATCTATTTTCTGTTTGTGTATAAAAATTTGACTAAGCCCATTATTTTGATATTCTATCAGATACCATTTTGAAGAAAATAATGGATATTAGCACTATATAATAAATCAGATGAAAATACTGAATCATCTTGAATTACTTTCTAACAAACTGTTCTCTTCTGAGGTGCCAGATCTGATTATGATAGGCGAAGAACCAAGATATTAGACCATGGAGAGCCAGTATTTCCAGAATTCATAGCATAAGCAAATCTTTTTGGACAGTATGTTCATTTTACAAACAGACCTTAAAATCAGGGAGGCAGGATACGGATCAGTGGTTAAAAGCAATTATTGCTCCTCCAGTGAATCCAGGTTCCATTTTCATCTAAATGCCACTGTCTGAAACTGCAGCTCCTGGGAATTTGATGATCAATCCTGGCTTCTATAGACACCAAGTATTCATGAGGTACACAGACATGTATGCAAAAAGCCACACACATAAAAGTAAAGGAAATGTAAATATAATTGCATTTCTTTTTAAGGAACGAAACTAGTATGGTAATTGCAACATGTCTGTAGATTTCCTTTGGTACTTTAGTCATTTTCATAATATTGATTTTGTCAATCTGTCAATGATATGTGTGGATGTCTTCCCATCTTGTATTATTTTTCAGGTGGCTTTTTTTGGGGAACAGAGCATTTAATTGGAATTTAAAAACAATAACCAACATAAAATTTGGGGTTGAAATTTTATATACTATAAGACAACTACAGTTTGAAATATTTTGCATAACATAATATTCACAGGTACTCCAGAGAGTATTTTCATAACTAATAAAAGCATGATGCACATAAAATAATCAGTTGAGGATGTCAGCATTAAATATATTAAACATAATACACAACCTTTAAGAAAAAATTAAAAAATGTTAAAGTGTTCTTCACAAAACTAGTGACATGGTGATAAAGAAATGTACATGACTATATATCAAAAATAATTATTATTATGAATGTGCATCTTTTATTAGTTTTTATTAGCATTAATTATACATAGTAGTGGGCTTCATTATTGCATTTTCATGCATACATATAATATATTTGAATTATGTCTATTCTTCATTATTTTCTCCTTTTACTTTCATGATTAGTTTTTGTTGTTTTGTGACTCAGTGAGTTTAATTAAACTCAGGTGGCTTTTTAAAATGGTGTCTTCCAAAGAAGCTAAACAAGAAGGCAGGCCCAAGTGAGGATTTTTGAATCTCACTTAGAAGGGGGAACAAAATAGTCATTGAGGCAGATGGAGGGTAAGAAACTGGGTAGAGAGGGGTTGGAAGGGGAATGTGGGTTTCAGGATCAGGTGTGAGGAGGGACAGGAAAGATGGTAAGATGGCTATGAGAATGAATAGAAATCTGCAACTGACAGAGGTGGAGAGGTGGGGATCATCTGGAGGACATGCCAGAGTTCTGGGATGGGGAGGCATTCTAACTGTGACTCACAGCATTGGAGATGTGAAACCTGAAGTGGTCACATCCTATAGACAGGTAGGCTCCCCAATGGAGAATAGGTATACCAATGTACTCACAAAGCTTTTGACCCAAAATTGAGCCTGTCTACAAGAAATGCAGGCAGGGAGGGTGGAGGAGAGTTGGAAGGAATAGCCAACCAATAACTGGTCCAACTGGTGACCCATCCTATAGGTAAGCATGAATCCTTGATACTATAAATGATATTCTTCTATGCTTGCAGATAGGAGTCTAGCATGACTGTCCTCTGAGAAGCTTCACCTAGCAGTTGATTCAGATAGATGCAAAACACACAGCCAAACAGATGATGGAGACTGGGGACTCTTGTGGAAGAGTTGGGGAAAGGATTGAGGGATCCAAAAAGAGATAGGAACTGTGAAGGAAGACCAATAGAGTCAACTAAGCAGAAAGCTTGGGGCTTTCAAAGCCTGAACCACCAACTAAGAACACAAGCTGGACCTAGCTTCTACCCCACCCTACTACACATATGTAGCAGATTTACAATTTGGTCTTCATATGGGTCCCAAACAACTGGAGCCAGGGCTATTCCAAAAGTTGTTGTCTATCTGCAGGATATGTTATTTTTGCTGGGCTATCTTGTCTAGCCTTAGTGGGGGAGGAAGTGCCTAACCCTGTAGAAATTTGTTGTGTTAGGGTTGGGGGAATAACAAAGGAGGGGCTCCACCCTCTCAGAGGAGAAGGAGAGGTGCAATGTGGGAAGAGTTTTGGAAAAGGGTGATTGGGAGGAGGGCAGAAATTGGGATATAATGTGAAAAAATTAAAAAATGGTGTCATAAATATTTCCTGTCAATGTTCATGTCAAATGTCAAATGGTGTCATTGTTCAGGATTATTTAAAGTATATTCTAAAGTATTATGAATGAGATATTTTTCTAAACATGTTCATTTTGATATTTAGGAATACTAATTTTCACATATTGATTTTGATTAAGCTAACAGCTTGGATAGGCAAGCAAGATATAACATTTTACTGTCTACAAGAAACACCTCAATGACAAAGACAGATATTACCTCAGAGTAAAAGGATGGAAAAATGTCTTCTAAGCAAATGATCCCAAGAAACAAGCTGGAGTTGCCATTCCAATAGCCAATAAAATAGTCTTTCACACAAAAGTCATCAACTGAGAGGGGTAAGGACACTCATATTCATCAAAGGAAAAACCAACTGAGATCAAGTCTCAATTCTCAACATCTATGCCCCCAAACAAGGGCAAACACATTCATAAAAGCAACTTTATTATTAAAGCTCAAAACAGGCATTGAATACCACATAATAATATTGGGAGACTTCAAGCCCCGCTCTCACCAGTGGGCTCGTCATTGAAACACAAACTAAACAGGGATACATTAAAAGTACTATTATTTTTACTTAAAGTATTAAAAGTACTATTACTATGTATTACTAACGTAATACATCGAGGTTATGAACCAAATGGATTAAACAAATATATACAAAACATTTTACCATAAGAAAAGAATATACCTTCTTCTCAGCACTTCATGATACCTTCACCAAAACTGACCATAATCAGTCATAAAACAAGCCTCAAACAATACAAGAACATTGAAACAAACCCATGCTCCTGATCAGATCACTACGGACTAATGCTAGACTTCAATAACAACAAAAGCAACAGAAAAAACATATACCCATGGAGACTGAACAACTCTCTACTTGATAACTTGGTCAGGGAAGGAATAAAGAAAAAAAAAAAAGAATACTTTCTGGAATCCAATGAAAATGATCACAAAGCATACCCAAACTTATGAGACAATGGAAACAGTGTTAAGAGGATAAGTCATAGGACTACATGCCCTCATAAAAAAATGGAGAGATCTGAACACCCTAGAACAAAGTGAAGCAAACACACCCCAGCAGAGGCATATACATCAGGGAATAGTCAAACTTAGTGCTGAAATCAACTAAATAGAAACAAAGAGAATGATACAAAGAATCAACAAAACCAAAAGCTGGTTAGCTGAGAAAATCAAGAGGATAGATAACCCTCTAGCCAAACTAACTAAAGGGCCCAGAGACACTGTCCAAATTTACAAAATCAGAAATGAAAGGGAGACATAACAACAGAAACAGAAACAAAAAATCATCAGAAACTACAAAAAGTTTATAGTCAACAAAACTGGAAAATCTAGATGAAATGGTTGATTTTCTAGACAGATATCACGTACCAAAGTTAAGACAAGACCAGGTAAACTATTTAAACAGGCCCATATCTCTCAAGGAAATAGATGGAATCATTAAAAACCTCTTGACCAAAAAAAGCCCAGGGGCAGATGGCTTCAGAGCAGAATTCTACCAAACCTTCAAAGAAGAGTTAATACCAAAACTCCTCCAACTACTCCACAAAATAGAAACAGAAGGAACAATATCTAATTTATTCTCTGAAGCCACAATTACTCTGATACCTAAACCACAGAAAGACTTAACAAAGAAAGAACGCTTCAGACCAATTTCTCTTATGAATACTGATATAAAAATCAATAAAATTCTAGTAAGCTGAATCCAAGGACACATCAAAAACATGAGTCAACATGATCAAGTAGGCTTCGTTCCATGGATACAAGTTTAGTTTAATATACGAAAATCCATGAATGTAATCCACTATTTGAACAAAATCAAAGGAAAAAAAAATCACACAATCTTCTCATTAGATGCTGAAAAAACCTTTGACAAAATACAACAACCCTTCTTATTCAAAGTCTTGAGAAGATCAGGATTCAAGGCACCTACCTAAACATAGTGAAAGCAATATAGAGCAAACCAACAGACAATATCCAATTATATGTAGAGATAATTAAAGCAATCTCACTAAAATCAGGACTAAGATAAGTCTGCCCCCTCTCCTGGTATCTGTTCAATATAGTACTCAAAGTTCTAGCTAGAGCAATAGGACAACAAAAGAAGATCAAATTGGCAAATAAGAAGTCAAGAAATCACTATTTGCAGATTTTATGATAGTATATATAAGCGACCCCAAGAATTCTTCCAGAGAACTTCTACACCTGATAAACCACTTGAATAAAGTGCCTGAATATAAAATTAACTCAACCAAAGCAGTAGCCTTCATTTATAAAAATGATAAATGGGCTGAAAAAGAAAATAGGACAACAACACCCTTCACAATAGTCACAAATAATGTAAAATATCTTGAGGTAACTTTGACATGTGAAAGATTGTTTCTTCTTTAGGGTTTACTACTATGAACAGGCCATAACCAAGTGAACTCTTTTTTTTTTTTTAAGAATTACTTATTTATTTTATGTATATGAATACACTATAGCTGTCTTCAGACACACCAGAAGTCATCAGATCCCATTACAGATGGTTGTGAGCCACCATGTGGTTGCTGGGAATTGAACTCAGAACTTCTGGAAGATCAGTCAGTGCTTTTAACCACTTGAGCCATCTCTCCAGCCCCCCAACTCAACTCTTATAAAAAACTACATTTAATTTGGCCTTACTTACGAGTTCAGATGTTCACTCCATTATCATCAACATGAAAGCATGGCAGATTCCAGGCTTGCATGCTACAGGAGGAGCTCTTCATGTGAAGGATTCTAGCATAACACTGTGTCCAGGCATCTAGAATGAGGATCTTAAAGACCACACCCACAATGACACACCCACAGCAACAAGGCCACACCTACTCCAACAGGGCCACACCTTCTAATAGTGTCAAGCTTGTACAAACCATAACAATCTATACAACAAGAACTTCAAGTCTCTCAAGAAAGAAATTGAAGAAAATATCAGAAAATTGAGAGATATCCCATGCTCATGGATTGGTAGGATTGACATAATAAAAATAGACATCCTACCTAAAGCAATCTACAGATTCAATACAATCCCCTTCACAGATCTTAAAAAACAAGGAAAAAGCAATTCTCAATTTCATATGGAAAAATAAAAATTAAAGATAGTGAAAACATTTATTAAAAATAAAAGAAATTCTGGGGGAATTACCATCCCTGACCTCAAACTGTCCTACACAGCAACTGTGTTAAAAAATGCATGATATTAGTACAGAGACAGACACGTTGATCAATGGAATAGAATTGAAGACCCAGAAATAAAAACACAAACATATGGACACTTGATCTTTGACAAAGAAACCAAAAATATACAATGGAGAAAGAAAGCCTGTTCAATAAATATTGCTGGTCTAACTGGCAGTTGGTATTTAGAAAAATGAAAATAGACCCATATATGTCACCTTGCACAAAGCTTAAGTCCAATTGTATCAAGTATCTGAACATAAAAACAGATACTGTGAATCTGATACAAGAGAAACTAGGAAAGAACATCACACTTATTGGTATGTAGGGAAATTTCTTAGAACTCCAGTGTCTCAGGATCTAAAATCAAAAAATTGATCAATGAACCTGATGAAAATAAAAAAGCTTCTATAAGGCCAACGACATAATCAATAGGACAAATAGGCAAACTTCATGATGGGAAAAAAATCTTCACTAACTCCACTGCCAATAGAAGGCTAATATCCAAACTATACAAAGAACTCAAGATAATCACACACACACACACACACACACACACACACACACACACACACAAAACCCAAACAACCCAATCAAAAAATGTAGTCTAGAGCTAAACAGAGAATGTACAAGAGAGGAATCACAAATGGCCAAGAAACACTTAAGGAAATGTTCAAAGTACTTAGTGATTAGGAAAATGTAAATGAAAAGGACCCAGAGATTCCTCCTTACACCAATTAGAATGGCTAAGACAAAAAAAGTCAGGTGGCAACACATGTTCAGAAGGATGTGGAGAAAGAAACACTTCACCATTGCTGGAGGGAATGTAATATGATACAACCATCTGGAATCAATCTGGATTTTCCTCAGAATATTGGAAATAGACCTCCCTGAAGATTCATCTATACCACACTTGGGCATATACCCAAAAGATCCCCCAACATGCCCCAGGAGCATGTGATCCATTGTGTAAACTTGACACAGCTGAAGTTATCACAGAGAAAGGAGCTTCAGTTGAGGAAATGCCTCCATGAGATCCAACTGTAAGGCATTTTCTCAATTAGTGATCAAGGGGGAAAGGCCCCTTGTGGGTGATGCCATCTCTGGGCTGGTAGTCTTGGGTTCTATAAGAGAGCAGGCTGAGCAAGCCAGGAGAGGTAAACCAATAAAGAACATCCCTCCATGGCCTCTGCATCAGCTCCTGCTTCCTGACTTCCTTTGGTGATGAACAGAAGCATGGAAGTGTAAGCCGAATAAACCCTTTCCTCCCCAACTTGCTTCTTGGTCATGATGTTTGTGCAGGAATAGAAACCCTGACTAAGACAAATTGGTACCAGGAGTGGGGTATTCCTGTGACAACCTGATCATGTTTTGGGGAGGACTGTAGAAGGACTTTGGAACTTTGGGCTTTAAGATCCATTTGTTGTTAAGAGCTCTGTCAGATGTTGTGTAGGAGCTTGGAAGATAGTGTTGAAAACAGTGCAGAAGATGGAGGTCTGGTTTGTGAAATTTCAGAGGGAATTTTAAAGACTCTTTTCAGGGCCATTGCTGTTTTGATTGTGAAGATTCTGTAGTTCTGGTTAGCTGGGGCTGAAGAATCAGCTTTGGTTAACAAGATATCAGAACTACTAAAGCAAAAACTTTGCATTACTGGGACTATTGATGCTAGTTAGCTGGAGCTAAGAAATTAGCAGTGATTAAGAAGAGACCAGCATCATTGAGGTGACATCTTCTGGGAAGTGTTTTCTGAAAGCACTAAGAGGCTGTGTTCCAGAGATAGCCAAGGTTGTACTCCTGCTGCAGCGGGACTTGATAATATGTAAGGGTCACCCATGTGGTACTGGTTTTGAAGGGGTCACACAGAGCAGCTGAGGCCCGGCACTGTGAAGGTACAGCCTCAGTTGCAATTGAAGGCCCAGGACTGAAGGGGTCATGCAGTGTTTTGGAGATGCCAGTACCATGAGATGACCACCAAGAGTAGCAGCAGCAGTGGAGTGCAGGCATCTGGAGCCTAGAAGATGAGGCGTGTGCTACAAAGGGCATGGCTGGAGAAGTGACCCAAGCCCTTGGAGGAGCCCAGAAGATCGTGAGTTGGATCCCAGACATTGGACAGTTGGAGATTGATTTTTGCTTTGATTGTGACTGTGCCCTGATATTTTCCCTCTTGAAGGAAGAAATTGTTTTAGTGGAGCCCACAGTTAAGAGACTTTTAGTTGTAAAAAGACTTTGGATTTTAAAAGAGATGGATATTTTAAAGAGATTGAAATTTTAAGAATATGTAAAGACTGTGGGACTTTTAAAGTTATTTAGATCTTGGGGATGAATAAGAATGTAAGCGTTGAGGCTTACTAGTGATGTGTTTGTGTGTCAAGTTGACAAGGGGTCAATTGTACTGGCTAGTTTGTGTCAACTTGACACAGCTGGAATTATCACAGAGAAAGGAGCTTCAGTTGAGGAAATGCCTCCATGAGATCCAACTGTAAGGCATTTTCTCAATTAGTGATCAAGGGAGAAAGGCCCCTTGTGGGTGGTGCCATCTCTGGGCTGGTAGTCTTGGGTTCTATAAGAGAGCAGGCTGAGCAAGCCAGGAGAGGCAAGCCAATAAAGAACGTCCCTCCATGGCCTCTGCATCAGCTCCTGCTTCCTGACCTGCTTGAGTTCCAGTCCTGACTTCCTTTGGTGATGAACAGCAGCATGGAAGTGTAAGCCAAATAAGCCCTTTCCTTCCCAACTTGCTTCTTGGTCATGATGTTTGTGCAGGAATAGAAACCCTGACTAAGACACACACCAAAAGGACACCTGCTCATCTATATTCATAGCATCTTTATTAATGATCACCAGATACAGGAAACAACTTGGATGTCCTTAATTAGAAGAATGAATAAAGAAAATGTGGTACATTTAAATAATGGAGTATTACTCAGATGTTAAAAAAATAACATGAAAATTTTAGGTAAATGGCTGGAACTATGAAAGTCACCCTGAGTGAAGTTACATAGCCCCAGAAAGACAAATATTGTATGTACTCAGTTATAAGTATGTTTTAGCCATGAAGTACAAGATAATCATGGGAAATCTACAGTCCAAGAGGGACTAAGTAATAAGGAGGGATAAAGGAAGGGACATGTATATCTTTTCAGGATGGAGAAATAAAACAGATTGTTTCGGTGCACTGGAGGCATGTATGGATCAGAGGTACTATGAAGCAGGGAAGATGGATGTAGGGAGACAGTACTAAGGAGACTTCTAAAATTTTAGGACATTTTGGGGTCAAGTCAGAAACCTAGGGCAATGAAAACTCTCAGAAATCTATTACAGTGATCCTATGTAAGACTCCTAATAATGTGGTATATGGAAACTAAACCAGCCATCTCCTGTAACCAGGCAAGACTCCCATTGAAGGGATTGGAACACCAACCCAACCACAAAAGTTTTGGTTTAAAATTTGTCCTGCCTGCAAGATGTGCTGGTGTAAACGTAGCACAGAATGAAAGTGGCCACAATGAGGCCAGACAATCAATGGTGATACCAGATTGAGATGTATACCATGAGAGGGAACCCACTCCTGACATTGCAAGGAGAGTAAAAAACTAGATGCTGGATGGCCCAGAGACCTAGGGTAGAAGCAAACATGGCAGCCCAACCACACCAGAATAATTACTAGTAATATTATGATATGCTTGTAGGGAGCAAGATTACCATCAGAGAATCTCCAAGCAAGAACTGATGGGGAAATAGATGCAGAAACACATAGGAAAATATCAGGTAGAGTTTGTTGAATCCTACTTGGAAGAAGGAGAGGAAGGGTTGCAAGAGTGAGAGGCATCAAGAACACCACAAGAAAAACCACAGATTCAATGAACCTGGACTCATAGGGACTCATATAGAATGAACCTACAATCATGGGTCTGACCTATGCCCTCTGCATGTATGTTTGGTTGTGTATTTTCTAGGACTCTTTTTTTTTTATTAGATATGTTCTTTACATACATTTCAAATGCTATCCCGAAAGTTCCCTATACCCTCCCCCCACCCTGCTCCCCTACCCACCCACTCCCACTTCTTGGCCCTGGCATTCCCATGTACTGAGGCATATAAAGTTTGCAAGACCAAGGGGCCTCTCTTTCAAGTGATGGCCAACTAGGCCATCTTCTTCTACATATGCAGCTAGAGACATGAGCTCTGGCGGTACTGGAAGTTCATATTTTTGTTCCACCTATAGGGTTGCAGACCCCTTCAGCTCCTTGTGTGCTTTCTCTAGCTTCTCCATTGGGGGCCATGTGTTCAATCTTATAGATGACTATGAGCATCTGCTTCTGTATTTGCCAGGCAATGGCATACCCTCATATGAAACAGTTATACCAGGATCCCTTCAGTAAAATCTTGCTGGCATATGCAATACTGTCTGGGTTTGGTGGCTGATTATGGGATGGATCCCCGGGTGGGATAGTCTCTGGATAGTCCATCCTTTCATCTTAGCTCTAAACTTTGTCTCTGTAACTCCTTTCATGGATATTTAGCTCCCTATTCTAAGGAGTAATGAAGCATCTACTCGTTGGTCTTCCCTATTCTTGATTTTCTTGTGTTCTGCAAATTGTATCTTGGGTGTTCTATGTTTCTGGGCTAATATCCACTTATCAGTGAGTGCATATCTAATGACTTCTTTTGTGCCTGGGTTACCTCACTAAAGATGATATCCTCCAGATATATCCATTTGCCCAAGAATTTCATAAATTCATGGTTTTTAATAGCTGAGTAGTACTCCATTGTGTAAATCTACCACATTTTCTGTATCCATTACTCTGTTTTGGGGGACATCTGGGTATTTTCCAGCTTCTGGCTATTATAAATAATGAACATAGTGGAGCATGTGTTCTTATTACCAGTTGGAACTTCTTCTGGGTATATGCCCAGGAGAGGTATTGCTGGATCTTCCATTAGTATTATGTCCAATTTTCTGAGGAACCTCCAGACTGACTTCCAGAGTGGTTGTACAAACTTGCAATCCTACCAAAAATGGAGGTTCATAGCATATACTGCCTTCTGAAGAATTCTGCCCCATCCCTTCATGCTCTTGCCACCTAATTGGCACTGTAACTCTGTCTTCAAAAGGTCATTCCATCTTTCTATCAGACCAACTGCTTCAGGATGGTGGGGAACATTGTAAGACCAGTGAATCCCATGATCATGAGCCCACTGTACTGTTTCTCTGGCTGTGAAGTGAGTTCCTTGTTCAGAAGCAATACAGTGTAGAATACTGTGATGATAGATCAGGCATTCTGTGAGTGCAAAGATGGTAGTACTGGCAGAAGCATTATGTGCAGGAAAGGCAAATTCATAACCAGAATAAGTACCTACTCCAGTAAGAACAAAATATTGTCCTTTCCACGGAGGAAGTGGTTCACTGTAGACAACCTGATGGACATCTCCAGGAATGGTGCCATAACTGGGACTCAGTGTTGTTTTCTGCTGTTGGCAGATCTGGCATTCAGCAACAGCTGTAGCCAGGTCATCCTTTGTGATTGGAAGTTCATGTTGTTGGGTCCAAGCATAACTTCCATCTCAACCACCATGACCACTTTGTTCATGTGCACATTGAGCAATGACAGGGATGGCTGGGAAAAGAGGCTGACTACCCACAGAGCAGGTCATCCTATCCACTTGATTATTGAACTCCTCCTCAGCTGAAGACATCTTTTCGTGAGCATTTACATGGGACACAAATATCTTCACATCCTTTGCCCATTTGGAGATGTCTATCCACATACTTCTTCCCCAGATGTCATTTTCACCAATTTTCAAATCATGATCTTTCCAGGTCTCTGACCATCCAGCCAATCCATTGGCTACAACCCATGAGTCAGAGGACAATCATACATCTGGCCATTTCTTCTTCTAAACACACTATAATACCATGTTTACTGCCCAAAACTCTGCACACTGTGAAGATTTTCCTTCATCTGTATCTTTCAGGGTTGTCTTGGAAAGGGGTTGTAATGCTGTAGCTGTCCACTTCTTGGTTGTGCTTGCATAATGTGCAGAGCCATCAGTCTTCTCTTCTTCAGTCAGCTGATCATAGGGAACACCCCATGAGGCTATAGGTGCATGCTTGGCAACATATTTCATTGTAACAGGGTTAGAAATCATGGACATTTGAGCAACTTCTTCATGTAACTTGCTTGTGCCTTCAGGACCTGCTCTGGCCAGATCACATAAATACCACTTCCATTTGATAATAGACTGCTGCTGTGCACGTCCTACTTCATGATTTGCACCCAGCTAATGATGGGTAGTTCAGGTTGTATAGTAACTTGGTGTCCTATTGTCAAGCATTCAGTTTCCACTAAGGCCCAATTTCAAGAGCTGTTTTTCAAAGGGATAATAGTTGTCTGCAGATGATGGTGGAGCTTTGCTCCAAAATCCAAAGGTATCTTCTGTGATTTACCTACAGGGCACTGCCAGAGGATCCAAACAGCATCTCTATCTGTTACTGACACCTAAAGTACCATCGGGTCTGCTGGATCATATGGTCCATGTTGTAGAGCATACTGAACAGCAGCCTGGACCTGTGGAAGAGTCTTCTCCTGTTCCAGGCCCCACACAAAACTAGCAGCTTTCTGAGACACTTGGTAAATAGGCTTGAGTAACACACCCAAGTGAAGAGTGTGCTGACTCCAGAATCCAAATAGACACACTAAACATTGTTCTTCTTTCTTGGTGGTGGGAGGACCCAGGTGCAATAACTCATCTTTCACCTTAGAAGGAATATTTCTGCATTCCCTACACCACTGGACTCCTAAGAATTTCACTGAGGTAGATGGTCCTTAAATTTTGGTTGGATTTCTTTCCCATCCTTTGATATGCATACATGTAACCAATGTGTCAAAAGTTGTTGCTACATCCTACTTGCTTGGTACAGTCAGCCTAATGTCATCAATATAATTCACCAATGTGATATTTTGTGGAAGAGTAATGATCAAGATCCCTTCTAACTAAGTTATGATGCAGGGCAGGAGATTTAATATATCCTTGAGGCAATACTGTAAAGGTATACTGCTGGCATTGCCAACTAATAGCAAAATGCTTCTGGTGGTCCTTATCGATAGGTACAGAGAAGAAGGCATTTGCCAAATCAAAAGCTTCATAACAGGTAACAGGAGATGTGTAATTTGCTCAAGTAGTGAAACTACATCTGGTACATCAGCTGCAATTGGAGTTACTTATCTGATTTAATTTCGATAGTCAACTGTCATTCTCCATTATCTCTCTGTCTTCTGAACTGGCCAGGTAGGAGAGAGAGTTAAAGGGAGATGTGGTAGGAGCTACTACCCTTGCATCTTTCAAGTCCTTGATAGTGGCAGTAATTTCTTGAATTCTTCCAGAAATACAATACTATTTTTGATTCACTATTTTCTTTGGCCTTTCCAATGATAATAGCCCTCATTCCACAGGTCAGGGAACCAATGTGATAATTCTGCCTAATTTTTTTTTTAATTTTTCCCCCAGTGTTTCCTATACCTTCCCCCAACCCTGTTCCCCAACTCACCCACTCCTGCTTTCTGGCCCTGGCATTCCCCTGTATTGGGGCATATGATCTTTGCAAGACCAAGGGCCTCTCCTCCCTTTGATGGCCTACTAGGCTATCCTCTGCTGCATATTCAACTAGAGACAAAGATCTGGGGGGTACTGTTTAGTTCATATTGTTGATCCTCCTGTAGGGTTGCAGACCCCTTTAGCTCCTTAGGTACTTTCTCTAGCTCGATCATTAGGAGCCCTGTGTTCCATCCAATAGATTACTGTGAGCATCCACTTCTGTATTTGCCAGGCACTGGCATAGCCTCACAAGAGACAGCAACATCATGGTCCTGTCAGCTAAATCTTGCTGGCATATGCAATAGTGTATGGGTTTGGTGGTTTTATATGGGATGGATCCCCACATGAGACAGTCTCTGGGTGATCCTTTCTTCTGTCTCAGCTCCGAACTTTGTCTCTGTAACTCCCTCCATGGGTATTTTGTTCCTCATTCTAAGAAGGAATGAAGTATCCACACTTTGGTCTTCCTTCTTGAGTTTCATGTGTCTTGCCAATTTTATCTTGAATAGTCTAAGTTTCTGGGTAAATATCCGCTTATCAGTGAGTGTATATCATGTGTGTTCTTTTGTGGTTGGGTGGTACATTTACACAATGGAGTACTACTCAGCAATTAAAAGCAATGAATTTATGAAATCCTGCCTATTTCTGAATATATCTATCCGAATTATACATTCTGGAATTGGGGAAATGACCACAGGATGTATTCAGGGACTTATTGGACCTATTGTCATATATCAGTCAAAATTCCATTAACCATCTGTCCTCCATAAGTCCCTACTTTAACTGGAGGGCCACAATGTGTCTTGGGATCTACTGGAATCAGTGTCAATTCAGAACCAGTATACAATAGACCCTGAAAAGCATGATTATCTCCTTTCCTCCAGTATACAGTTATGAGTGTAAAAGTCTGTAGGTTCCTCTGGGCAAGAACTGGATAAAGGCTAATAGCAAAACTTTTAAAGGTGTTTTATCAGGATCCTTCTTTAGGGAAACCTGGCCACCCCTTCATTCAAGGAGTTCTGGATCTGCAAACTGGCTCAAGGCTGGAAATTGGTTCATTGGTCAAGATTGCCTTTTGCCACTATCCAATGTAGTCTTTCTTTCATTTGTTTGAGAATTTTTCTGCTTATACAGAGCGAACAGTTATGCAGTGGGCTTGCTATCTGTTTCATGCCTGGAAATGCCATGATTGTTTAGCCAGTGCTAAAGGTACAAATGAGTCATGCCATTATAACTTTCACCTCTCCTGTACAGACCATTATGGGGTATGTCGTTATAAACTTTGTTTTCTCTATGTTGTCTATTATAATAACAATGATCACCTTGTCTCTGTCAATTCAATGCTGTCACCTGGCCCTTGTTACCTCAGGGCACAGTTAAACCAATTGAATTTAATTCATCGAATTGAGCAGCAGCATCTCCAACCCTAAGGTCTGGCACAAGGAAAAGGGCAAGAACAAAACCCTTCAAATGTGCTAGTGCTCCTCTTACCAGTTTGTGTCTTATAGGTGAAGGGTATATCTCCTGGACCTTCCCATTGTGGAGGATTAGGTTTTACACAACATAATCACTCTAGCATTGCAATTTTCCTAAGCCTTAAAATCCTTTCATAAATACTAAGCCAAGGGATATCAGGCATCTGCAACTCCTTTTCAGTAGGCCATCTTTTGATAAGCACTTCAGCCAACCATTCAAACAAACTTCTGACAAGTTTTTTTAACTGTGCAAGCTTCCATATTAAACCTAGAATCTCCACTTAGAGGGCAGATGTCAATAATCTCAGCTTGCTCTAGTTTTATGTTCCTTCCATGATTATCTCAAACTCTTAAAATCCATTCCCACATATATTCCCCAGGCTTCTGCTTGAATCAGTTAGCAAACTCATTAAGTTCCTTTTTTGTGTAGTGAATTTCCTCATGCAGTACACTTTCTACCTCACCTCTAGTGGCCTGTGTTGCCTTGAGTCTGGTTAAAGGTCTAGAAGAAACTAGTAGTGGTCCTTGAGAAACATCAGTATTGTCTTGTCTGCCATTTTCTTCATTGAAAGTCACTGCTGGTTTATCAGACTCTGGGGGATTAATTTCCTCACGTGTGGAAGGCATTATTTCAAGGGGTGGGGTTGAGGGTACTACTTCCTCAGGTGGGGCAAACCCTTGAGAATATGAGGATTCAAATTTTTCAGCTTCAACAGGATCTTCCCATACATTTCCATCCCAAGTTATAGGATCCCATTCTTTTCCAATTAATGCACTTACTTTAAGGGCTGGCACCCTTTGAAGCTGAGACTTTAAATTTCATTGTAATTCAGCCAACCTTACATTGTAGGCTTCAGTTTGATTTTCTGCAACTTGAGCTCTATGACTGCTGGAGAGAAAATTCTCTTCAAGGACACACTTAGAAACTTTTATATTGTTTACTTGCATCTGGAGCAAGTAAATGAATTTAAATTTAAGATTCCTCCTTACACCAATCAGAATGGCTAAGACAAAAACATCAGGTGACAGCACATGTTGGGAAGGATGTGGAAAAAGAGGAACACTCCTCCATTGCTGGATGGATTGGAAAATGGTACAACCATCTGGAAATCAATCTGGACTTTCCTCAGAATACTGAAAATAGATCTAATTGAGGAACCAGCTATACTACTCTTGGGTATATACCCAGAAGATGCCCCAAAATGTTCCAGGGGCATGTGCTCCACTATGTTCACTATGTTCATCTGAAAACAAATCAAATGTCCTACAACAGAAGAATGATACAGAAATTGTGGTTCATTTTGACAATGGGATAACATTCATATATTAAAAATGAGGACATCATGAGTTTTGCAGGAAAATGGACAGAACTAGAATATATCACCTTGAGGAAAATAACTCAGACACCAAAGTACATGCATGGTATGTGCTCACTAATAAGTGTATATTAGCCAAAATATATGGAATATCCAGAATATAATCCACAGAACTCATGAAGGTTAACAAGCAAACGGACCAAAATGAGGATACTTCAAATTGCACTTGGGAGGGAGAAGAAAACAATCATAAGGCAGAGGGAGGGAGGGATCTGCATGGAAGAGGGGAGTGGGAGGGGAAGAGGGAACACAATCAGGTATTGAGGGGTATAGGAAAGAAACCCTGAGGGCCAGTAGACAGAATGGAACTATGCAACCTAAGTGATGGGAGGTGGGGGGACCATCTAGAATATAAGTATGACCTGGGAGGTGATAGATTCTCAGGACTTAAAGGAAGGTATCTCATATGATATATCCAACTCAGGGAAAGGAGAATATGTAGTGTCAACCTTACATGGGTTTGCCATTCCACAGTCAAGCACTCTGGCCCAGAATTGTCTCTTTCTAAAAGAACTGCAGGGAGAAAAATGGAGAAGAGACTTAGGGAAAGGTGGTACAGTGACTGGCCCAATTTGGTATCCATCTCATGGGGAAGCTCCAAGGTTTGATAATATTACTGAAGCTATCTTGTGTTGTGTCCAGCCAGCGGCTCACATATCTGGGTTCTAGTCTGGAAAGGCATCTTGGAAACCTGGAAGAGAAGGGGGGGTGGTGGCTAGGCAGCAGGAGAAAAAGATGTAGTTAAGACAGTAATTCTGATCAAAGCTCAATTTTTTATTTCCAACACTCTGTTATGAGGCAGGGAGAGAGGCCTCATTCCCACCAAATCATCTTGGAGTAGGTTGCAGGTGAGCAAGTGATGGCTCTGGAACAGCAAAGCAGCAGGCTCCAGCAGTGGGTGTGGCAGAATGATTGAGCAGCAAGCTCCACCCCGATGTAAACAGTGAAACCTGAGCATTTAAATTTAAAAGCAAGCAGGTTTCAGGCTGGGGAGGGGAGGCTACAATCTTGTGTTTGCAGACAGGAGCCTATTATGTCTGTCTTCCAAGAGCCCCAAAAAGCATGTGAATGAGATAGATACTTATACTCAACCAATGGACTGAAGTTGGAGACCCCCTGTGGTTGAATTAGGGAAAGACTGGAAGAAGCTGAGAAGGAGGGCAACCCCATAGTAAGACCAGAAGTATCAACTAACCCAGACCCCTGAGATATCTCAGACACCAAGCCACCAAACGAAGCAGCACACACTAGCTACCATGAAGACCCCAACACATTTACAGCACAGGACTGCCTTTTCTGGTTTCAGTGAAAGAAGATGCCTATAACCCTCAAGAGACTTGAGGCCCCAAGTGAGGAAGTGGGAATGATAGGCAGTTGATGTGCTGGGTGTTGGGAGGTTGAGGAATTGGGGAGACCCTCTTGAGTGGGATTAGGAATGGGGGGAGGGTGGACCTGGAGAGGGATAATGACTGGACTGTAAAATAATAAAATTAATGAGAAAAAAACAAAAAAAATTAAAAATTAAAAAAAAAAGAAATGAAAGAAAATGGCATGCAGACAGAATGTATGGAGGCCTTTTCTGAATTGAGCATTCCTCCTTTAAGATAACTTGTGTCAAGTTGACATAAAACTATTATATTATATAATATTATATAGAATAATTATGTTGTGGGATATGGGTTATGGCATGTGAATAGAGGATAAAAAGAACCCTGTGAAAATTCCTCATTCATTTCTGTTTTATGGATGATATGCAAGGAATTCATTACATCCCATTTGCAAAGCAGATGCTTGTATATGCTGGGCCAGCTATTGATTTTAACAGTTTTTCCACCCAGACCATAAAAACCCATGGTGTAGCATTTTCCCATAAGTGAGCAGAATTGTATCTTGAGGCTTTTATTTTCATCAGACTTCTGGATATCATTGAATAGGGCGTTATTCAGCTTTCATGTATATGTGGGCTTTCTGTTGTTTTTGTTGCTATTGAAGACCAGCCTTAGTCCATGCTGATATGATAGGATGCATGAGATTATTTCCATCTTCTTATATCTGTTGAGACATTTTTTGTGTCTGTTTGTGGAGAAGGTACCATGAGGTACTGAGAAGAATGTATATTCTTTTGCCTTATAATGAAATGATCTATAGATATCTGTTTAGTCCCTTTGGTTCATAACTCCCATTAGTTTCAATGTACCTCTGTTTTGTTTCTGTTTCCATGATCTATCCATTGATGAGACTGGGGTGTTGAAGTCTCCCACTATTATTGTGTGAGATGGAATGTGTGCTTTAAGCTTTTATAAAATTTCTTTTATGAATGTATTTGCCCTTGCATTTGGAGCATAGATGTTCAGAATTGAGACTTATTCCTGGTAGATTTTTTTTCCTTTTATGAGTATGAAGTGTCCTTACTTATACTTGTTTATAACTTTTGGTTGAAAGTTGATTTCATTTGATATTAGAATGCTTGGAAAATTGTTTAGCAGTCCTTTGTTCTGAGGTAGTGTTTGTCTTTTACACTGAGGTTCGTTTCATATGTGAAGAAAAATTATTGGTCCTGTTTGTTAATCTATGTCTTTTTATTGGGGAATTGAATCCACTGATAATAAGAGATATTAATTAATAGTGATTGTTGCTTCCAATTATTTTTGATGTTAGTTTTATGATTTTGTGTCTGTCTTTTTTAGTGTTTCTTAAAAGAGGATTACTTTCTTGCTAGCATGTATTTTCCCTACTTGTGTTGGTGTTTTCCATCTATTATCCTTTGTAGGGCTGGATTTGTGAAAAGATATTGTGTAAATTTGGTTTTGTCATTGAATACCTTGGCTTCTCCATCTATGGTAATTGAGAGTTTTTCTGGGTATAGTAGCCTGGGCTGACATTTGTGTTCTCTTAGGGTATGTATGAGATCTGCCCACTATCCTCTAGCTTTCATATTCTCTGCTGAGAAGTCTGGTGTAATTCTGATAGGTCTGCATTATATATTTCTTGACCTTTTCCCCTTACTGCTTTTAATATTCTTTCTTTGGTTTTTGCATTTGGTGTTTAATAATGGTCATAACACTACTCTGGCTCCTCCTATCATATGCTTTTACCATTTGTTTGATAAAGATTACACAGTTAATAAATCAAACTTCCATTTTCTATAGAAACCTTCTTAAGCCTTGGAATCATATATATAGACTTCTCCCTCTGTGGAAATTATGTCCCACTTTTTCTCTCTCCCAACCTATATGCTAGTTAATCTAACAGCAGCCACACTGGCTTGACCTGTTTATATATCCTGATTATTCCTGCTTCCCATCATGCTATTCGACTCAACATTGTTTACCATCTCAATGATCCAACCAGACTTCAATTGTTATGCCTACATTTTAGTATTTACTTATAGAAGTTCTTCACTTCATGAAAGCAACTTTTAAAGAGTATCTTAAAATAGTTTCTATTTATGTGGGTTCACATAAGTGCTGCAGATACACACAGTTATAAGCAGCATTTTAGCTGTCTTGATTTTCCCACCAGATACAGGGTACCCAGCCTCTCCCAGCTGAGGACATCGCAGGATATCTGTTTCACTCAGCCATGGTGTTTTGTGATGCATGAAGATCTGTATAATTTCAACCCCTGTCCTTTGTAGCACTGTCTCTTCTGATCTCACTTTGGATTTCATCACTCCATTCCAGAAGATCTTTAGTTTGAGCCTTAGAGATTGTCCAACTGCTCATGATGTGCTGTGTGTTAATTCATCCCTGTTATATGACTACATCTTGCTCTTTTTCTCCTTATTAATGACACTGTAACTTTCTCTCCTCATCTTTCCTCCATTTACAACCCAGAAAGCCCCATCCTTGCTTTACTTCTTAGGTGTGGCATTGTAATGTGTACCATGCATTTCTGCTTTGAATATACACAGAGAATATAATTGAAAAGAAAGTGTTTCAGAAATAACTAAATGGTTCAATTGGCAAAGAGTGTCAGACATATAAGACATGTCTAACATTTAATACAGCTTTTTAATGGTTATGATTTAGGAACTTTGGTTATCTTATGGTAAATAATGAAATTGGTTTTAGCATTAAGCTTTGATTTGTTCATAACTTGATGATTCAAAAATGGTACATATCTGATAGAGGAATTGAGAAGACAAATATTATTTATATACTTTTTCCTTTCAAAATTGTTTCCAGACATATCCATTTCATTATCCTCTATAATTAAGTAATGAATGAAGCAAGTGGGTAATGAAGTTGGTATCCTGTATCAGTGACCTGGTTTCCAGAGGTATATGGCTTACTAGCTATGTATCACACTAGAATAAGAAAAATAATCCCCAAAATAAAAGTTATCAAATGAAAAAACATATGCTATATATAATCACTAGGATAATTACATTACAAAAGACTAATGAAGTCTGATAAAGTATAGTTGACAGAACTATATTATAATTACTGCATGTATGTATGCATAGATGCATGTATATAAGCATGTTTTCTTCCTATCATCTATTCTATATGACAAATTAACAGAGCGTCTTCATTCCTTTAGGTATTTAATAACATATTTTTATGCTCATATACTGCTTTACCTCTTCCAAATCTTGATTAATTATAGGAAATCTAAGAGCAGAACACTTCTCTTAGATCAGACCTTCAGTTATAGTGCTCAGAAATATGTCTTCACAGAGTCTGGAGTTCAGGAGTCTGAGGGCATCTGTCAACAGTCAGAGGCCTTAATCTTAAGTGTATAAATACCCATTTTCTTGTGGTGAGTGGTGAGATACCATTATGCTTAAATCTGAATGAAAATTTCCTATATGGGGATATTAATATTATTGTATTAAATACAATCTGGTAACTACTTTGACTTCATTTTACCTATGAAAACACTTCATATCTTTATATCGTTAGTATCCAAATATCATATTCTGGAGCAGAGGACTGAAGATAAAGGTTGAAGCATTTAAATTGTGGGTTAAAGAAAATTAAACCTATAACACTTTACTTCCTTAATGTATACCCTTGTTTTTATTCATTGTCAAATATCTGATTACTGAAAAATTCTTTCTTCTACTCTGACTTCCATTTTCCCTACTATCAGGTCTTACACTACCTAATCAGGTCTCATAGGCTCAAGGTTTGATTCAATTTAACAAAGTCAGTCCTTAACTGCACAGCTATGAAACCATACACCTAATGCCCTCCTAGCATAGAGAGGTGGCACAGGCATACAAAAGATTAATTTTTTTCTTCCAGGAGAGACAATTCAAAAGGAAGAGAGTGGTCAAGAATCTAAATGTAGATTGGAAAATACCATCAGATTTTTACCCTAGAAATTTACTTAGTCCTTTTGGGCTTTAATCTTGGCTTACGCTGGGAATAAATCTTGACCTGTTTAACATCTTTTCCAGCTATTAAAGTAATTTTTGTGGTTCTATGGTTATCATCTAGGATATGTCTTTACTGCATTACACTTTTTTTATATTTTAGAGTTGAGGATTATGATACAGGGAACTTTACAGTGCCTCATAGAATCATGACTACTTTCCCATTTTATCATTGAATTTATTGGACATGACCATCTCCAATCCCAAGTTCATCTCCCAGAATAAATCAACTTTTTAAAGTATCTGAGGCCCACATCTTCTCCATAAAAACATTCCCCTGTAATGTCTGTGAGAAGCTATGACTGATGAGCACTGACTCCTAGTACATTTCCAACAACGACTTAAGAGATTCATTGGTACAATAAGCCCTTCACATGTTCTGACCTATTCTGAAGCTAGAAAATCTCTTTACCTTTACCTCTTTTCTCATGAGGTTCAAGCCATTAGTAACCATATCCTCCTTAAAGAGACTAAAATTGGACATTTTGTTTTCTTTCATGGCTTGAAAGGTGCCACGTACTTTGGTTGAGTCAGTTTGACATAGCAAAAGCTAGGAAGCTGACCGATGAAGCAATGAGTTTCAAGGAAACTCTCTTCCTGGAGTCTGGCACTTTTCTCCCATAATCCTTATAAACTATAATAACCATTCTCCACTCCCAACATTAGCCTAGTGTATAGATTCACGTGCACTCTATTTAGTATTACCTTAATGTAATGCCTTTTAAGATTGTATTCTAACATAGCTAGAGCTTTTTCCCAGTGTTCTAAGATCCCAAATAGCAGCAAGGAGCTTAACCTATTCAGTAACTAATTATGCAGGCAATAAAACAATAAAGCACCAGCCATTAGCTCAGATATCTGCAGAAAGAGACTGGAATTCTCACTGAGATAGAAATTCTTATTACAGACTACATTCCATGCCAACAGCAAATTAATATACTATACTGATAATGGGAATTCTCCAGACATAGATAAGAATTAACAAGACCTAAGAATTCCAAGGTCCTTGACACTACTTTATTCCTGAGGCCAGGCAAGAGTTAATACCCCCCTAGCCCTATTAACTGTGTGAAATTAAAAGTGTGAAACTCTTGCCTGGCACAGGGCTGATCCTAGGCAGGGTGATAATCTCTAAAGTAAACATTTATCTGGTTCCTTTCGAAGTCACTCCTCTTGCACCTGGAAAACTTCAATGTGCCCTATTCTGTTACTCTGTATTATAAAAGGTCTGAGTCTCCACCAGAAAATTACATTCAGATTCAACACCTCTCTTGTGTGTGTGTGTCTGTCTGTCACTCCGTTCTAAGCTTTGCCCACCTACTCTAGAGAACCGTTTTACGCAGACACGGGACCCAGAGGGTCTGCGGCAGGAAGGAGCTGTAATTGAGAACCAGGTCCAGCTCATCTGGCCCTAATTTTTTCCCTAAGAAGCCACAGATCTTTATGGTTCCATTTGTATACTAAAAGAAGAAGAAACAGAAATGAGAGTCAGAAACAGAGAGCTCTGAGAGATCAAATGCAAAGCAGGGATCTGTGGATGGGGATGAGAAAAGGAGTCTGAAGAAAGGGTATCAGCAAATGAGAGAGCATGAATGAAGTTTAGGCAAGAAAAGGCAATGGAACAAAGGGAGGAAGGACTCACACACAACATTTACATATTGAATGAGATTGCAATGTGGCTGATCTCTGGTCTCTAAAAGACAGAGGCTGGGGCTCCATTTGAGGGAGGAGAAAATATTAGAGACAGGATCTCATAGAAACAAGGTTAAACTTTGCTTTGCAGAGGAAAATGACCTTGAATTTCAGACCCATCTGTCTCTATCTCCATAGTACTGACATCACAGGTGTGTGCCAAAAATTCACTAAGTATACTAGGTTTTTCTTCTTCTTCTTCTTCTTCTTCTTCTTCTTCTTCTTCTTCTTCTTCTTCTTCTTCTTCTTCTTCTTCTTCTTCTTCTTCTTCTGTTCATTTAAAAAACCCTTTAGTTTATTTGAAGCATTTCTCACTAGTTAGACCACAGAGCACTGACAATGAATCAATTGCCATCCAAAAAGAGGAAACTCATCTATGGTAAATTTCACTATCATAAAAAGCCAAACACTTGATTTAAATAAGGAAAATAATGTACACAGAAGCAGTACCATCCAATCATCGTCAGCCGTCATATCTTTTCTTGAGTTCTTCAACAGAATCATCCTTCAGTTCTGATTTTTCTAAGTGACTGAATAATACATTTGTGAGCTTTCTCTCAGGTCCTGACATAAACATCACCGCTATGTCAAACCTCAGTTGAGAAAGTCTTTCAAAGAGTTCAAAGATTCAAGTTGGCTTTTCCCTTTCAATGTAAAAGTCATGTAAAATTTTAATGATTTGATCGAATACATCTGGTTCTAGGTTTTACTGAATCAACTTTGGATACAAAGGTGGTTTGATTTTCTTTATAGTGGTACATACAGCATCTTTGGAGACCTTCTCAACTGTCTGAAATCAGACTTGAGCTAGAAAGAGTTGGCAGGAACTGGAGACAGAACCACAGTGGCCAACTGACCTGGTGTCTGCTCTAGCCTCACAGAGGTCTTCTCACTCACATGCTTACACACATGATCTTAGGATCACTGGTGAGAGGAACACAACATCCGTTCCAATCCAGTAGTGCTGGGCCTGATCCAGCAGCAGGGAAGCAGAAAACCTGCCTGACCATGGGGCACAAATCCCTTCTGGTTGGCACCAGTTCCAGGTCCCCTTTGGTCATGAACTCTGAGGACGGTCCCACCATCCACAGAGGACTCTCCATGTAATCTTCAGATCACTGGTGAGTGGAACACAACATCGGTTCCAATACAATTGTGATGGGCCTGTGACACCAGGAGCAAAGACACAGGAACCCTGCCTGACCAGCAGCTCACATACTGCTGCAGACCCTCTTGGTCCCTTGTCTGCTTGGAACAGGTCTTTGGTCAGAGGTGGGCAAGGAGTCGGTGGGAACTGACAGACAGACTCAACACAAGGGAGTGTGGATCTGAATGTAATTTGTCAAATGGAGCATCAAACTTTTTATACAGAAGAAAATAAGGAAGTTGACACACCGGCAAGGTACAAAGAGATTACCGGATTCTTACACAAAACAGAGGAACACAAACATGGAAGAACTGGCAGGAACCAACTGGGGTAAAACTCAATGTTAACAACTGGGATCAAAAACAACTCCACCTAAGGTCCACTTAATCTTCATGCCCTTGCCATAGTTCCTACTCTAGCCTATTGTATAGTCCACCTTCCCCCTAGGCCATTATAAATACTTGTTTTTGTATGGGTGTAACTCAGCTATCTACAGTTCTAAGTACCTAATCTGGTTCCTCTTTAGGTCACAAACTTCCTTCTACCTAGATAATGGTAAATTTCTGTGTAGGGCAGTGACTTAGCTATCCATGCCCAAGGTCGGATCAAGGACTGCCTAGAATCTAACTTAGCTATATGTCAAAATATCGATCCTTAGTAGCACTTGTAATAAAGCAATATTAAGGGAAAGCACACAGATCCGTTTACCAACTAAAGCAAGGACATTGGAGCATTCTTTAAACAGGATGCCACAGTTCCAGGAGACTGTTTCCATGAACTTTTCGCCTCAGGACAGTGCCCAGGTTTTGGGGGCCTGTCACGCTTGTTACTACCGGAGTAGATGTAGCAACATACCTCTTGATCAGTACTGGTATACCTTGGTTTCGAACACACCAGACAGCTTCCCCAGTCCTCAGAGGATACACCACTTCCAGGTGCAGTAACACACCCAGGATCTTAGGATCTCAGGATCTCAGGATCCCAGGAGCTTGGTCACACCAGGATCTCAGGGTTTCAGAGGAAGCCTGACTGCCAAGAACTCTGACACACCCAGAATCTCAGGTTCACGGGAGCTTGGGATCACAGGATCAGAGAGAAAGCTGGACTCTGAGGCGTCCCGAATCAGCTGAGATTATAAGAAGAACAGGCTTCATTCAGATATTTTGAGGGCAGCAAAGCCCTTGAGATAATCATACAGCAGGAGGTAAGCATAAGAACAGAAGCAAAAGAAACCAAGGTTACTTGGTGTTAGTGGAACCAAATTATCCCAACATAGCAAGTCCTGGATACACCATCACACCAGAAAAGCAAGACATGGATCTAAAGTCACTTCTCATGATGATGATGGAGGACTTTAAGAATGAAATAGAGGGAAACACAGGTAAACAGCTAGAAGCACTTAAAGAGGAAACACAAAAATCCCTTAGAGAGTTACAGGAAAACACTACCAAACAGGTGAAAGAATTGAACAAAGCCATCCAGGATCTAAAAATGGAAACAGAAACAATAAAGAAATAAAGAAATAACAAGGGCAGACAAAGAGATAGAAATCCTAGGAAAGAAATCAAGAACCATTAGCAACAGAATAAAAGAGATAGAAGAGAGAATCTCAGGGGCAGAAGATTTCATAGAAAACAAAAAGATCCTAACTTAAAACTTCCAGGAAATTCAGGACACAAAGAGAAGACCAAACCTAAGGATAATAGTAATAGATGATAATGAAGATTTTCAACTTAAAGGGCCAGTAAATATCTTCAACAAAATTATGAAAGAAAACTTACCTAACCTAAAGAAAGAGATGCCCAGGAACAACAAATGCACTAAATAAGGATAGAATATTAAAAGCAGTAAGAGAAAAAGGTCAAGTAACATATAAAGGCAGACCTATCAGAATTTCACCAGACTTCTCACCAGAGACTATGAAAGCCAGAAGATTCTGGACAGATGTTACACAGACCCTAAGAGAATACAAATGCCATCCCAGTCTACTATACCAAGCAAAACTTCATAGATGGAGAAACCAAAGTATTCCATGACAAAACCAAATTCAAACAATATCTATCACTGAATCCAGCCCTTCAAAGGATAATAAAGGGAAAAGTCCAACACAAGGAGGGAAATGACGCCCTAGAGAAATCAAGAAAGTATTCCTTCCACAAGCCTAAAAGAAAATAACCGCAAGAACAGAATCCCAACTCTAACAACAAAAATAACAGGAAGCAACAATTACTTTGCCTTAATATCTCTTAACATCAATGGACTCAATCTTCCATTAACGTGACATAGACTAACAGATTGGATACGTAAACAAAACCCAGCATTTTGCTGCAAACAGGAAACTCACCTCAGTGAAAAAGACTGACACTACCTCAGAGTAAAAGGTTAAAAAACAATTTCCAAGAAAATGGTCTCCAGGAACACTATCTTCTGTAACTCCAGTTCCAAAAGATATTTTGTACTCCTGGCCACTATGGGTAATGCACTCATTGTGGTTCACATACACACATGCAGATAAATGGCTCCTAGATATACAATAAAAGTAAATATTAAAAAATAATACACAAAGTTGGATGCTTATGGAACTAGAGCAGGATATGGTAAAATCAGTGAAGGGAATGAATATGATAAAAAATGCAATGTATGGAATTATCAAAAAGTTAAAAGACATATTTAAAGAATTTCATACAAAGATCATAAAGATACTGAGTGAACCCAAAGAACATTATTCTTGTACCACATTAGAATGAAGTGAGAAGAATGCCTCATTTTACAACTATATACATGGAGATTCAGAGAAAATGGAAAGCCCTAGAAAGTTGAAGTTAATTAAATATTTTATTTATAAAAATTTATGTTATTTTTTATGTTTGTGTATGTGTAACCTTTCCTCAGCCTGAAGCTGGCTGAGCCAGAACTTGACCTTACTACCTAGGGTGGAGCCTTCCTCCCCAGATCACTCTATTGTTCAGGCACTG
Organism: Mus caroli; assembly: GCF_978045245.1. Lineage (NCBI taxonomy): Eukaryota > Metazoa > Chordata > Mammalia > Rodentia > Muridae > Mus > Mus caroli. The sequence continues at coordinate 128,661,735 of NW_028227263.1, read as the reverse complement.
TCACTGTTCCTCTTCAAGATACTGCTACCTGCTGAGAGGACCCAAAGCTATTCCGGAGACTATGCCCTATCCTGCACATCATCACTTAAAGCTGGTTGCAGGCGCCAAGGATGAATTAGCTAGAATGCGCCTCCCCCCCACTTTTATAAGTGCATTCGCCATTAAACATTTGAGCCTTGATCAGAACACTGTCTTAGCACCATTTCTCTTTCTCGTCCACCTAGTTTCCCTCTCTTTCAGCCCTGGTTTGCTTCCCAGGTGAAACCCAGTTCATGTGAGCCGCTGGCCAGTTCACAACAATCTGGCGCCCAAAGTGCGGCTTGAGGAATGGCAGAAGACACTGGAAGAAACACTGCTGGTAATGGAGCTCCACGGGAAGAAAAAGAACAGAATTGTATTGGACACCAAAGCAACAGGTACACATTCTAGCGCTAGTTTAAAACTTCATTTTTAAGGTGTTGCTAGAGGTGTGGGAAGATACGGGCTAAGGTTGGTTAGAATTTGGTGTTAACCCTGCGCTGGATTCTCTTAGGTCTGCAGCGGAATTATTGGAACTAGGAACTGATCAGGTGGTTGTCTGTAGTTTTTGAAAAACTGCTTTAGGTGAGAGGAAAAAGGGTTTAAAGTAAATAATCAGGCAGATGTCCTCAGACGAGAGCTGCATCAGGCGGCAGAAACAGGGTTTGTAATAATACAATTATATAGAGGAAAATGGATTTTGAAACTCTCCCAGAGGCAGAGAGAAATGTTGGGGGACACCATGCCTTTTTCTCTCTAGCCCATACAGCAGAGGTTCTCTGCCCTCTTTGTGTTGTGTAACGTCTAATGTCTGGTGCACCGGTCTGTTCACGTGTTCAATCCATGTGTGTTTTGTCTCGTTGTTTGAATGACTGAATGTTCTCTGTTTCATGTTGGAAAATAAAGATGGCTAAAACTTTATCTGCTGATTCAGCAAGAGACTGGCCACACACTTTAGCCAGGATCAGACATAGCAGGGGAATCACTGCTGGAAAAGCTGCTCTCAAAGAAAGGGAGTCTACAACCTCTTAGTTTAAAGGCAAATTGGCTGGTAGTTTTTCCTTCCTAAGAAAATTCTCTGCAATCGTGATTATTGAGTTTACCTAATGACAAAGTGCTTTTTATTATATAATTATAGCTAGAAAAATTAAAATTATCTGAAGTAGCCACTTCATTTGTTTTTTTACTGGTAATATGCTCTGTGTGTCTTCACAAGGGTATCAGCTCATAAGTTATTGGTTATGATTAAATAATTGTTACATTGGTAACAGAAGGTTAGCCTTAAATTGGCAACTCAGGAGTCTTTTCAAACACATGGCATAAGCAGGCCAAAAAACTAGGCCTCTTAGGGATACTTCTAGTTGAGATAATATTTAATGTGATTCTTATCCTAAAAGGTAGACTTAAAGAAAAGATTTAAAGCAATGTCTCTTTAATGAAGCATTAAAATTTGCACTGTCATGCATTCATGGGTATAAATTGGCAGCCAAACTTCATATCATGATAGTAATGCCTCTAACATTTATTCTAAGGTGATAAATTGTTTTGAAATTGGGTTTTGCTTTCCAAAGCTTGTAGTTATAGTCTAATATTGCAAAGAAACTTAAAAGTTCTGAAATCTGTCCTCACAGCAAGAGGAACTAAGCTCAGAGCAGCTTCTGTGAGGTTTGTGTGACTTTCTTTTGTCTTGCAAACGGTGCCTAAAGAAGCTCTGGAAATTTGCCTCTCCTTGCCTCCAGGGGAATTTTCTTTTAGCTGAAAGAATACTGTTGCAGACCTACCCAGATGTTGTTCTAATAAAGTTTAAATTCTAAATTTATAAAAAGGGTCAATCAGGCATAAAATTTATCAGGACATTGCGATTTGACTTGCCTAATTCATGTAAAGTTATTATAGATTTAAGAGTTTGTTTTTTCCTTTGCATTCTGATAATTGTAAAGAGTTTTGTTTCTAGTGAACTGGTGAACACTGCAAAATTTTGCCTGTAGGTATTGCTAACATAGCATTCCATTATAAAAGAAAAATTCTCGATCCGGCCGGATCAGCGCCGGGGTAGCGGGAGCGCAAGGTTGCCTGACACCCGCCAGCTACCCACGACCCCCGCCGCAGGATTTTGGGACTGCTGGTGAGTGGAACACAGCTTCTGCTCCAGTCCAATCACGCGAGACCTGAGACTGCTCTGGTTGGGGAGAGAGAAATCCGGCCTACATAGGGCCACAACCCTCTTCCGGTCAGAAAAGCACCGGGGCAGCTGGGGCGCAGGGTCTGCTGACACTCGCCAGCTACCCACAACACCCGCCACAGGATCTTAAGACTTCTGGTGAGTGGAGCACAGCTTCTGCTCCAATCCAATTGCGCGGGACCTGAGACTGCATTAGTTAGGGAAGCAGAAACCAGCCTGAGTAGGACCACAGGCCTCATCCGGCTGGATCAGCGCCGGGGTAGCGGGAGCGCAGGGTTGCCTGACACCCGCCAGCTACCCACGACCCCCGCCGCAGGATTTTGGGACTGATGGTGAGTGGAACACAGCTTCTGCTCCAATCCAATTGCGCGGGACCTGAGACTGCATTAGTTAGGGAAGCAGAAACCGGCCTGAGTAGGGCCACAGGCCTCATCCGGCCAGATCAGCACCGGGGTAGCGGGAGCGCAGGGTTGCCTGACACTCGCCAGCTAACCACGACCCCCGCCGCAGGATTTTGGGACTGCTGGTGAGTGGAACACAGCTTCTGCTCCAATCCAATTGCGCGGGACCTGAGACTGCATTAGTTAGGGAAGCAGAAACCGGCCTGAGTAGGGCCACAGGCCTCATCCGGCCAGATCAGCGCCGGGATAGCGGGAGCGCAGGGTTGCCTGACACCCGCCAGCTACCCACGACCCCCGCCGCAGGATTTTGGGACTGCTGGTGAGTGGAACACAGCTTCTGTTCCAGTCCAATCACGCGGGACCTGAGACTGCTCTGGTTGGGGAGAGAGAAATCCGGACTACATAGGGCCACAACCCTCTTCCGGTCAGAAAAGCACCGGAGCAGCTGGGGCGCAGGGTCAGCTGACACTCACCAGCTACCCACAACACTCACCACAGGATCTTAAGACTTCTGGAGAGTGGAACACAGCTTCTGCTCCAATCCAATTGCACGCGGGACCAGAGACTGCATTAGTTAGGGAAGCAGAAAAACGGCCTGTGTAGGACCACAGGCCTCTTCCGGCTGGACCAGCACCGGGGTACCGTCAGCTACCCACGACCCCCACCGCAGGATTTAGAGACTGCTGGTGAGTGGAACACAGCTTCTGCTCCAATCTTTAAACAGTGACAACGATAAAAACTAACCCCAGAGATTACCAGATGGCGAAAGGTAAACGTAATAATCTTACTAACAGAAACCAAGACCACTCACCATCATCAGAACCCAGCACCCCCACTTCGCCCAGTCCAGGGCACCCCAACACACCGGAAAAGCTAGACACGGATTTAAAAGCATATCTCCTGATGATGATAGAGAACTTCAAGAAGGACTTTAATAACACACTTAAAGAAATGCAGGAGAACACTGCTAAACAGGCAGAAGACAATAAAGAGAAAGCACAAAAATCCCTTAAAGAATTGCAGGAGAACACTGCTAAAGAGTTACAAATCCTTAAAGAAAAACACGATAACATAATCAAACAGGTAGAAGTCCTTACAGAAAAACAGGAAAACACATCCAAACAGATGATGGAAATGAACAAAACCATACTAGACCTAAAAAGGGAATTAGACACAATAAAGAAAACCCAAAATGAGGCAACACTGGAGATAGAAACCCTAGGAAAGAAATCTGGAACCATAGATACGAGCATCAGCAACAGAATACAAGAGATGGAAGAGAGAATCTCAGGTGCAGAAGATTCCATAGAGAACATCGGCACAACAATCAAGGAAAATGTAAAATGCAAAAAGATCCTAACTCAAAACATCCAAGAAATACAGGACGCAATGAGAAGACCAAACCTACGGATAATAGGAGTGGATGAGAATGAAGATTTTCAACTCAAAGGACCAGCAAACATCTTCAACAAAATTATAGAAGAAAACTTCCCAAATCTAAAGAAAGAGATGCCCATGAACATACAAGAAGCCTACAGAACTCCAAATAGACTGGACCAGAAAAGAAATACCTCCCGACACATAATAATCAGAGCAACAAATGCTCTAAATAAAGATAGAATACTAAAAGCAGTAAGAGAAAAAGGCCAAGTAACATATAAAGGCAAGCCTATCAGAATTACACCAGATTTTTCACCAGAGACTATGAAAGCCAGAAGATCCTGGACGGATGTTATACAGACACTAAAAGAACACAAATTCCAGCCCAGGCTACTATACCCAGCCAAACTCTCAATTAACATAGATGGAGAAACCAAAGTATTCCACGACAAAACCAAATTCACACATTATCTCTCCACGAATCCAGCCCTTCAAAGGATAATAACAGAAAAAAACCAATACAAGGACAGGAACCACGCCCTAGAAACAACAAGAAGGTAATCCCTCAACAAACCTAAAAGAAGACAGCCACAAGAACAAAATGCCAACTTTAACAACAAAAATAACAGGAAACAACAATTACTTTTCCTTAATATCTCTTAATATCAATGGACTCAACTCCCCAATAAAAAGACATAGACTAACAAACTGGCTACACAAACAAGACCCAACATTTTGCTGCTTACAGGAAACTCATCTCAGAGAAAAGGATAGACACTACCTCAGAATGAAAGGCTGGAAAACAATTTTCCAAGCAAATGGCATGAAGAAACAAGCTGGAGTAGCCATTCTAATATCTGATAAGATTGACTTCCAACCCAAAGTCATTAAAAAAGACAGGGAGGGACACTTCATACTCATCAAAGGTAAAATCCTCCAAGAGGAACTATCAATCCTGAATATCTATGCTCCAAATACAAAGGCAGCCACATTCATTAAAGAAACTTTAGTAAAGCTCAAAGCACACATTGCACCTCATACAACAATAGTGGGAGACTTCAACACACCACTTTCACCAATGGACAGATCATGGAAACAGAAACTAAACAGGGACACAGTGAAACTAAGAGAAATTATGAATCAAATGGATCTGGCAGATATCTACAGAACATTCTATCCTAAAACAAAAGGATATACCTTCTTCTCAGCACCTCATGGTACCTTCTCCAAAATTGACCACATAATTGGTCACAAAGCAGGCCTCAACAGATATAAAAATATTGAAATTGTCCCATGCATCCTATCAGATCACCATGGCCTAAGGCTGATCTTCAATAACAACATAAATAATAGAAAGCCAACCTTCACGTGGAAACTGAACAACACTCTTCTCAATGATACCTTGGTCAAGGAAGGAATAAAGAAAGAAATTAAGGACTTTTTAGAGTTCAATGAAAATGAAGCCACAACATACCCAAAGTTATGGGACACAATGAAAGCATTTCTAAGAGGAAAACTCATAGCTCTGAGTGCCTCCAAAAGGAAACTAGAGAGAGCACACATTAGCAGCTTGACAACACACCTAAAAGCACTAGAACAAAAGGAAGCAAATTCACCCAAGAGGAGTAGACGGCAGGAAATAATCAAACTCAGGGGTGAAATCAACCAAGTGGAAACAAGAAAAACTATTCAAAGAATCAACCAATCAAGGAGCTGGTTCTTTGAGAAAATCAACAAGATAGATAAACCCTTAGCCAGACTCACTAGAGGGCACAGGGAAAGCATCCTAATTAACAAAATCAGAAATGAAAAAGGAGACATAACAACAGATCCTGAAGACATCCAAAACACCATCAGATCCTTCTACCAAAGGCTATACTCAACAAAACTGGAGAACCTGGATGAAATGGAGAAGTTCCTAGACAGATACCAGGTACCAAAGTTGAATCAAGATCAGGTTAATGATCTAAACAGCCCTATATCCCCCAAAGAAATAGAAGCAGTCATTAATAGTCTCCCAACTAAAAAAAGCCCAGGACCAGATGGGTTTAGTGCAGAGTTCTATCAGACCTTCAAAGAAGATCTAATCCCAGTTCTTCACAAACTATTCCACAAAATAGAAACAGAAGGTACTCTACCCAACTCATTCTATGAAGCCACAATTACTCTGATACCTAAACCACAAAAAGACCCAACAAAGATAGAAAACTTCAGACCAATATCCCTTATGAATATTGATGCAAAAATCCTCAATAAAGTTCTTGCTAACCGAATCCAAGAACACATCAAAACAATCATCCATCCTGACCAAGTAGGTTTCATCCCAGGGATGCAGGGATGGTTCAATATACGGAAATCCATCAACGTAATCCAGTATATAAACAAACTCAAAGACAAAAACCACATGGTCATCTCCTTAGATGCGGAAAAAGCATTTGACAAGATCCAACACCCATTCATGATAAAAGTCTTGGAAAGATCAGGAATTCAAGGCCCATACCTAAACATGATAAAAGCAATCTACAGCAAACCAGTAGCCAACATCAAAGTAAATGGTGAGAAGCTTGAAGCAATCCCTCTAAAATCAGGGACTAGACAAGGCTGTCCACTTTCTCCATACCTATTCAACATTGTACTTGAAGTCCTAGCCAGAGCAATTCGACAACAAAAGGAGATCAAAGGGATACAAATTGGAAAAGATGAAGTCAAAATATCACTTTTTGCAGATGATATGATAGTATATATAAGTGACCCTAAAAATTCCACCAGAGAACTCCTAAGCCTGATAAACAGCTTCGGTGAAGTAGCTGGATATAAAATTAACTCAAACAAATCAATGGCCTTTCTCTACACAAAGAACAAACAGGCTGAGAAAGAAATTAGGGAAACAACACCCTTCTCAATAGTCACAAATAATATAAAATATCTTGGCGTGACTCTAACTAAGGAAGTGAAAGATCTGTATAATAAAAACTTCAAGTCTCTGAAGAAAGAAATTATAGAAGATCTCAGAAGATGGAAAGATCTCCCATGCTCATGGATTGGCAGGATCAACATTGTAAAAATGGCTATCTTGCCAAAAGCAATCTACAGATTCAATGCAATCCCCCTCAAAATTCCAAATCAATTCTTCAACGAATTAGAAAGTGCAATCTGCAAATTCATCTGGAATAACAAAAAACCTAGGATAGCAAAAACTCTTCTCAAGGATAAAAGAACCTCTGGTGGAATCACCATGCCGGACCTAAAGCTTTACTACAGAGCAATTGTGATAAAAACTGCATGGTACTGGTATAGTGACAGACAAATAGACCAATGGAATAGAATTGAAGACCCAGAAATGAACCCACACACCTATGGTCACTTGATCTTCGACAAGGGAGCTAAAAACATCCAGTGGAAGAAAGAGAGCATTTTCAACAAATGGTGCTGGCACAACTGGTTGTTAACATGTAGAAGAATGCGAATCGATCCATTCCTATCTCCTTGTACTAAGGTCAAGTCTAAGTGGATCAAGGAACTTTACATAAAACCAGAGACACTGAAACTTATAGAGGAGAAAGTGGGGAAAAGCCTTGAAGATATGGGCACAGGGGAAAAATTCTTGAATAGAACAGTAATGGCTTGTGCTGTAAGATCGAGAATGGACAAGTGGGACCTCATGAAACTGCAAAGCTTCTGCAAGGCTAAAGACACCATCAATAAGACAAAAAAACCACCAACAGATTGGGAAAGGATCTTCACCTATCCTAAATCAGATAGGGGACTAATATCCAATATATATAAAGAACTCAAGAAGGTGGACTCCAGAAAGTCAAATAACCCCATTAAAAAATGGGGCTCAGAACTGAACAAAGAATTCTCACCTGAGGAATACCGAATGGCAGAGAAGCACCTGAAAAAATGTTCAACATCCTTAATCATCAGGGAAATGCAAATCAAAACAACCCTGAGATTCCACCTCACACCAGTCAGAATGGCTAAGATCAAAAATTCAGGTGACAGCAGATGCTGGGGAGGATGTGGAGAAAGAGGAACACTCCTCCATTGTTGGTGGGATTGCAAGCTTGTACAACCACTCTGGAAATCAGTCTGGCGGTTCCTCAGAAAATTGGACATAGTACTACCGGAGAATCCAGCAATACCTCTCCTGGGCATATATCCAGAAGATGTCCCAACCGGTAAAAAGGACACATGCTCCACTATGTTCATAGCAGCCCTATTTATAATAGCCAGAAGCTGGAAAGAACCCAGATGTCCCTCAACAGAGGAATGGATACAGAAATTATGGTACATTTACACAATGGAGTACTACTCAGCTATTAAAAAGAATGAATTTATGAAATTCCTAGCCAAATGGATGGACCTGGAGGGCATCATCTTGAGTGAAGTAACACAATCACAAAAGAACTCACACAATATGTATTCATTGATAAGTGGATATTAGCCCAAAACTTAGGATACCCAAGATATAAGATACAATTTGCTAAACGCATGAAACTCAAGAAGAATGAAGACCAAAGTGTGGACACTGTGCACCTTCTTAGAATTGGGAACAAAACACCCAGGGAAGGAGTTACAGAGACAAAGTTCGTAGCTGTGATGAAAGGATGGACCATTTAGAGACTGCTGTATCCAGGGATCCGTCCCATAATCAGCTTCTAAACGCTGACACCATTGCATACACTAGCAAGATTTTGCTGAAAGGACCCAAATATAGCTGTCTCTTGTGAGACGATGCCGGGGCCTAGCAAACACAGGAGTGGATGTTCACAGTCAGCTATTGGATGTATCACAGGGCTCCCAATGGAGAAGCTAGAGAAAGTACCCAAGGAGCTAAAGGGATCTGCAACCCTATTGTTGGAACAACATGATGTACTAACCAGAACCCTGGAGCTCTTGTCTCTAGCTGCATATATATCGAAAGATGGCCTAGTCGGCCATCAATGGAAAGAGAGGCCCATTGGACTTGCAAACTTTATATGCCCCAATATAGGGGAATGCCAGGGCCAAAAGAATGGGAATGGGTGGGTAGGGAAGTGGGGGGTGCTATGGGGGACTTTTGGGATAGTATTGGAAATGTAATTGAGGAAAATATGTAATAAAAATATAAAAAAAAAAAGAAAAAAAAAAAGAAAAATTCTCAGCACATCTGCCTCAATATAAGAAACTAAGAGTTTGAATTTTTCAGTGTATATTGTTTCCTAAGTGGAAAGTATTTTATTAGCTAATTCCTCTAAAGGGCAGTTTACTTTAAATCCTTGCTCTCACACAAGGAGCTTTTAAGTTCTGGGGAGTAGCTGTTTCTCCAGAAAAGATTCAGAGTCAATATCTTTTTTAATACTTAGGGTTTTAGTTATACTAGAAAATTGTGGGACATAAAATCTAAGAAAGAGAAATTGATTTGCTTCAAAATTTTATTTTCAAAAGCTTTCAGGAGATGTTAATTGGCTAAGACCTCAACTTAAACTTACCACAGGAGAACTTAAGCCCTTGTTAGGTGCTGTTAAGTGAGATGCAAATTAACTGACAAAGAGCAAAAGGCTTTGCAGAAAAATAAAGAAAGCTTCTATAATTGTTATCAATTATGATCAATGGTAATTAAATATTAGATATGCCACCAGCGATTCTTTGGCAAGAGAAAACATTATTGTAAAGCCATTTTTCTTCTCCTCCCAGGCGACCCTTGGCCCATGTGAAGCCAGCCGGCTGCTGGCTGCTGGCTACTTTGGGGTGGAGCTTTGGGGTATGCAGATTTCCCTGAGCGGTAGTGGCACGGGAAGCTGCCAGAAAGCGGATGCCTTTGTAGCAAACTCAGAGGAGGGCCGATCTCGCCATTGCCTCCATGAGCCTCCAACTGTCCCCACCAGGGGTAGTCATATTTTTCCTGCTAGAATTCTGGGTGCTCTGCCGCCCTTGCTTGGGATTTCTGGCCTACAACAGATTGGGCCGCTTCAGTGTCTTCAGCCTGAGAGGAAGGCCGGGGGCAGACGAGACCAAGGTGGCATTCACCTCAAAGCACAGTTTTAACATCCTACTAATGCTGCCATGGTACTAATAAAGAATTGTAAGATAAATTCGTATATTTTAGAAAACATACAACAAAAACTGTGTCTTAAGAACCTGACTAAGTGTCTGTTCCCTGTTCAAAACATCAATTAAATTGGTTATTACAGAATATTAATAATTGACCTATTGCATACCATAATTTTAAATAATAATAGATAAGTTAAAAATTGTTTTTATGCATGCTTTAGCATCTTCTATAAATTCATGCATGCATGCATCCCAGTTACATTGTTTAAAAACAACCCCACTATGGAAAATAAGTAGATGTGAATTAGGTCTCACGCTTATTCTTTTGAGCTTCCCCCTGCTTCAACACAGATAATTAAGTTGTGTACTGTGGATGGTGTTTTAAAATGCTGAACAATCAAACCTTAATTTGTATATTAATAATCAATATTATATCTCAGAGCTCACAATTGCTTGATTGTTCATCCCTTGGATGCTATTAATTCTCAAATTTGCAATTGCTTATGCATGTACAACTCATAAGAAAAAATGCTGTCAGTTTAAGAAGGCTGTTTTGGGAAATTTAATAAATTGTTCTGCATTGCCTAGACAATACATCTTAAGGCAATGCCATGCTGGATTTATATCTCAGGCAGTCTATAGGTCCTACATATAAGATGGATTGGATATATAATCTTGTTCTTTATATATTCAAAGCAGTTATGGTTTAAGATAATATTTTGGTATTTTTGTCCTCAGATTCTGTTTCCACATAATGGTGTTAATTATTGAGGACCTATACTTAACAAATTGCTGCAAATAAATGCTCTTATTTCTGAATAAATTATACACATATGACTATTAATAACTTTTCAAGCTTTCTAGATACAACCTCTCTTCAAAGAAACAATTGAAAGTGCAATTAGTCACTGCCCATGTTACATTAATACTGACTATAACAGTCAAATATTTCAGATGTTTTGTCAACAAATTATTAATTCTCAAGGACAAGGTATTGTGAAACTTTAAAACTTTTCTTCTTAAAAGACAAAGAAGGGGGAAATTATATCCCGGTGAATATTGTTTAGTGAATTCCAGTGTGCATTATTTAAATCATACATTTATTTTAGAATTTTGAAATTTGGATGTCAAAGAATTTAATAAATGCCTTATAGTATCTTAAAAGGATCTACTTATTGGCATATGGCTTGATCCTGAACAGCTACCTTATTAGGAAAGGGAAAAGCACAGGTTCTCTCCACAGAACGCTGCAGAAGCCTGACTGCTAATTCATGTGACAAGCTGACAGGTAAGTTCACTCAGTGCCCTGACTGTAGTAACAAGAAAGCTGAATTGGGTACATGTTTTCGATCCACCTTTGCTTGCCATTTTTCCAGTTTGGACAAGCAAAGCTGCCTTGCTTCAAGCTTTTAAACCTTATGGTAATAAGAACATCAGAGACTGTGTAATCTGACTTAGAAAGATTAGTTATATAAAAAGAATTATAGTGATTCTTCTCTTTCCCTCATGTGACCAGTTATTCTAACTCAATCTTAGACTGGTCTAGTAATAATTCCAGTGTTAGAGATTCATATTGAGGATAGCTAAATATTCTTATTTACCTAACAACGTTAATTTGGAGCACAGCCTCCACCCCCAGAGAAGTTGCAGATTTTCTGCAATTCTCAAAGTCACCTTCCCCATACAGGGAGCTCTAAGTCTAAGCATGATCATTGCTAATTTGCAACTGAATGGAGTACCTGGACTTCTCCAAAGAAGCTTTTATACTATTGCTTTTCACTGTCCCACTTGTTTCTCAAGCAGGTCAGCCACGCAGTTCATCCTGACTCCAGCAATTGTACAGCCTTGCCTCCAACAGCGCAGGTGGCACTTATTAATCTTCATCAAGAAGCATTCTAAGTACATATTGTGGCTTTGGTCTGAATTGGGAATAAGGTGTGCTAATGAGGGCCAGACAGTCAATGACGGGCACCCAGATCTCGGAACCATACCAATCTAAGACAGAGGTACATGCCAAAAGGCCATGGCTGTTGATGACACACCACAGAGCCATGTTTGTGTGAAATATAACACAAACTAGCTGCACGTAGCCTCCAAGATGGAATTGGATGGTTCAGGAAGATCTAAGATTTCCTAAGACAGGTGTGGCTGCCAGCCACCATAATTCCCAGGCAGGACTATGGAGCATAAATAAATTTTGTGCCTCAGTCCAGCTTTTTTTTTTTTTTAAATATTAGTAACAGGGAGGAAATTGTAACCTTCCCTCAGCCTGAAGCTGGCTGAACCAGAACTTGACTTAGCTGCCACTAAGGAGATTACCTAGTGTGGAGCCTTCCTCCCTAGATCACTCTATTCTTCAGGCACTGCCACTGTTCCTCTTCAAGATACTTCTACCTGCGGAGAGGCCCCGGAGCTTTTCCAGAGACTACACCCTATCCTGCACGTCATCACCTGCAGCTGGTTCCAGGCTACAAGGATGAATTGGCAGGAACGGGACTCCCCACCCCCCTTTTATAAGTGCATTCGCCATTAAACATTTGAGCCTTGATCAGAACACTGTCCTGGCTCCATTTCTCTCTCTTATCCACCAACTTTCCCTCTGAAAGGGGGAAAGTTTGCCCCAGTTTGCCTCCCAGGTGAAACCCAGTTCATGTGAGCTGCTGGCCAGTTCTCAACATGCATATCTATATGATGCTATGTGAGATTGCATGTGTGTGTGTGAATATACCTGCAAAGGAAAGAGGAGGATGTCAGTTACTCTGAATCTGGAGTTATAGAAATCATGACCCACTTAGGGTGTGAGTTCTAGGAAACAGACTCTACTCCTCTAAAAAGCAGCAAGTGCTTTTGATCACTGAGCCATCTTTCCAGCCTTTAATTTTCTCTCATTTTCAAGAGAAAGGTATAAGAGCAACTTTATTGAGTAATGAAAAGTAGAAATTAGCAAAAATTCAAAATTGTAAATGAAATAAGTAGATTTACAAAAGGGAATGGTTTGAGTGTTTTATGGCTCAATGTATAAAGGTGCTTGTCATATAAGCCTCATGATCAGATAGTCTCTGTAACCTGCATAAATTAGAAGAAAATGACTCCACAAAGTTGCCCTCATCTTCTTACATATGTTCTGTGACATGTGTGTATCCACACAGATATTATGCACATATAAACCAACCCCAGAAAATAATAAAGAAAATATTTTTAAAGGAAAAAAGAAATAGGAAACTGGACACGATCTATAAATACTCCGGAAGGCAGTCTTTATGAGCAATCATGTAGATAATATGGGCCTGTGTGTATGTTGTTAAAACATTGTCCTGATGTTAATAGATGTTATGGAAGGATAATGTATATTGTGGGCAGCACCATTCCTTATGCGGTGGGATCCTGAGAAGTATAATGGAAGAAAAATCCAGGAGAAGGCCAAAAGCAATAGCCTACATATTTATTCTCTCCCTGCTCATGACTGTGTAAGCAAAGAAAGTCATTGAAATCAGTAAGAGAGAATTGCAAAGCCAATTATAAAGGAAAGCATCTCAGAATAACAGATTCATTAACAACTTTAAAAGGCAAGAAAGCTGAAAATCATAGTCTCTGGTAAGATGTCTGACATAATTCTGATAGATCTGCTTTTATATGTTACTTGATCTCTTTCTATTACTGCTTTTAAAATTCTTTCTTTGTTTAGTGTATTTGGTGTTTTGATTATTATGTGAAGGGAGGGATGAATTTCTTTTCTGGGCCAGTCTATTTTGAGTTCTGTAGGCTTCTTGTATGTTCATGGGCATCTCTTTCTTTAGGTTGGTGAAGTTTTTTTTTCTATAATTTTTTGAAGATATTTACTGGACCTTTAAGTTTGGAATCTTCACTCTTTTTTATACCTATTAACCTTAAGTTTGGCATTCTTGTTGTGCTCTGGATTTTCTGGATGTTTTTGATTAGGAGCTTTTAGATTTTTGTGTTTCCTTTCACTGTCGTGTCAATGTTTTTTTTTTTTTTTTTGTGGTATCTCTGCAGCTGAGATTCTCTCTTCTGTCTCTTTTATTCTGTTGGTGATGCTTGCATCTATGACTCTTGATCTGTTTCCTAGGTTTTCTAACTCTAGGGTTGTCTCCCTTTGTGATTTACTTATTGTTTCTATTTCCATTTTTAGATCCTGGATGGCATTGTTACTTTTCTTTCCCTGTTTGATTATGTCTTCCTGTAATTTTTAAGTGATTTTTGTGTCTATTTAAGGGCTTCTACCTGTTTACCTGTGTTCTCCTGTATTTCTTTAAGGGAGTTATTTATGTCCTTCATTAAGTCCTCTATCATCATCATGATAAGTGATTTTTTTTTTCTGAATCTTGCTTTTCTGGTCCGTTGTGGTACCCAAGACTTGCTATGGTGGGAGAATTGGGTTCTGATGATGCCAAGTAACATTGGGGTTTCTGTTGCTTATGTCCTTATGCTTGCCTCCAGTCATCTGGTTATCTCTAGTGCTACCTGCCCTGGCTATGTCTAACTGGAGCCTGTCCTTCCTGTGATTCTGGTTGTGTCAGAACTCCTCAGAGTCTATCTGTCTCTGTGATCCTATGATTATGGAATCATTTGTTCCTGAGACCCTGGGTATGTCTGCACGCCTGTAAATCAAGCTATCTCTGAGACCCTGAGATACTGGTCTGACCATGCTCCTGAGATCCTGAGATCCTGTGATCTTGGGTGTGTTAGATTCCATAGGAGTGGAGCTGCCTCTCTATTTTGTGGGCTGCAGAGTTTGTGCCCAAGGTCTGCTCAGGGCACTAGTCTAGACAGTCCAAGGAACACTTGCCAATGGTCAGGCAAAGTTCCTGCATGCCTGTGTCCCACTGTTCCCAGTTACTCCCAGTGTTGGGACAGATTCTGTGTCCTCATCACCTCTGATCCTTTGATCCTGGGTGTGTTAGAGCACCTGAGGTTGGAGATGCATCTGACTATTGTGGGGCTGGTTGTGGAGTTTGTATTCAAGGTCTAATTGTTTCAAAAATTAAGAAGTATATATTTGCTGTATGTTATCATAAATGATTAAACAAAGTGTTCCAGGCAAATAAAACTAGAAAGCAAAAAACTATTGCTGATTTAATGTTATAAAATGCACTTGAATCAAACTTTGGTGAGGAAAAAAATAAACATTACTTTGTACTAAATAAAGGAATAATAAATGGGGAAGACAGTACAATTCTAATCACAGGTCTACCCAGTTTCATAAAGAACATACTACTAGATATAAAGAAACAAAGAGTAGTCCCACTCTGAGTGGTTAACACCTCATCTCATTAAAAAATAAACAATGTTAACTGGTATCTCAGATAAAACAGTCTTAAACAATATTTACATAACACTAAATCTAAACAATGCGGAATACACATTGTTCTCAGTTGCCTATGGAGCTATCACTCACACACACACACACACACACACACACATATATATATATATATATATATATATATATATATATATATATATATATATATATATATAATGTTTTAACCAATATAAAGTAAAATAATTTCTTATATGCTACTTAGCAAAAATGAAATAGTTACAAGTAAATGAAAAGAGAATCTCCAGAATGCAAACTAACTCATGGAGATTTAACATCTCACAACTGAATGAAGAATTAGTTAAGAACAAAAGATTCCACAATCAAATGAAGATGAAAACAAAACAATATTTAACCTGTGGAATAAAATGAAAACAGCCCTAAGAGGGATATTTAAAGCTCAAAGTTCCTCCATTAAGCAATCAAGATGATTTCTAATACAGTAGTTAATGTTCACCATGGGAATTTGGAAAAAGAACAAAGCAAACACCAAACTTAGTAGCTGGAAAGATATCAGTGACCTCAGTGTAGAAATTAAAGAAGGAAAGAGCAGCAACAAGGAAAACAATGTAGAGAGTTGATGAAGCAGTTTTTTCCTTCAAAATATAATGAATATTGATCAAATCTTATCTAAACTCACCAAAAGAAATAGCAAATACCAAATATAATACAGTAAATCACAAAAGGGGAGTCATTATGACAACACAAATAAAATTCAGGCAATTTTTAGAGTTTACATTAAAATCATATACCACTAAACTTGAAAATCTAAAAGATATGGATATATATATATATATACATATATATATATATTGGTTTCATTTTGTTAGTTTATATACAAATGAAATAAATAAAATATATATATATATACATATATATATATATATATAAACTAACAAAATGAAACCAATATTACATTTAAAACAATTAAGCCAGTACAAATGTACAGAAGGCTTGACAGTTAAAGCATTCCCTGTTCTTCTATAGGACAAGTATTCAGTTCCCAGTACACCTGGTAGTTCAATGCCCTATTAAAACACAGATACCAGATACCTATAGCAAACACACATATATTCAAGGAAAACACTTCCACAAGTAAACAAAATAAACCTTAAAACATATACAGGCTTATAATAAGCAATTAGTTTTCAAATTTTAACATATCTATATTGAAAAATAGTTCAAACTTGGGTGAAGTTTACCAGATATTCATCCAGTGAACACTAACGTTCTTGAACTATTCCATAAAAGAAGTAAAAGAAGGAACAAAACAAAATATTTTTCTAATGTATTTAACTTATTTCTATAGAACATTTCATCCTAAAATAAAAGAATATAACTTCTTCTGAGTACCTCAGTATACCTTCTCAAAAATCAAACATATAATTGGTCACAAAAGAGGCCTCAACAGATACAAGATGATTGAAATAATCCCATGAATCCTATCAGATCACCATGTGCTGGTCTTCAATAATATAAAACAACAGCAAGCCCACATACACATGCAAGCTGAAAAATTCCCTACTCAATGATATCCTTGTGAAGGAAAAAAATAAAGGAAGAAATTAAAGACTTTATAGAATTCAAAGAATATGAAAGGCACATCATACTCAAACTTATGAGACACAATGAAAACAATGCTAAGAGGAAAACTCATAGCTTTAAGTACCTCAAAAACAAAAACAAAAACAAAAATCAAGACAGCATACACAAATAGCTTGACAGCACACCCAAAAACTCTAGAACAGAAAGAAGCATAAAGCCCCTAGAGTAGATGGCAGGAAATAATCAAACTCAAGGCTGGAATCAACCAAGCAGAAACAAAAAGAACTATACAAGGAATAAACAAAACCAGGAGCTAGTTCTGTGAGAAAACCAAGAAGATAGCCAAACCCTTAGCCAGACTAAAAGACAGTATCCAAATTAACAAAAACAAAAATGATAAGAAAGACATAACAATAGAAATTGAGAAAATTGAAAAAAATCATCAGATCTCACTACAACAACCTATATTCAACAAAACTGGAAAATCTGTACAAAATAAACAATTTTCTAGACAGATTCCAGATACAAAAGTTAAATCAAGATCAGTCAATCCATATAAATAATCCCAGAACTCCTAAAGAAATAGAACTCATTAAAAGTCTTCCAACAGAAAAACAAGCAAAAAAGAAAAAAAAAACAACAAAAAAACAAAATAAAACAAAAAAACAAAAAACAAAACAAAAAAACAGGACAAGATGGTTTTAGTGCAGAATTCTATGAGATCTTTAAAGAAGACCTAATACCAATACTCTTCAAACTATTTAACAAAATAGAAACAGAAGGAACACTACCTAATTCATTCGATGAAGCAACAATTACAATTATACCTAATTCACACAAAGACACAATAAAGAGAGAGAACATCAGACCAATTTCCATTATGAAAATAAATGCAAAAATATTCCATAAAATTCTTGCAATCTGAATCCAAGAGCATATAAAAACAGTCCTTCATCATGATCAAGGAGACTTCATCCCAGACATGCACCAATGATTCAGTATACAGAAATCCATCAACTTATTCCAGTATATAAACAAACCCAAATGGGGGGAAACACACACACACACACACAAGATCTTTGCCTTAGATGGTAAGAGTGCATCTGAGAAAATTCAACAGCCCTTCATGTAAAAAATCTTGGAAAGATCAGGAATTCCTGGCCCATAGCTAAAAATAGTAAAAGGCATATTCAGCAAACCAGTATCCAATAACAAACTAAATGGAGAGAAATTTGAAGCAATCCCACTAAACCAGGGTCTAGATAAGGCTTCTCACTCTCTCCCTACCTATTCAATGTAGTCCTAGCCAGAGCAATTTGTCAACAAAAGGAGGTCAAAAGGGTACAAATTGGAAAGGAAGAATTCAAAATACCACTATTTGCAGATGACAAGATAGAATACTTAAGTGACCCCAAAAATTCTACCAGAGAACTCCTACAGCTGATAATCAACTTCAGCAAACTGGCTAAATATAAAATTAACTCAAACAAATCATTGGCCTTCCTCTCCTCAAGAGATAAACAGGATGTGTAAGAAATTAGGGAGAAAAACTTTCACAATAGTCAAAAAAAGTATAAAATACCTTGGTGTGACTCTAACCAAACAAGTGAAAATCTGTACTATAAGAACTTCAAGTCTCTGAAGAAAGAATTTGAAGATTTCAGAAAATAGAAAGATTTCCCATGCTCATGGATTGGCAGGAGCAATATAGTAAAAATGGCCACCTTGTTAAAAGCAAACTAACAAATTCAATGCAATCACCATAAAAATTCCAAATCATTTTTCATAGAGTTAGAAAGAGCAATTCTAAATATATGCTAAGAAAATGTCACAGAGGGAAAAGGCAGATTGTTGAATAACTTCTGTGTTTTGTTCTCTTTGAAATCCTCTCATTGTCTTTCTGTTTATTGCTAGAAATAAACCTCTTCCTTTGGAAAAAACATGGGGTATAGAACTAAACAAAGAATTCTCAACTGAGAAATATTGAATGGACTAGAAGCACCTAAAGAAATGTTCAACATCCTTACTCATCAAAATGCAAATCAAAATGACCCTCACACCAGTCAGAATGGCTAAGATCAAAATCTCAGATGACAAGAGATGCCGGTGAGGATGTGGATTAAAAAAGAACACTACTCCATTTTTGGTGGTATTGCAAGCTGGTATAACCATTCTGGAAATCAATCTGGCGGTTCCTCAGAAATTTGTACATAGTATTACCTGAGGACGAGCTATACCACTCCTGGTCATATATCCAGAGATGCCCAACATATAAAAAACATGCTCCACAATGTTCATAGCAGCCTTATTTATAAGAGACAGAAGCTGGAAACAAGCCATACATTGACATACATATGGACAAATTGTTAAGGACAGACATCAAGGACAGACAATAGACAAAGAGGGAATAGAACCTGACGTCTCAAAGGGACCCAGATATCCTAACCAGAACTAAGAATATCTCCATAGGAGCCAGAGAGGAATCAGGACGTCTGATTTCCTCCTGTCCCTAGGAGAGCTCTGAAATAGCTTATTTCCATTTTCCCTCTTTATTGCTAAAAGGTCCCAAACAGGGGATAGCTGCTTTTCTGAAACCTATTCTCTCTCTGTTTTTCTCTCTCGTGTTCAAAGTCTAAGTCTTTATCTCCTTCTTCTGGGAATTCTGCCAGAGAAGGGAGAGGAGGCACAGTGGTAGCTACTGATAGTTGCTCCCCAGTGTCCTGCTTTTCTAACTTTCCTAATTACTCCTCAACTTGTCAAATTCTTTCATTTATATATTTGCCATTCTTACTTCTGGGAATTAAGAACAACGTAAATGTGCTTGAGCTAAGAATTTTTTCTAACATTGGTTAGTTTGTTTTTGTTTTTGTAGTTTTGTTTTTTACTCTTTTTATTTATTTTATTTTAAACCCTATTCCTCCCACCTGGAGCAGCTCTTGGCTGTGAACAAATTTTTCTAACGCACATTCCTTGTGTCTTGAGGGATTCCTTGAGATCCCTATAAAAACAATTCAAGTTTACTTAATGCTTGTCCCATAGTCTAGCCACTCTTCCTACCTTTCTCAGATCAGTCTCACAGTGCAGGTGACACTGCGACAATCTCTGTGCGAACCTTCACTCACCTCCTGATGAGGCAGAAGTCCAATGCGAGCCTTCACTCACCTCTTGGTGAAGTGGCGGCTCAGTGCGAAGAGTGGTCTCTCTCAGACCCCAAACCCAGGGCCACACACTGGGCGTCAGTTTGCCCCCACCTACAGGGATAATCAGCGGGAACCCAGGGCAAGGGAGTGAGAGAGTGGGAGGGAAAAGGACAGGAAGAATGGGAGTAAGTCAATCATACTGATCAAGCTCTAAAAACTTTATTCAAGAGTGGCAATATAAGCATAAGCAAGATGAGGCTCCAAGGGAGGGGGAAAGAGCCCGGGGGCTCTCTGAAGTTCAGGTGCCAATCTTCAGCTCCTGGAACCAATGGTCACAGTGTCCTATTTCCCCACAAACATTCTTATTGTTATGACCACGAATGTTCTCTCAGGATTGTTTATGTAAGCTAGAAAATATCCACAAGGCCATGGCATAGTCAAATAACTAATTCATTCTCTGAAGCCTCAATTTCTCTGATACCTAAACCACAGAAATACCCAACAAAGAAAGAAAGGTTCAGACCAATTTTGCTTATGAATATTGATATAAAAATATTAAATAAAATTCTAGTGAACTGAATCCAAGAACACATCAAAACCATCAGTCACCGTGATCAAGTAGACTTCATCCCGTGTTTGGTTTAACATATGAAAATCCATTAATGTAATCCAGTATATGAACAAACTAAAAGGAAAAAAAAATCACATGATTGTCACCAGAAATGCTGAAAAAGCATTTGGAAGAATACATCAACCATTCATGTTAAAAGTCTTGGAAAGATCAGGATTCAAGTCACCTACCTAAACATAGTAAAAGCAATATAGAACAAACAAATAGCCAATATCAAATTAAATGGAATGATAATTGAAGCAATCCCACTAAAATCAGGGATATGACAAGGCTTCCCCCTCTTCAAGTATCTGTTTAATATAGTACTCAAAGTTCTAGCTAGAGCAATAGGACAACAAAAGGAGACCAAATTGATAAATAAGAAGTCAAGAAATACTATTTGCCTATGATATGATAGTATATATAAGTGGCCACAAAAATTCTACCAGAGAACTTCTACACCTGATAAACAACTTCAGCAAAGTGGCTGGATATAAAATTAACTCGAACAAATCAGCAGCCTTCATTTATACAAATGATAAATGGGCTGAAAAAGCAATAGGACAATAGCCTTCACAATAGTCACAAATAATATAAAATATCTTGGGGTAATTCTAACAAAACAAGTGAAAGATTGTTTTTCGTTAGGGTTTTACTCCTGTGAACAAACCATAATCAATTCAACTCTTATGAAAACAAAATTTGGTTGGTACTGGTTTAGTTTCAGGGTTTTAGTTCATTATCATCAAGAAGAGAACATGGTAGCATCCAGGCATGCATGGTCCAGGAGGAGCTGAGTGTTCTACCTCTTCATTTGAAGAATACCAGCAAAACACTGCTTCCAGGCATCTAGGATGAGGATCCTAAAGCCCACACCCACAATGACACCCACTCCAACAAGGTCACACCTACTCCAACAGGGCCACACTTTTTAATAGTGTCACTCTCTGGGCCAAGCATATACAAACCATTACAGTCTATATGACAAGAACTTCAATTTCTCAAAAAAAGGAATTGAAGAAAAATCTCAGAAAATGGAGAGATATCCCATGCTCATGGATTTGTAGGATTAACATAATAAAAATGGTCATCCTACCAAAAGCTATCTACAGATTCAATGAAATCTCCTTCACATTCTTCAAAAGATACAGAAAAAGCAATTCTCGATTTCATATGGAAAAACGAAAATTCAGGATTGTGAAAACAATTATTAACAATATAAGGGCTCCCGTGCAGGGCAGGCCACTGTCCTCCGACTGGGAGGGTGCCGGATGTCTGCAGCCCCAAAAGGGTGCTGCCTCAGTGGCTCTGTGGCTCCCACCTGTCCCAGAAGCTGTCTACCTCTGTGGTGCACACTCTCACCTGTGCAGACTAAGTTCCTAAGTTCAGCGGAGTACCGGATCCAAGATGGCGCTCCCTGCTCTTGAGGCAGAGGGCTCCTAAAATTGGGCTCATCCGGGATTTGAACCCGGGACCTCTCGCACCCTAAGCGAGAATCATACCCCTAGACCAAGGAGCCACAAAGATCAAACAAAGAAAGAGAACTACAGACCAATTTCCCTTATGAATATCGATGCAAAAATACTCAATAAAATCCTTGCAAACCAAATCCAAGACACATCAAAATGAACATCCATCATGACCAAGTAGGCTTCATCCCAGGGATGCAGGGATTATTTAATATACAGAAATCCATTAATGTAATCCACTATATGAACAAACTCAAAGACAAAAGAACCACATTATCATTTTGTTAGATGCTGAGAAAGCATTTGACAATATCCAACACCCATTCATGATAAAAGCCTTGGAAAGATCAGGAATTCAAGGCCCATACCTAAACAAAATCAAAGCAATATATAGCAAACCTGTAGCCAACATCAAACTAAATGGAGAGAAACTGGAAGCAATCCCACTAAAATCAGGGACTAGACAAGGCTGTCCACTTTCTCCCTACCTATACAATATAGTACTTGAAGTCCTAGCCAGAGCAAGTCGACAACAAAAGGGGGTCAAGAAAATTCAAATTGGAAAGGAAGAAGTCAAAATATCACTATTTGCAGATGATGTGATAGTAGTACATATGAGTGACCCTAAAATTTCCACCAGAGAACTCCTAAACCTGATAAACAGCTTCAGTACCGTAGCTAGATATAAAATTAACTCAAACAAATCAATGGTCTTTATAGACACAAAGGTTAAACAGGCTGAGAAAGAAATTAGGGAAACAACACCCTTTAAAATAGTCACAAATAATATAAAATACCTTGGTGTGACTCTAACTAAGGAAGTAAGGTCTGTATGATAGAACTTCAAGTGTCTGAAGAAAGAAATTGAAGATCTTTGAAGATGGAAAGATCTCCTGTACTCATGGATGGGCAGGACTAATATAGTAAAAAAAAAAAAAAAAAGTTATCCTGCCAAAAGCAATATACAGATTCAATGCAATCCCCATCAAAATGCCAATTCAATTCTTCACTGCATTAGAAAGGGCAATTTGCAAATTCATCTGGAATAATAAAAAACCTAGAGCAAAAATTATTCTCAACTATAAAAGAACCTCTGGTGGAATCACCATGCCTGACCTAAAGCTGTACTACAGAGCAATTCTGATAAAATCTGCATGGTACTGGTATAGTGACAGACAGGTAGACCAATGGAATAGAATTGAAGACTCACAAATGAACCCACATACCTATGATCACTTGATTTTGACAAGGAAGCTAAAACCATCTAGTGGAAAAAAGACAGCATTTTCAACAAATGGTGCTGGCACAACTGATGGTTATCATGTAGAAGAATGTGTATTGATCCATTCTTATCTCCTTGTACTAAGGTCAAGTCTAAGTGGATCAAGGAACTCCACCTAAAACCAAAGACACTGAAACTTATAGAGGAAACCTGGGAAAATCCTCGAAGATATGGGCACAGGGGAAAAAATTCCTGAATAGAACAGCAATGGCTTGAGCTGTAAGATCAAGAATTGACAAATGGGACCTCATAAAATTGCAAAGCTTCTGTAAGGCAAAAGACACTGTCAATAAGACAAAAAAAAAAGACCACCAACAGATCAGGAAAGTATTTCTCCCAATCCTAAATCAGATAGGGAACAAATATTCAATATATACAAAGAGCTCAAGAAACTGGACTCCAGAAATTCAAATAACCCAATTAAAAAATAGGGTACAGAGTTAACAAAGAATTCTCACCTGAGGAATACCAAATGGCTGAGAAGCACCTGAAAAAATGTTCAGCACCCTTAATCATCAGGGAAATGCAAATCAAAAGAACCCTGAGATTCCACCTCACACAAGTTAGAATGGCTAAGATAAAAAAACTCAGGTGACAGCAGATGCTGGCGAGGATGTGGAGATAGAGGAACACTCCTCCATTGCTGGTGGGATTGCAAGCTTGAACAACCACTCTGGAAATCAGTCTGGCGGTTCCTCAGAAAATTGGACATATTACTACCGGAGGACCCGCAATACCTCTCCTGGGCATATATCCAGAAGATGTTCCAACCGGTAAGAAGGATACATGCTCCATTATGTTCATAGCAGCCTTATTTATAATAGCCAGAAGCTGGAAAGAACTCAGATGCCCTTCAACAGAGGAATGGATACAGAAAATTGGTACATTTATACAATGGAATACTACTCAGCTATTAAAAACAAAGAATTTATGAAATTCTTGGGCAAATGGATGTATCTGGAAGATATCTTCCTTAGTGAGGTAATGCAGTCATAGAAGAAGTCACTAGATATGTACTCACTGATAAGAGGATATTAGCCCAGAAACTTAGAATACCTAAGATACAATTTGCAAAACACAAGAAAATCAAGAAGGAAGTCCAATGTCTGGTTACTTCATTTCTCCTTTGTATAGGGGACAAAATATCCATGGAAGGAGTTACAAAGTTTGGAGGTAAAACCAAAGGATGGACCATCTAGAGACTACCCTACCCAGGGATCCATCCCATAATCTGCCACCAAACCCAGACACTTTGCATCCCCTAGCAAGATTTTGCTGAAGGGACCCTGATATAGCTGTCTCCTATGAGGCTATGCCAGTGCCTGGCAAATACAGAAGTGGATGCTCACTATCATCTATAGGATGGCACACAGGGCCCCCAATGGAGGAACTAGAGAAAGTACCCAAGGAGCTGAAAGGGTCTGCAACCCTTTAGGTGGGACAACAATATGAACTAAGCAGTAACCCCAGAGCTCATGTCTCTAGATGCATATATAGCAAAAGATGGCCTAGTTGGCGACCATTGCTAAAAGAGGCCCCTTGATCTTGCAAACTTTATATGCCCCAGTAGAGGGGAACGCCACAACCAAGAATTGGGAGTGCATGGGTAGGGGAGCAGGGCAGGGGGACGAATAGGGGAGTTTTGGGATAGCATTTGAAATGTAAATAAAGAAAATATCTAATAAAATTCAAAAAAAGAACCCTGTACAACAAAGTGTAAGACTCGGGGATCACTGAAGAAACATGAGGGAGAAATGTTGAATCTGAAAAAGAAAGACAGAAGATCTGTAAAGTGCCGACATGTAGACAGTTCAGAGCAACTGAAATATCTTTCAATAGGCTTGTACAAATCTATTCCATCAATAGATGAATAATGGCTTGGGGATGATACTCATGGGATACTATTATACCCTAATATACTCTGAATTCTGAAGTATTGTAGGTGATAAGAAGTTACTGTCATCAGATGTTTTCCCACTGAGGTGCTTATTAGGGTTCAATGCGTAGTTAAAGGCCCATATTTCCATTGATGATCCTAATCATGGCTAAATTAAATGAATGACAAGTAAAGAGACACGAATGTTTTAAAGGAGAACTACAGGGAATGGATATTAACGCAAATGAGAGGGAGATTAGAGAGAGTTAATGGTTTTTATAATCAAGATATAAATTATACATATATAAAGTTTCCAAAGAACAAGTCAATAACAAATTTATATGAAAACACTAAAAACCCAGAAAATAAAACCAATCTTGCAAAACACTTTAGCTTATTTCAAGTTATACTATAAACACCGAATAATAAAAAACATATTGCAGAGATAAAAATATAGTCATGTAGTTCAATGGAACAGAAAACAAAGACATAAATTCACACAAATCTACACCTGAATTTTGACAAAATGCTGAGAAAAGACTAGAGAAAAGACAGATTCTTCAGTACATGGTGCTTTGGAAAATTGATATGTACTAGTAGAATGTATTTAGATCTTAGTCCTTCAATCTGCATATGCACATGCATGCAGTAGCATACACACAAATACACACACACATACACACAAACACACACACACATACTAATTCACATCAATCCCTAGTCTATCAAGAAACTAAAAAGAAAACATGAAACTGCTAGAAGAAAGAGGAGGACATTCACTTTGAGACAGAATAAAATTAAGGTAAGACTTTTATGAAAGAGATTTATTTCATTTATTTCTGAAAATGAGGTCAATACCAACAAGTTTATCATAATGTTATAAGTCTTGTGTCCACCAAAGGAGTGTAAAAGTGCAGCCTACAGAATGAAAAAAAAAAAAAAAAAAAAAAAACCTTTTGGCAGCTGTATGCTCCCAAACAATGCCCACATAGTATCCAATATGAATTTTAAAATTAACCTTTGAGAAACAAACAAATGGAGTAAAATCTAGGCTATGGAACTCAACAATGTTAAAAGGCAAATACCTCATACACATTTTTAAAACTTTCCAAATCATTATCCATCAAGGAAATCGAAATAAAAACTTATACCAGTCAAAATGTCCATTGTCAAGAAAAAAATATGTTTGGAGTATGGGGAAAAGAGAAGAAAATCTAAATTCAATGAGATGAGAAAAGAGAAGATGCAGAAAATGGTTAAAAGTGTTGAAAGAGAATATAAGGGGAATGGTTTATTTTTTAGTTCAAAATCTGTCATAGAATTTTGTTTTTCCTGTGGATAATTCAGAATTATACAAGTGATGTTAAAAGTATAACATTTAATGAGAAGCTTCACAGATTCTCTTTTGAGTAGTAATTCTAACTATATAAATTCATTAAATCGTATAGAATTTGTGTCTCATTAAATTTCATATATCTTGTTTTATCTATTTGCAAGTTTTTTTTATAATAAAGTTTAGTTATTTTAAATTTGAAAAATATGAAAAAAGAGAAACTCTTGTGGAACCTGACATATACATTTTTTTAAATCACTATGGAATTTACTCAAAAAATGGAAAACAAACTTCCATATGGCCTAGTTATAGAATCTTAATTACATATTCAAACGACTAGGTATATATGACGATGTCCTGAAGTTAATACTACTATACACTTAGGTATATACTATTACATAGGTATTTGAAGATCTGGGATCACTGCAGCTCTATTCACAAAAGCTAGGAATTAGAATTAACCCAGATGGCCATCAACTGAATAATAGATGATGCAATTGTGATATAGGGATACACAATGAAATTTTATTCAGTTGTAAAAATTAAATTATAAGAAATTTAAAATTACTCTTAATCATAAACCTAAGCACAGATACATGAATAGTGAATGTTCTCTCTCATATGAGTATGCTAATCAAATTCTTAGTACTTTAACTTGAAATACTTATAAAAAACAGGAAATTAGAAAGGGGCCTTTAGAAGGGAACAAGAAAAAAGACCTCAAGGAAAGAGAATTTTCAGAACACCGATGGTGTGAAAGTTAAGGGAGATTCTATGAGAGTGAGGGGCTTTATATAGAGATAAAGTGAGGAGATGATAGATAGCATTAACCAAACCAAGAATATATAAAAATGTCATAAGTAAACTCATTAGTTTATAAGCATACATATAATACATTTCATATATTAATTATAGATATTAATGCATAAAAGGAATAATGTATTTACATATAATTGCTATATATGAATATATAAATATACAATACAAGATATAATATAAATAATACTGAAAGATCCTGACAGAATGTAAAAGGTCACAGAAGCCCTGAAATTGGCAAGATAGATGTTACTGTTAGCAGAACTAGCTTCACTGATTTAGAAAAATAGAGGTGCACAATGCTCTGGCCACTCCTTGAACCTGTGTGTCTGCCAATATTTTGACCATTCCTTGAATCCATGTGTGTGCCCACTGATGAAGCCCATTGCCAGGTGTTTGTAATATTGGTTGCTGAGAAAGGGTGTTGTTTCCCTGATTTCTTTCTCAGCCTGTTTATCCTTTGTGTACAGAAAGGCCATTGACTTGTTTGAGTTAATTTTATACCCAGCTACTTCATTGAAGCTGTTTATCAGGTTTAAGAGTTCTCTGGTGGAAATTTTAGGGTCACTTATAAATACTATCATAGCATCTGCAAAAAGTGATATTTTGACTTCTTCCTTTCCAATTTGTATCCCCTTGATCTACTTTTGTTGTCTATTTGCTCTGACTAGGACTTCAAGTACAACGTTGAATAGGTAGGCAGAAATTGGGCAGCCTTGTCTAGTCCCTGATTTTAGTGGGATTGCTTCCAGCTTCTCACCATTTACTTTGATGTTAACTACTGGTTTGCTGTAGATTGCTTTTATCATGTTTAGGTATGGGCCTTGAATTCCTGATCTTTCCAAGACTTTTATCATGAATGGGTGTTGGATTTTGTCATATGCTTTTGCCACATCTAATGAGATGATCGTGTGGTTTTTTTGTCTTTGAGTTTGTTTATATACTGGATTACGTTGATGGATTTCCGTATATTGAACCATCCCTGCATCTCTGGGATGAAACCTACTTGGTCAGGATACATGATTGTTTTGATGTGTTCTTGGATTCGGTTAGTGAGAACTTTACTGAGAAGTTTGCATCAATATTCATAAGGGAAATTGGTCTGAAGTTCTCTATCTTTGTATCCAGCTGCTTCACTAATTTTTTTTATCAGGTTTAGGAGTTCTCTGGTGGATTTTTGGGATCACTTACCTATACTATGATATCATCTGAAAATAGTGATACTTTGAGTTCTTCCTTTTCAATTTGAAACTTTTTCTTACTAATTGCTATGTCTAGGCCTTTGAGTAGTATACTGAATAAGTAGGGAGAGAGTGGATGGCCTTGTCTAGTCACTGATTTTAGTGGGATTGCTTCCTGTTTCTTTCCATTTACTTTGATGTTGGCTAATGGTTTACTGTATATTGCCTTTATAATGATTAGGAATGGGCCTATAATTCCTGATCTTTCCAAGACATTTACCATGAAAGGTTGTTGAATTTTATGAAATGCTTTCTCAACATCTAATGAGATGATCATGTGGTTTCTGTCTTTGAGTTCGTTTATATAGTGGATTATGTAGATGGATTTCCATATATTGAGCCATCCCTACATCCCTTCATCCCTGGGATGAAGCCTAGTTGATCATGATGGATGATTGTTTTGATATGTTCTTGGATTTGGTTTTTGAGAATTTTATTGAATATTTTTACATCGATATTAATAAGCCAAATTGGTCTGGATTTCTCTTTCTTAGTTGGGCCTTTGTGTAGTTTAGCTATCAGAGTAATTGTGGCTTCATAGAATGAATTGGATAGAGTACCTTCTTTTCCTATTTTGTGGAACATTTTGAGGAGTATTGGAATTAGGTTCCCTTTGAAATTCTGATAGAACTCTGCACTAAACCCATCAGGTCCTGGGCTTCTTTTGGTTTGGAGATTATTAATAACTGTTTCTATTTCTTTAGAGGATTTGGGACTGTTAGATGTTTTATCTGGTCCTGATTTAACTTTGGTATTTGGTATCTGGCGAGAAAATTGTCCATTTCATCCAGGTTTTCCAGTTGTTTTGAGTATAAATTTTTGTAGTAGGATCTGATGATTTTTTGGATTTCCTCAGATTCTGTTCTCATATCTCCCTTTTTATTTCTGATTTTGTTAATTAGGATATACTGTCCCTGTGCCCTCTTGTTAGTCTGGCTAAGGGTTTGTCTATCTAGTTGATTTTCTCAATGAACAAGCTCCTTATTGGGATGATACTTTGTATAGTTAGTTTTCTTTCTATTTGGTTGATTTCATCCTTGTGTTTGATTATTTTCTGCTGTCTACTCCTCATGGGTTAATTTGCTTCCTTTTGTTCTAAAGGTTTAAGGTGTGCTGTCAAGCTGCTCCTGAATGCTCTCTCCAGATACTTTTGTAGGCACTCAGAGCTATGAGTTTTCTTCTTAGGACTGCTTCCACTGTGCCCATAAGTTTGGATATGTTGTGGCTTTATTTTCATTAAAATAAAGCTGTAAAAACTTTTAAATTTATTTCTTTGTTTCTTCCTTGACATAGTTATCATTGAATAGAGTGTTGTTCAGCTTCCACGTGTAAGTTAGTTTTCTATTATTTATGTTTTTATTGAAGATTATCATGGTGATCTGATAGGATGCATGGGATTATTTCAATATTTTTGTATCTGTTGAGGCCTGTTTGTGACCCATTATATGGTCAATTTTGGAGACAGTACGATGAGGTGCTGAGATTTTAGGATAAAATTTTCTATAGACATCAGTTAAATCCTTTTGTTTCATAATTTCTGTTAGCTTCAGTGTGTCTTTGTTTCACTTTTGTTTCAGGATCTGTCCTGTCCATTGATGAGAGGGGTTTTGAAGTCTTCCACTACTATTGTGTATGGTGCAATGTGAGTTTTGAGCTTTAATATAAGTTCTTTAATGAATGTGGCAGCCCTTGCATTTGGTGCATAGATGTTAAGAATTAAAAGTTCATTGTGGTAAATTTTACCTTTGATGCGTATGAAGTGTCCCTCTTTGTCTTTTTTGATAACTTTAGGTTGAATGTCAATTTTATTTGGTATTATAAAGGCTACTCCAACTTGTTTCTTGGGGCCATTTGCTTGGAAAATGTTTCCAGACTTCTACTCTGAGGTAGTGTCTGTCTTTGTCACTGAAGTGGGTTTCCTGTATACAGCAAAATGTTGGGTCCTGTTTGTGTAACCAGTCTGTTAGTGTATACCTTTTTATTGGGGAATTGGGTCCATTGATATTAAGAGATATTAAGGAAAAGTCATTGTTGCTTCCTGTTATTTTTGTTGTTAGAATTGGAATTTTGTCCATGTGACTATCTTCTTTTAGGTTTCTTGAAAGATTACTTTTGTGCTTTTTCTAGAGCGCAGTTTCCCTCCTTCAATTGGAGTTTTCCCTTTATTATCCTTTGAAGGGCTGTATTTCTGGAAAGATATTGTGTAAATTTGGTTTTATCATGGAATCCTTGGTTTCTCCATCTATGGTATTTGAGAGTTTTGCTGGGTCTAAGTAGACTTGGCTAGCATTTGTGCTATCTTAGGGTCTGTATGACATCTGCCCAAGATATTCTGGCTTTCATAGTCTCTGGGGAGGATTCACGTGTGATTCTGTTAGGTCTGCCTTTATATGTTACTTGACCTTTTTCTCTTACTCCTTTTAATAGTCTATCTTTTCTCTGTGACTTTGATGTTTTGATTATTATGTGACAGGAGGAATTTCTTTCTAATCCAAACTATTTGGAGTTCTGTAGGCTTCTTGTATGTTCATGTGCATCTCTTTCTTTAGGTCGGGGAAGTTTTCTATAATTTTCTTGAAGATTCTTACTGGCCCTTTAAGTTGGAAATCTTCCTTCTTGTCTATACCTATTATCCTTAGGTTTATTCTTCTCATTGAGTCCTGGATTTCCTGCATACTTTGGGTTAGAATGTTTTTACACTTCACATTTTTTTGATTGTTCTGTGCATGTTCTCTTTAAGAACTATAAGGCTAAGTCTGATCTTTATATCACCCTTACTCTATTTTTTTCCTTTAAATTATATATATATATATATATATATATATATATATATATATATATAATGAAAATGTCCTATCTTGGTCAACAATGCTCCCCTAAAGTGTCATAGAGTGCCGCGTGTAAATCCTAACACCACGCATGAGAAGCCCTCTTTTAATTGTTCATATGGGTTTTCCAAGAGATTTCTAAAACTTCTACAGCACTTTGCCCTTAGTGGCACTACTCTGCTCAGGTTGGAATGTAAAGCCTCATTTCTGAAGACATCATCCAGTTTCGACATAGGCCAAGAGGACCCAAGCTTATTGAAATGCCTCTTCCCTAAGGAATAGCATCCATTATACCAGAAGGAGACATAATAAGCTTCAAATGGAAAGAAGTGACTAACAATCCTATCCAGATTTGATACTTATAAACTACAACAGTGATCAGCCTGGCATGGTAATAATATGGGTGCAGTGGCATGTATAACTTGCTGATAATCAACAACCCTCTAATTGGGTAAACCTGCTCAAGGGAGAGAAATCATGAGTAATATTGGAAACTTATCCAATTACCCAGGGATCGTGAAGTCATAGATCTTGTAGGAGAACCTACATCTTTGTATTTTCTAAATGAACATAATCTTGAGCTTCATTATAAATATGTCTTTATGCATTTCCAATCTTCTCCTTGCCGTGACTGATACTGATAGAGAAGTCTAACCAATCAAAATGCAGAGTTGCCAGCTCCAGTCCCAACACATATATCTACAAAGCAACTCCTACCCATAAGGCTCAAGCATCATTGTGGGAAGGTGGGGAGCCTGTAAAATATAGAGGGCCTATTAATACCAAATTATCAGTCTTGAAAAAGCATAAATACAAATAACACTATACAGACTGAGCAAGTTATGTACTTAGGAATAATATATGTGTATCAACAATCAAAGAAAAAAAGCATGAATTTGAAAGAGATTAAGACAGGATACATGAGACGGTTCCGAGGGAAGAAAGAGAAGTAAGTAATATAGTTTTGTTTTCAAAAGTTAAAAATAATAATAAAAAAAAAAAACCTGGAACTAAGTGGTAGTAGGCCACCTTGTACATGCTGAAAACTGAAACCAGTTCCTCTGGAAGAGCAGCCGGTGTACTGATATTTCTATACAGCACCTCATTTTTTATTTGAGCCTAATATGCTTTTGGGTACTTTAAAGTCTCACCAACACAGCTGCCCAATAGCCATGCAAACATTTAAGGAAAAGCTCAAGGTACTTCAACCCTATAAGCAACTAAAGAATACTGAGATCAGGAGGAATCATCTTCCCAAGGGAAAATCATACCAATTGGTTATCCAATATTAAATGGTGAACCCTGAAAACATACCAGTGACATTTATATAGCCTAAACAGAATGCACTCATATAATTAAGAATATCTATCTATCTATCTATCTATCTATCTATCTATCTATCTGTCTGTCTGTCTGTCTGTCTGTCTGTCTGTCTGTCTGTCTATCTATCTATCTATCTATCTATCTATCTAAACATATAATAACAATGAAAAGAAGCTATGAATTTTTGTTGTTGTTTTCTTTTTCTCTAAAATTAATTTATTCACTTTACATCCTGGTCACTGCCCCCTGTCCCCTTTTCTACAATCCTTCCCCATATCCCTTCCCTTTCTCCTCTAAAAGGGTGGAGGGCACACCTACTTATTCCCCCTGGCCCTGGCCCTTCAAGTCTCTCCAGGGCTAGGTGCCTCCTCTCCCACTGAGGCCAAACAAGGCTGCCCAGCTAAAAAAACATAGTCCACAGACTTGCAACAGTCCCTGTGCCAGTTGTTTGGGACCCACATGAAGATTGAGCTACACATCTGCTACATATGTGCAAGGGGCACCTAGGTTGAGCCCATTATAAAGAGGCTATAAATTTAAAAGTGAGCAAGAAGAGTTACATGAGAGGGTTTAGAAGGAGGAAGGAGGGGTGGGGAGTTGTATAATTATAATCTCATTATATGTATTTTATTTATATCTTATTTTATTTATATCTCTCTGTTTGTCTTTGTGTGTATATGCATATGTTCACAAACTACCCATAAAGGCCAGAAGAGGGTATCAGTTCCCTTGGAACTAAGTAACAACTGGTTTTAAGTTCATATGGATCCTGGGAACTAAAATGCTGTCCTCTGAAAGAGCACCAAATGCTCTTAATGTCTGATCCATCTCTCCAGTTCCCACTTTACTTTTTGATTGACTTGCAAAATATGCCATTCATATGGAAACTGGGTTTGTCAGAGTGCTTGCCTGAGATTCATGAAACTCTGTGTTCAATAAACAGAAACACCTGTAATAACATCACTAGAGAGATAGATCAGGAAGAACAGAATTTCAGGATCATCTTCAGCTTCATAT